>NC_091982.1:140460994-140770831 GCF_044704955.1 Pristiophorus japonicus | reverse complement strand
CCCCTCCACCTCCTCCTCCCCTCCTCCTCCTCCCCTCGCTGTCAGAAACACAGACACTGACAGACAGAGAGATAGAGACACTGACAGAGACACGCAGGAGTGGGGGGGGTGGGGGCCATCCCAGCACGCTGTTGGAGGACTCCCGGTGTTGCAGTCAGTAAGTAGAAAATGTTTTATTTATTGATTTTTTTAAAATTATTTTTTATTGATTTTTTTAAATTAATTTATTGGTTTGTTTTGATTGATGTATTTATCATTTATTATTGATGATGGCTCTTTTTGTAAAACTGAAGTGTTTAATGTTTGTAAACTTCCCTTTAACCCCCCCCCCCCCCAATTCCCTACGCCTGATCTGTAACCTACGCCTGATTTTCTAAGTGGAGACAAGGTTTTTCTGTGCGTACAAAAATCTACACTTACTCCATTCTAAGTTAGTTTGGAGTATGTTTTCACTGCCTAAACTTTCAAAACGGGCGTAAGTGGCCGGACATGCCCCCTTTTTAAAAAAAAATCTGTTCCAAACTAAACTGTTCTAACTGACTAGAACTGGAGCAAACTAAATGCCAAGAATTGCAATTTCTAAGATACTCTATTCTAAACCAGCTGCTTCAAAAAAACAGGTGCAACTCACCGAAACTTGGCCCCGATAAGTCGGGACAAAATTAACAGTCACTTGGACAAGTGTTGATTAATTAAAGGAAGCCAGCACAGATTTGTTAAACTAACTTGATTGAATTTTTTGATGAGGTAGCAGAGAGGATTGCTGAGGGCAATGAAGTTCATATGGTATACATGGACTTCCAAAAGGCTTTTGATACAGTGACACATAATAGGCTTGTCAGCAAAGTTGAAGCCCATGGAATAAAAGGGAGTGTGGATAAGAAATTGGAAAGAGAGAGTAGTTTTTTGGACTGGAGGGAGGTATTCAGTGATGTTTCCCAGGGGTCGATACTATGACCACTGCTTTTCTTGATATATATTAATGATTTAGAGTTATGTGTACTATTGCGGATGACACAAAACTTGGAACTACAGTGAACAGTGAGGAGGATAAGGAGAGACTTCAGGCTGGTGGAATGGGCCGTCACGTGGCAGATGAAGTTTAAGACAGAAAGGTGCGAAGTGATGTGTTTTGGTAGGAAGAACGAGAAGAGGCAATATAAACTGAAGGGTACAATCCTAAAGGCTTGAACAGAGAGACCTGGGGGTATGGTGCACAATCGTTGAAGGTGGCAGGGCAGATTGAGATAGCCGTTAAAAAACCATACAGGATCCTGGGATTCATAAATGGAGGCATAGAGTACAAAAGCAGGGAAGTTATGATGAACCTGCATAAAACACTGGTTTGGCCTCAACTGGAGTATTTTGTCCAATTCTGGGCACTGCACTTTAGGAAGGATATGAAGGCCTTAGAGAGGGTGCAGAAAAGATTTATGAGAATGATTCCAGGGAGGGACTTCGGTTACGTGGATAGACTGGAGCAGCTGGGGTTGTTCTCCTTGGAGCAGAGAAGGTTGAGAGGAGATTTGAGAGAGGTGCTCAAAACATTGAGGGGTCTGGACAGTAGATAGAGAGAAACTGTTCCCATTGACAGAAGGATCGAAAACCAGAGGTCACAGATTTAAAGTGATTGGCAAAAGAACCAAAGGTGGCATGGGGGTTGTCATTGATCCAGAATCCCAAGTTGGCCAGACAAGTATCTACTCGAGCAGGTCAAAGACGGGATATTCTGCAGCGCGTAACTCACCCAAAATCCCTCCGCCAACAAGTCAGCAGTACGATGGGATTCACTCCACTTGCCTGGATGTGTGCAGCTCCAACAACACTCGAAGCTTGATTCCATCCAGGACAAAACAGCTCACTTGATGGCAGCCCACCCGCCACCTTAAACATCCACTCCCTTCATCACCAGTGCTGCAGTGTGTGCTATCTACAGGAATCACTACAAAGAAGCCAAGGCTTCTTTGAAGCACTTCCCAAACCCACGACCTTCACCACCGAGAAGGACAAGGATAGGAACCAGCACTCATCGAAATTTTGTTTTGCGGCAACACGGCCCATTCAAAAGATCGCATATGTAATTTTTTTTCCAATTTAAAAGCCGGCCACACGATGCATGCCCATGCAGCTTAAAGGGAACGGGAGTAAGCCATTTAGCCCCTCGAGACTGCTCTTCCATTCAATGAGATCATGGCTGATCTGTGACCTAACGCCATAACCTTTAATACCTTTGGTTAACAAAAATTTGTAAATCTCAGATTTTCTGCCACCCTTTGCGTGTAGACGTATTTCCTAGTGCCACCCCTGAAAGGACTGGCTCTAATTTTTAAGACTATGCTCCCTCGTCCTAGACCCTCCCCCCCCCCCCTCCCCCCCACAACCAGCAGAAATCGTTTCTCTCTATCTACCCTATCAGTTCCCCTTAATATCTTGAAAACTTTGCTCAAATCACTCCTTAACTTTCTAAATTGTAGGGAAAAGAACCCTCATTTGTGTAATCTCCCCATGTAATTTAACCCTGGAGTCCAGGCATCATTCTGGCAAATCTACACTGTACTCCCTCCAAGGCAAATATCCTTCCTGAGGTGTGGTGCCCAGAACTCCAGGTGCGGTCTAACTAGGGCTTTGTATAGCTGTAACAACTTCTACCTCCTTGTACTCTAGTCCTCTAGATGTAAAGGCCAGCATTCCATTAGCCTTTTTGATTCTTTTTCTGTACCTGTCCATGACATTTTAATGATCTATGTACATGGACCCCCCAGTCTCTTTGGACCTCCACTGTTTCTAGCTTTTCACCATTAAGAAAGTACTCTGTTCTATCCTTTTTGGGTCCAAAGTTGATGACCTCATGTTTGCCTACATAGAAACATAGAAACATAGAAAATAGGTGCAGGAGTAGGCCATTCGGCCCTTCTAGCCTGCACCGCCATTCAATGAGTTCATGGCTGAACATTCAACTTCAGTACCCCATTCCTGCTTTCTCGCCATACCCCTTGATCCCCCTAGCAGTAAGGACCTCATCTAACTCCTTTTTGAATATATTTAGTGAATTGGCCTCAACAACTTTCTGTGGTAGAGAATTCCACAGGTTCACCACTCTCTGGGTGAAGAAGTTCCTCCGCATCTCGGTCCTAAATGGCTTACCCCTTATCCTTAGACTGTGATCCCTGGTTCTGGACTTCCCCAACATTGGGAACATTCTTCCTGCATCTAACCTGTCTAACCCCGTCAGAATTTTATATGTTTCTATGAGGTCCCCTCTCATTCTTCTGAACTCCAGTGAATACAAGCCCAGTTGATCCAGTCTTTCTTGATAAGTCAGTCCCGCCATCCCGGGAATCAGTCTGGTGAACCTTCGCTGCACTCCCTCAATAGCAAGAATGTCCTTCCTCAGGTTAGGAGACCAAAACTGTACACAATACTCCAGGTGTGGCCTCACCAATGCCCTGTACAACTGTAGCAACACCTCCCTGCCCCTGTACTCAAATCCCCTTGCTATGAAGGCCAACATGCCATTTGCTTTCTTAACCGCCTGCTGCACCTGCATGCCAACCTTCAATGACTGATGTACCATGACACCCAGGTCTCTTTGCACCTCCCCTTTTCCTAATCTGTCACCATTCAGATAATAGTCTGTCTCTCTGTTTTTACCACCAAAGTGGATAACCTCACATTTATCCACATTATACTTCATCTGCCATGCATTTGCCCACTCACCTAACCTATCCAAGTCGCTCTGCAGCCTCACAGCATCCTCCTCGCAGCTCACACTGCCACCCAACTTAGTGTCATCCGCAAATTTGGAGATACTACATTTAATCCCCTCATCTAAATCATTAATGTACAGTGTAAACAGCTGGGGCCCCAGCACAGAACCTTGCGGTACCCCACTAGTCACTGCCTGCCATTCTGAAAAGTACCCATTTACTCCTACTCTTTGCTTCCTGTCTGACAACCAGTTCTCAATCCATGTCAGTACACTACCCCCAATCCCATGTGCTCTAACTTTGCACATCAATCTCTTGTGTGGGACCTTGTCGAACGCCTTCTGAAAGTCCAAATATACCACATCAACTGGTTCTCCCTTATCCACTCTACTGGAAACATCCTCAAAAAATTCCAGAAGATTTGTCAAGCATGATTTCCCTTTCACAAATCCATGCTGACTTGGACCTATCATGTCACCTCTTTCCAAATGCACTGCTATGACATCCTTAATAATTGATTCCATCATTTTACCCACTACCGATGTCAGGCTGACCGGTCTATAATTCCCTGTTTTCTCTCTCCCTCCTTTTTTAAAAAGTGGGGTTACATTGGCTACCCTCCACTCCATAGGAACTGATCCAGAGTCAATGGAATGTTGGAAAATGACTGTCAACGCATCCACTATTTCCAAGGCCACCTCCTTAAGTACTCTGGGATGCAGTCCATCAGGCCCTGGGGATTTATCGGCCTTCAATCCCATCAATTTCCCCAACACAATTTCCCGGCTAATAAGGATTTCCCTCAGTTCCTCCTCCTTACTAGACCCCCCGACCCCTTTTATAACCGGAAGGTTGTTCGTGTCCTCCTTCGTGAATACTGAACCAAAGTACTTGTTCAATTGGTCCGCCATTTCTTTGTTCCCCGTTATGACTTCCCCTGATTCTGACTGCAGGGGACCTACATTTGTCTTTACTAACCTTTTTCTCTTTACATATCTATAGAAACTATTGCAATCCGTCTTAATGTTCCCTGCAAGCTTCTTCTCATACTCCATTTTCCCTGCCCTAATCAAACCCTTTGTCCTCCTCTGCTGAGTTCTAAATTTCTCCCAGTCCCCAGGTTCGCTGCTATTTCTGGCCAATTTGTATGCCACTTCCTTGGCTTTAATACTATCCCTGATTTCCCTTGATAGCCACAGTTGAGCCACCTTCCCTTTTTTATTTCTATGCCAGACAGGAATGTACAATTGTTGTAGTTCATCCATGCGGTCTCTAAATGTCTGCCATTGCCCATCCACAGTCAACCCCTTAAGTATCATTCGCCAATCCATCTCAGCCAATTCACGCCTCATACCTTCAAAGTTAGCCTTCTTTAAGTTCTGGACCATGGTCTCTGAATTAACTGTTTCATTCTCCATCCTAATGCAGAATTCCACCATATTATGGTCACTCTTCCCCAAGGGGCCTCGCACAACGAGATTGCTAATTAATCCTTTCTCATTACATAGCACCCAGTCTAAGATGGCCTCCCCCCTAGTTGGTTCCTCGACATATTGGTCTAAAAAACCATCCCTTATGCACTCCAGAAAATCCTCCTCCACCGTATTGCTTCCAGTTTGGTTAGCCCAATCTATGTGCATATTAAAGTCACCCATTATAACTGCTGCACCTTTATTGCACGCACCCCTAATTTCCTGTTTGATGCCCTCCCCAACATCACTACTACTGTTTGGAGGTCTGTACACAACTCCCACTAACGTTTTTTGCCCTTTGGTGTTCTGCAGCTCTACCCATATAGATTCCACATCATCCAAGCTAATGTCCTTCCTAACTATTGCCTTAATCTCCTCCTTAACCAGCAATGCTACCCCACCTCCTTTTCCTTTTATTCTATCCTTCCTGAATGTTGAATACCCCTGGATGTTGAGTTCCCAGCCCTGCTCATCCTGGAGCCACGTCTCCGTAATCCCAATCACATCATATTTGTTAACATCTATTTGCACAGTTAATTCATCCACCTTATTGCGGATACTCCTTGCATTAAGACACAAAGCCTTTAGGCTTGTTTTTTTAACACCCTCTGTCCTTTTAGAATTTTGCTGTACAATGGCCCTTTTTGTTCTTTGCCTTGGGTTTCTCTGCCCTCCACTTTTCCTCATCTCCTTTCTGTCTTTTGTTTTTGCCTCCTTTTTGTTTCCCTCTATCTCCCTGCATTGGTTCCCATCCCCCTGCCATATTAGTTTAACTCCTCCCCAACAGCACTAGCAAACACTCCCCCGAGGACATTGGTTCCGATTCTGCCCAGGTGCAGACCGTCCGGATTGTACTGGTCCCACCTCCCCCAGAACCGGTTCCAATGCCCCAGGAATTTGAATCCCTCCCTGCTGCACCATTGCTCAAGCCACGTATTCATCTGAGCTATCCTGCGATTCCTACTCTGACTAGCACGTGGCACTGGTAGCAATCCCGAGATTACTACTTTTGAGGTCCTACTTTTTAATTTAGCTCCTAGCTCCTTAAATTCATTTCGTAGGAACTCATCCCTTTTTTTACCTATGTCATTGGTACCAACGTGCACCACGACAACTGGCTGTTCTCCCTCCCTTTTTAGAATGTCCTCCACCCGCTCCGAGACATCCTTGACCCTTGCACCAGGGAGGCAACATACCATCCTGGAGTCTCGGTTGCGGCCGCAGAAACGCCTATCTATTCCCCTTACAATTGAAATCTATTTGCCACAATTTTGCCCATTCACTTAATCTATTACTGTCTCTTGGTAATTTTATACTTCCATCTACACTGCTTACAATGCCACCTACTTTTGTGTCATCAGGAAACTTGGATATGTTGCTTTCTATTCCATCACCTAAGCCATTAATAAATGATGAACATTTGAGGCCCCACCACAGATCCCTGTGGGACACCACTAGTCACATCCTGCCAATTTGAGTACCTGTCCATTATCCCTACTGTCTGTCTCCTGCTGCTCAGCCAATCTCCTAACCAGCTCACTAATTTGCCTTTAATTTCATGAGCTTCAATTTTAACTTAGTCTCTTATGAGGGACTTTATCAAATGCTTTATGGACATTCCCCTGTCCACTACTTTAGTCATCTCTTCAACAAATTCTATCAGGTTCATCAGGCATGACCTACCCTTTACAAATCCACGCTGCCTCTCTCATCAGCTGAAAATTTTCACGGTGTTCAGTTACTTCATCCTTAATTATAGACTCGAGTAATTTCCCGATGACAGATGTTAGGCAAACTGTTTTATAATTCCTTGGTTTCCCTTTCTCACCTTTCCTAAATAATGGAGTAACATGTGTAATTTTAAAATCTAATGGATCGGTTCCTTAATCGAGAGAAATTGGACGATTATAGTTAGGGCATCGCCAATATTCTCACCTACTTGCTTTAATCCCTGGTGATATGTCCTTACTATATAGTATAAATGCACACGAGGCCCATACTTGAGAGAAGGTCACTCTGTGACCAGTTACCTTTATTACCAAGACCTCAAGTAATGAAGGTGGGTGGAGCTTCACCTTTTATACCTAAAAGTCCAGGTTAGGAGTGTCTCCCACAAGTTCGCCCCCTGTGGTCAATGTTCTCAAGGTGTACAACTTCGGTCAGCTTATACATGGGTTACAATGATAGTTGAATACATGACATCACCTCCCCCCAAAAGTCTTATTGGGATCACAGGTTATGTCTCTGGTGGTTTACGCTCCCTTGTAGAGCACCTGAGTTGGGGCTCCGGTTGTTGGGCGCCGGTCTGAGTGTCTGCTGTTTGCGGTGCCTCAGGCCTGTCAGGACTGCCCACAGTGACTGGGCTCTCCTCCACTTGGTTCCGATGCTCGGTCACCTGTGGTGGAGTAAACTCTACGTCGTGTTCTTCCTCTGCTTCTTCTATGGGGTTGCTGAACCTCCTTTTAGTTTGATCCACGTGTTTGCGGCAGATTTGTCCATTGGTAAGTTTAACTACCAAAACCCTAGTCCACTCTTTGGCAATCACAGTGCCTGCAAGCCATTTGGGCTCTGCAGCGTAATTAAGGATAAAAACAGGGTAATTGACAACAATACATCTCGCCCTCGCATTCCTGTTATGGTAGTCACATTGTGACTGACGCCTGCTCTCAACAATTTCTTTCATAGTAGGGTGTATAAGGGATAACCTGGTTTTGAGCATCCTTTTCATTAGCAGCTCTGTGGGTGGAACCCCTGTGAGCTTGTGTGGTCGGGATCTATTAGCCAACAGGAGGCATGATAAGCAGCTTTGTAGGGAATCCCCTTGGATTGTGAGCATCCCCTGTTTGATTATCTGCACTGCTCGTTCCGCCTGGCCGTTTGAGGCCAGCTTGAACGGTGTCGTTCTGACATGGTTGATTCCATTGCCTGCCATGAAGTCCTGGAATTCAGTGCTTGTGAAGCACAGGCCATTGTTGCTGACCAAGACGTCCGGTAAACCATGGGTGGCGAACATTGCCGGTAGACTTTCTACCGCATCAGAGGATGTGCTTGAATTTAAAATGGCACACTCAATTCATTTGGAGTAGGCGTCTACGACAACCAAAAACATTTTTCCCATGAAAGGACCTGCGTAGTCCACGTGGATGCGTGACCATGGCTTGGCGGGCCAGGACCAGGGGCTAAGGAGGGCTTCCCTAGGTGCGTTGCCCAGCTGAGCACACGTGTTGCACCTGCGAACACAAAGGTCCAGGTCTGCATCTATCCCTGGCCACCAAACGTGTGACCTGGCAATTGCCTTCGTCTTAGACTGGGTGCTGTGTAATGAGAGAGGATTAATTAGTAATCTTGTTGTGCGAGGCCCCTTGGGGCAGAGTAACCATAATATGGTGGAATTCGACATTAGGATGGAGAATGAAACAGTTAATTCAGAGACCATGGTCCAGAACTTAAGGGTAACTTTGAAGGTATGAGGCGTGAATTGGCTAGGATAGATTGACGAATGATACTTAAGGGGTTGACAGTGGATGGGCAATGGCAGACATTTAGAGACTGCATGGATGAACTACAACAATTGTACATCCCTGTCTGGCGGAAAAATAAAAAAGGGAAGATGGCTCAACCGTGGCTATCGAGGGAAATCAGGGATAGTATTAAAGCCAAGGAAGTGGCATACAAATTGGCCAGAAATAGCAGTGAACCTGGGGACTGGGAGAAATTTAGAACTCAGCAGAGGAGGGCAAAGGGTTTGATTAGGGCAGGGAAAATAGAGTATGAGAGGAAGCTTGCAGAGAACATTAAGACGGACTGCAAAAGTTTCTATAGATATGTAAAGAGAAAAAGGTTAGTCAAGACAAACGTAGGTCCCCTGCAGTCAGAATCAGGGGAAGTCATAATGGGGAACAAAGAAATGGCAGACCAATTAGTCGGGAAATTGTGTTGGGGAAATTGATGGGATTGAAGGCCGATAAATCCCCAGGGCCTGATGGACTGCATCCCAGAGTACTTAAGGAGGTGGCCTTGGAAATAGCGGATGCGTTGACAGTCATTTTCCAACATTCCATAGACTCTGGATCAGTTCCTATCGAGTGGAGGGTAGCCAATGTAACCCCACTTTTTAAAAAAGGAGGGAGAGAGAAAACAGGGAATTATAGACCGGTCAGCCTGACATCAGTAATGGGTAAAATGATGGAATCAATTATTAAGGATGTCATAGCAGGGCATTTGGAAAGAGGTGACATGATAGGTCCAAGTCAGCATGGATTTGTGAAAGGGAAATCATGCTTGACAAATCTTCTGGAATTTTTTGAGGATGTTTCCAGTAGAGTGGACAAGGGAGAACCAGTTGATGTGGTGTATTTGGACTTTCAGAAGGCTTTTGACAAGGTCCCACACAAGAGATTAATGTGCAAAGTTAAAGCACATGGGATTGGGGGTAGTGTGCTGACATGTATTGAGAACTGGTTGTCAGACAGGGAGCAAAGAGTAGGAGTAAATGGGTACTTTTCAGAATGGCAGGCAGTGACTAGTGGGGTACCGCAAGGTTCTGTGCTGGGGCCCCAGCTGTTTACATTGTACATTAATGATTTAGACAAGGGGATTAAATGTAGTATCTCCAAATTTGCGGATGACACTAAGTTGGGTGGCAGTGTGAGCTGCGAGGAGGATGCTATGAGGCTGTAGAGTGACTTGGATAGGTTAAGTGAGTGGGCAAATGCATGGCAGATGAAGTATAATGTGGATAAATGTGAGGTTGTCCACTTTGGTGGTAAAAACAGAGACAGACTATTATCTGAATGGTGACAGATTAGGAAAAGGGGAGGTGCAACGAGACCTGGGTGTCATGGTACATCCGTCATTGAAGGTTGGCATGCAGGTACAGCAGGCGGTTAAGAAAGCAAATGGCATGTTGGCCTTCATAGCGAGGGGTTTTGAGTACAGGGGCAGGGAGGCATTGCTACAGTTGTACAGGGCCTTGGTGAGGCCACACTTGGAGTATTGTGTACAGTTTTGGTCTCCTAACTTGAGGAAGGACATTCTTGCTATTGAGGGAGTGCAGCGAAGGTTCACCAGACTGATTCCCGGGATGGTGGGACTGACATATCAAGAAAGACTGGATCAACTGGGCTTGTATTCACTGGAGTTCAGAAGAATGAGAGGGGATCTCATAGAAACGTTTAAAATTCTGACGGGTTTAGACAGGCTAGATGCAGGAAGAATGTTCCCAATGTTGGGGAAGTCCAGAACCAGGGGTCACAGTCTAAAGATAAGGGGTACGCCATTTTGGACTGAGATGAGGAGAAACTTCTTCACCCAGAGAGTGGTGAACCTGTGGAATTCTCTACCACAGAAAGTTGTTGAGGCCAATTCACTAAATATATTCAAAAAGGAGTTAGATGAGGTCCTTACTACTAGGGGGATCAAGGGGTATGGCGAGAAAGCAGGAATGGGGTACTGAGGTTGCATGTTCAGCCATGAACTCATGGAATGGCGGTGCAGGCTGGAAGGTCCGAATGGCCTATTCCTGCACCTATTTTCTATGTTTCTCTGTTTCTATGACAATGCTCGGGTGTTCATTGTGAAGTTCTCTGAAAAACACCTCTCTGCCCTTCTGGGGCATGACTACTCGGTTTCCCCACAGTAGGCAATCGGCCTGAATCGAGAGTTCATCCTTGCGCCTACGAAATGGTTTAAATTCCTCAGGGCATGCCCCGTACGTGGCTGCCCAGTCCCCATTCAGGACACGTTTCTTAACTAAAGACAGTAGCGGGTCTTTACTTGTCCAGACTTTAATCGTACGGGCTGTCACAGGTGAGCCTTCGCTTTCGAAAGCTTCAACAGCCATGACCATATCAGCATCATGGTCAGTTGCCCCCTTAGTGGTGGCTAGTGGAAGCCTGTTGAGTGCATCGGCGCAGTTTTCAGTGCCCTGTCTGCCGAATTGTGTAGTCATAGGCAGCTAACGTAAGAGCCCACCTCTGTAAGCGGGCTGTTGCATTTGCATTTATGGCCTTGTTGTCGGCCAAAAGAGGCGTAAGGGGTTTGTGATCTGTCTCCAGCTCAAATTTCCTGCCAAACAGGTACTGGTGCATTTTTTTTGCTGCATATACACATGCTAGCGCTTCCTTTTCTACCATCCCGTAGCCCCTTTCTGCCTGGGACAGATTTCTGGAGGCATAAGCTACCGGCTGTAACTGACCCTTGGCATTCACATGCTGCAACACACACCCGACCCCATAGGACGACGCATCGCACGTTAAAACTAGTTTCTTACACAGGTTAAATAACGTTAACAGTTTGTTAGAGCACCCAATTTGTTATGTTCCATCAAAAGCCCTTTCCTGGCTGTCCCAATCATGACCGTTGCATAGGAGCACGTGTAGCAGCTCTAACAGCGTACTCAGTTTGGGAAGAAAGTTGCCAAAATCGTTCAGGAATCCCAGGAACGAATGCAGCTCCGTCGTGTTACGGGGTCTGCGTGCTCTCTGGTTTGCTTCTGTTTTGGACGCAGTAGGGTTTGATCCCGTCTGCTGCTACCCTCCTCTCCAGGAATTCTATCTTTGGAGCCAAGAAGACGCACTTCGCCTTTTTCAGTCGCAGCCCTACCCAGTCCAGTCTGCATAGTACCTCCTCCAGGTAGTGGAGGTGTTCTTCAGTATCGTGACCCGTAATGAGGATGTCGTCTTGAAAAACCACCGTCCTTGGAATCGACTTGAGGAGGCTTTCCATATTTCGCTGAAAGATCGCGGCGGCCGAATGAATCCCAAACGGACATCTGTTATACTCAAATAACCCCTTGTGTGTCGTGATGGTGGTCAGCTTCTTCGACTCACTCGCCAGCTCCTGGGTCATGTAAGCTGAGGTCAGGTCCAATTTTGAAAAAAGTTTGCCACGGGATGGTGTCGCAAAGAGGTCCTCCGCTCTCGGTAGCGGGTACTGGTCTTGGAGTGACACCTGATTGATGGTGGCCTTGTAATCGCCACATATCCTGACCGACCCATCCGCCTTGATCACTGACGCTATCGGGCTCGCCCAGTCACTGAATTCGACTGGCGGGATGATGCCATCCCTCAGCAGGCGGTCCAATTTGCATTCTATCTTTTCCCGCATCACGTACGGCACCGCTCTGGCCTTGTGGTGTACAGGCCTGGCGTCCGGGTTTATGTGAATCACTACCTTGGCCCCCATGAAAGTGCCAATGCCTGGTTGAAATAATGAGTCAAATTTTTCCAGGACCTGTGAGCATGATACTTGCTCCACAGAAGAAATTGCATTGACATCGCCCCATTTCCAGTTCATGACAGCAAGCCAACTCCTCCCCAGCAGTGCAGGACCATCCCCCGGGACAATCCAGAGTGGCAACCTGTTCTCCGAATCTTTGTGGGTCACGACTACCGTGTTGCTGCCGAGCACCGGAATGATCTCCTTTGTATATGTCCATAGCAGTCAATCGCCAATAATTTTGACCTCCTGGCCTTGGACACCCACAACCTTTCGAACTGTTTAATACTCATCAGGGACTGGCTGGCCCCCATGTTGAGCTCCATTGAGGAGCACTTTCATCATTATCGGTGGCGTCCTGGTATATGAACTGTGTATGTGCTCCACATGAACTCACTGAACTTCAGCTTCCAGCGATTTCCCCAGTATTCATTTGGCCTCGTAGGGCTTACATCGGGCCCATTCTCCTCGTACATCAACCTGGCTGCAGTCTTCCTGCACATACGCGCCAACTGACCGCTGACGTTGCAGTTTCTGCAGGTATATTGCTGATACCTGCAAGCTCTGGCTGAGTTTTTGCCTCCACACCTCCAGCATGAGCTGTAGGCCGCATTGTTGGAAACAAAAGGTCCATTACCAGGCGATCGTCTCTGACTGTCTCTGTAATTGTTCTTAAGCGCACCATCAACAGGTGTTGATGGCCCCATTACTGGCCGCATTGTCCATTGCGATGGCATGAATCGCCATTCAGCTAGCCATTGTCTCTGTTGAATTCCCCCTTTGGGTTCGACTGCATGCTGGGGCATGTCTGATTGCCCTTCTCTGCCTAGAGAACTGTGTGCTGCGTTAACAATGTTGACTCCCTTGTCGTTTGCCGCATTTGAGCCAAGATTTTTGCCATAATTATCCCCTGAGATAATTATCTGGACAATCAGAGCGCCGCTTCCAAGGTCAAATATTTGGTCTCAATCAGTTTCCTGAAAACCCCAGCGTGCCTGATGCCCTCAATAAAAAAGTCGCGCAGTATCTCCGCTCTGCATGCATCTGGGAACTTACATAGGCTCGCCAGTCGCCGGAGATCTGCCACGAATTCTGGAACGCTTTGCCTTTCTCGCCGCCGGTGCGTGTAAAACCGGTGTCTCGCCATGTGCATGCTGCTCGCTAGTTTAAGGTGTCCCCCGATCAACTTACTGAGCTCTTCGAACGTCTTGTCCGCCGGCTTCTCTGGCGCTAGAAGATCCTTCATCAGGGAGTATGTTCTGGATCCACAAACCGTCAGGAGATGAGCCCTGCGTTTCTCAGCCGAATCCTGTCCCAACCATTCCTTAGTGCAAAACTTTGCTCTCGTCTTTCAATAAAGTAGTCCCAATCATCAGCAACACAGTACCTCTCTTCTTTGCTGCTCGTAGCCATGCTCGCGTGGTTTAAATCCCAGTTTCTCGTCGCCAATGATTTGTCCTTACTATACAGTATAAATGCGCACGAGGCCCATACTTGAGAGAAGGTCACTCTGTGACCAGTTACTTTTATTACCAAGACCTCAAGAGACTGAAGGTGGGTGGAGCTTCCCCTTTTATATCGGAAAGTCCAGGTTAGGAGTCTCCCACAAGTTTGCCCCCTGTGGTTAATGTTCTCAAGTTGTACAACTTAGGTCAGCTTATACATGGGTTACAATGATAGTTGAATACATGACACCTGGGATGGAAACTACCTTGCCTGGGGATTTGTCATTCTTTAACACCATATCTTATTCTTTACTATTATTTTCTTACGTTAATTTTGATGAGTCCCTGTCTCTGATTCAATGTTGGTTTTCTTGAGATGTCTGGCGTCCACTGTAAATATTCAACATGTCTGCCATTTCTTTATTTTCATTGACAGTTTCACTATTATCAGTTGTCCATGGGCCCATATTGCTCTTGATCAACATTGCTGTTGAGCTGCCTGGCTGCTCAGAGGTCTGGAGGTCCTGTGCAGGCAGCTCACTGGCTATTCAATGGGAATAACAGCATATGAATGAAGATTTGAATGGGCTGCGCAGCTAGTTAAAGGGCCCGCGCATAGGGAAAAGGATTACAGAAACCGTTGCTCCTAACCACGGTTTTTCCGAATATATTTGTAAAATAAATTTGTGTTGGTTTTGATATCTCTCCGTTTTTTTTCATTCTCCCTTTTTGTACCTCTTACTACCTGTTTTGTCACCTTTTTGTTCTTTGTATCTCTCCCAGTTTCCAGGATCTGTGCTAGTCTTTGCTAATACAGAGGAACACCATCACCTCCAAGTACACTGCCCCACCTCGGATATATATCGCCGTCCCTTCTTCGTTGCTGGGTCAAAATCCTGCAACTCCCTATCTAACAGCACGATGAGAGCATCTTCAACACTCAAATTGCAGTGGTTCAAGAAGGAGCTCCAGCATCACCACCTTCTCAAAGGCATTTAGAGATATGCAATAAATGCTGGCCTTTCTCGTGATGCTCATATCCTGAGGATGAATACAAAAAACAAGACACAAGTTGGGGAGTGGGTCGGGGTAGGAGAAACTATGTTGGTGGGCGCGGGGATTGGGGGGAAGGAAGATGATCAGGAATTGGGATGAGGGTCAGGGAAAGGGCGTGGGGAGCTAACTCAGCGGAGAGGAGTTGGAAAATACCACAGTCGATGGGTGCTTTTATATAGATTGGTGACTTAGACAAAATCTCCAATTAATGCAACCATTTCGGAAGAATTTTGTTCTTTTCAGGTAGATGCAGTTCAATGTGGATCTGTGTAGGATAATTAATATGCGAGCAAGAAACCAAAAATCATATATTTTCAGTGGATCAGCTGATGGTTATGGAGATTAAATTAGTAGCAAGTTTTTTTTCCACCCAGAGTTTTGAAGCCAATTGTATCACAAAGCTTCAGAGAGAATGAGATAAATATATGAAAAAAAAATTCAAGGATGTGATGAGAGGTAGGAAAATTGGGACAGGAGTGGATAACTCCACTGTGGAGTTTTCAGTGGTATAGAAATTTTGGGATCAAACAGTCTTCTGTACTTAAATTTCATTGATAAATATTGGTCCAATACTTCATTGTAATTTCACAAGGTAAATAGGTAGCTACGTTATATTAGCAGAGTACAAGTCAAAATAAGTTGTATTTCATGTTCTATAAAGCACAGTAGGGCAGGAAAAAGAGTGGGAGAGCGATAGTGATAGGGGATTCAATTGTAAGGGAAATAGATAGGCGTTTCTGCGGCCGCAACCGAGACTCCAGGATGGTATGTTGCCTCCCTGGTGCAAGGGTCAAGGATGTCTCTGAGCGGGTGCAGGACATTCTGAAAAGGGAGGGTGAACAGCCAGTTGTCATGGTGCACATTGGTACCAACGATATAGGTTTAAAAAAAAAAAGGGATGAGGTCCTACGAGATGAATTTAAGGAGCTAGGAGCTAAATTAAAACGTAGAACCTCAAAAGTAGTAATCTCAGGATTGCTACCAGTGCCACGTGCTAGTCAGAGTACGAATCGCAGGATAGCGCAGATGAATACGTGGCTTCAGCAGTGGTGCAGCAGGGAGTGATTCAAATTCCTGGGGCATTGGAACCGGTTCTGGGGGAGGTGGGACCAGTACAAACCGGACGGTCTGCACCTGGGCAGGACCGGAACCAATGTCCTAGGGGGAGTGTTTGCTAGTGCTGTTGGGGAAGAGTTAAACTAATATGGCAAGGGGATGGGAACCAATGCAGGGAGATAGAGGGAAACAAAATGGAGACAGAAGCAAAAGACAGAGATGAGTAAAAGTGGAGGGCAGAGAAACCCAAGGCAAAAAACAAAAAGGGCCACTGTACAGCAAAATTCTAAAGGGTCAAAGAGTGATAGAAAGGCAAGCATGAAAGCTCGGTGCCTCAATGTGAGGAGTATTCGGAACCCAGGAGAGGGCTCTGAGCTAGTTCGAGTGGGTGAGGGCTCAGATGAACAGGACCCCAAGAAAGAATGCGAAAGGCAGGAGGCAACAGAGCAGAGTAGAACTGGGGTAAGTGTAATCCTCAAGGTGATAGGAAGGGACAATATGTATGACTATAAAGGGGCTGCAGGAGGGGTCAAAACTAAAAATCATGGTTTAAAAACTAGTATTAAAACACTCTACCTAAACGCACGCACATTCGAAATAAAGTAAATGAGTTGACAGCACAAATCATTACAAATGGGTATGATTTAGTGGCCATTACAGAAACGTGGTTTCAGAGTGGCCAAGACTGGGAATTAAACATACAGGGGTATCTGACAATTCGGAAAGATAGACAAGAAGGGAAAGGAGGTGGGATAGCTCTGTTAATAAAGGATGATATCAGGGTAGTTGTGAGAGACGATATTGGCTCTAATGAACAAAATGTTGAATCATTGTGGGTGGAGATTAGAGATAGGGGAAAAAGTCACCGGTGGGCATAGATTATAGGCCCCCAAATAATAACTTCACGGTGCGACGGACAATAATCAAGGGAATAATGGAGACATGTGAAAAAGGAACGGCAGTAATCATGGGGGATTTTAACCTACATATTGATTGGTCAAATCAAATCGCACGGGGTAGCCTTGAGGAGGAATTCATAGAATGCATACGGGATTGTTTCTTAGAACAGTATGGTACAGAACCTACAAGGGAGCAAGCTATCTTCGATCTGGTCCTGTGTAATGAGACAGGAATAATAAACGATCTCCTAGTAAAAGATCCTCTCGGAATGAGTGATCACAGTATGGTTGAATTTGTAATACAGATTAAGAGTGAAGAAGTAGTGTCTCAAACGAACGTACTATGCTTAAACAAAGGGGACTCCAGTGGGATGAGGGCAGAGTTGGCTAAAGTAGACTGGAAACACAGACTAAACGGTGCCACAATTGAGGAACAGTGGAGGACTTTTAAGGAGCTCTTTCATAGTGCTCAACAAAAATATATTCCAGTGAAAAAGAAGGGCGGTAAGAGAAGGGATAACCAGCCGTGGATAACCAAGGAAATAAAGGAGAGTATCAAATTAAAAACCAATGCGTATAAGGTGGCCAAGGTTAGTGGGAAACTAGAAGATTGGGAAAATTTTAAACGACAGCAAAGAATGACTAAGAAAGCAATAAAGAAAGGAAAGATAGATTACGAAAGTAAACTTGCGCAAAACATAAAAATAGATAGTAAAAGCTTTTACCGATATATAAAACGGAAAAGAGTGACTAAAGTAAATGTTGGTCCCTGAGAAGATGAGAAGGGGGATTTAATAATGGGAAATGTGGAAATGGCTGAGACCTTAAACAATTATTTTGCTTCGGTCTTCACAGTGGAAGACACAAAAACCATGCCAAAAATTGCTGGTCATGGGAAGGGAGGACCTTGAGATAATCACTATCACTAGGGGGGTAGTGCTGGACAGGCTAATGGGACTCAAGGTAGACAAGTCCCCTGGTCCTGATGAAATGCATCCCAGGGTATTAAGAGATGGCGGAAGTTATAGCAGATGCATTCGTTATAATCTACCAAAATTCTCTGGACTATGGGGAGGTACCAGCGGATTGGAAAGCAGCTAATGTAACGCCCCTGTTTAAAAAAGGGGGCAGACAAAAGGCAGGTAACTATAGGCTGGTTAGTTTAACATCTGTAGTGAGGAAAATGCTTGAAGCTATCATTAAGGAAGAAATAGTGGGACATCTAGATAGGAATAGTGCAATCAAGCAGACACAGCATGGATTCATGAAGGGGAAATCATGTTTAACTAATTTACTGGAATTCTTTGAGGATATAACGAGCTTGGTGGATAGAGGTGTACTGATGGATGTGGTGTATTTAGATTTCCAAAAGGCATTCGATAAGATGCCACACAAAAGGTTACTGCAGAAGATAAAGGTACGCGGAGTCAGAGGAAATGTATTAGCATGGATCGAGAATTGGCTGGCTAACAGAAAGCAGAGAGTCGGGATAAATGAGTCCTTTTCGGGATGGAAATCGGTGGTTAGTGGATCGGTGCTGGGACCACAACTGTTTACAATATACATAGATGATCTGGAAGAGTGGACAGAGTGTAGTGTAACAAAATTTGAAGATGACACAAAGATTAGTGGGAAAGCGGGTTGTGTAGAGGACACAGAGAGGCTGCAAAGAGATTTAGATAGGTTAAGCGAATGGGCTAAGGTTTTGCAGATGGAATGCAATGTCGGAAAATGTGAGTCATCCACCTTGGGGGGAAAAAAAAAACAGTAAAAGGGAATATTATTTGAATGGGGAGAAATTACAACATGCTGTGGTGCAGAGGGACCTGGGGGTCCTTGTGCATGAATCCCAAAAAGTTAGTTTGCAGGTGCAGCAGGTAATCAGGAAATCAGGAAGGCGAATGGAATGTTGGCCTTCATTGCGAGAGGGATGGAGTACAAAAGCAGGGAGGTCCTGCTGCAACTGTACAGGATATTCGTGAGGCCGCACCTGGAGTTTTGCATGCAGTTTTGGTCACCTTACTTAAGGAAGGAGGGGGTACAGAGACGATTCACTAGGCTGATTCCGGAGATGAGGGGGTTACCTTATGATGATAGATTGAGTAGACTGGGTCTTTACTTGTTGGAGTTCAGAAGGATGAGGGGTGATCTTCTAGAAACATTTAAAATCATGAAAGGGATAGACAAGATAGAGGCAGAGAGGTTGCTTCCACTGGTCGGGGAGACTAGAACTAGGGGGCACAGCCTCAAAATACGGGGGAGCCAATTTAAAACCGAGTTGAGAAGGAATTTCTTCTCCCAGAGGGTTGTGATTCTGTGGAATTCTCTGTCCAAGGAAGCAGTTGAGGCTAGCTCATTGAATGTATTCAAATCACAGATAGATAGATTTTTAACCAGTAAGGGAATTAAGCGTTATGGGGAGCAGGCGGGTAAGTGGAGCTGAGTCCATGGCCAGATCAGCCATGATGTTGTTGAATGGCGGAGCAGGCTCAAGGGGCTCGATGGCCTACTCCTGTCCCTAATTCTTATGTTCTTATGTATTGTCTTGAATACTATGTGCAGTTCTGATCATCTACTCATCAGGGAACACTTCAAGGTGACCAATCTAATTTTCATGATCATGAAAGGCAATGGCAGAATTAATCCAGCCAGTTTTTTTAAACCTAGGGCAAAAGGATCAACTATTGGGGCATGTAAATTAAAAATTAGGAAGAGGAGTCGCACACAATTGTCATTTTGAAGTTGATAGATTTGCAGAGTTAATTGTGTAAAGAAGCCATTAACATTGTACAGGTACAATATCCCAAATCCGGCAATCTCGGGGCCGTGCCGATTTTCGGATTTTTCCAGATTTTGGGTCGGACATTAAAACAGCTTAGCACAACCCAAGCTTAAGTATAAAATATTAAAAGGAATGAAGGTACTCATAAAGCATGAAATAGAATAAATAACACAAATTCACAATACCTGTACAGGTTGAGCGTCCAAAATTCGGAGTTCCGGAATACTCCGGACCGATTGGTGGCAGGTCATCCGGAATCCGGACCCGCAGAACCTGCCCGACCTCTGGCCTCGCCAGCCCGTCCGAACACCACCTCCGCGATGGGGCCGCCCAACCAGCTCTTCGACGGGCGCCGCCCGAACACCTCCCCGGTGGCGGGCCCTGAGTATTTCTGGATTTTGGACGTCAGAAAGACATTCCGAAGTCCGGGAAAACCGGCTCGGCCTCTGTCCCGAGGTTGCCGGATTCTGGACGCTCAACTGTACCTGTAAATCTCGATAAACACCAGAGTGCATGAGTAATATCGGGTTGGGCCGAGGGGAGCACTTCGGCCAGGTCGGGATGAGGGTCATTCGGCATGGCTCAAACCGATCGCCGGACTACTCAATCTGAAATGTGCTTTTGTCAAAAATATCCGGTTTTCGGACAATTCCAGTTTTCGGAATTCTGGATTCAGGACGTTGTACCTGTATTGTATAATTAGGTTTTTAGAGGCAATTTGATATGTCTCTAGAGAGAGCATTAAGGCGTACCATCAGATCTTTGAGGTGTTGCTCACAGTGAATTGAAGGATATATTAAATATTACTGTTTTGATTAATGTTACCTAAACTTTATTTCGAGTACCATGGGTCCTTGACTTATTGAGGTAAAGGTATGGCAACCAAGAGGATTTTCAAAAAGTATGAAACAGCAATTGCATAAGTTACAGTGTATCTATATCTAACACACGTTTTATGTATCTTAAGACATGTAATGCACAACACGTGTGCTAGATAGATACATAGGTAGGAGTCTGATATCATGTAACACAATTATTGTAATATATCATTGAACTAGTGTGGTATTATGGAGAAAAGCAAATTATATCTCCTCTTCATGCTACTCTTTAACCAACCACCACACGGGCTTGACAGAGCTAGGTCTTGGTCCAGTGACAAGGATTAACCAAGACTACTGGAGACCAAGCTCTGCTGCACGGACCTAGTGTGCACACATCGCAGTGTGGGCTGGCCCGTGCTGCACCTGGGCCTCTTCTGGGCCCCGAACTCGCCCCCGGCCAGCAGTTTGTATTCTGCCACACATAAGCAGGCTGATTTTTTTACATTTATTCTGGTCCAGTGATGCATTGTGAATTACTTGCTCAGATGTGGCTATATTATTAAATGCTCATAGGGCCCTTGTAAATGGACACATTTTCATGCACCTCTTAGCTGTATTATATTCATAAATTACTCAATGAGTTGGTGATGGTTTCACAAAGCTCTCTATAATTTGTATTCTTTTTCTGCTTTGCATCTCAATAAAATCATATTCATTTTATTTGTGCAGAATGTTGCAACTCTAAATAATTGTACTTGGAGCAGTAAGTGTCTCATGCAGCTCAAACCATGTTCATACCGTGTCTCTTACCTGACCTGACCTGTCTGGCCTTCATGCGGAGGAAAGTCTTCTGGTTCATGTAATAGCACAACTTCAGGCAATTGGAGATGGGCAATAAATGCTGGCCTTGCCAGCGATGCCCACATTCCATGAACGAGTTTTAAAAAAAAAACGAAAACATTATCGTAGTATGGAAATTTGTCCATTTAGCTGCATGTGATCAGCATTTAGTAATACATCCACATCCAGGTAAGTAACTTGCATTGTAACTGGCCCACAATAAATGTAATAACGTTTCGATTTCTTTCATGGAACAGTATTCAAATGAGAGAGGTGATCCTGCCACTCTTAGTTCCTCTTCAGGAAGATGGAGGTGGAATAGTTGGAGTCCTGTAGATTAGTTTTGATATTAGTTCTTGGGATGTGAGTGTCATTAATAAGACCATCATTTATGGCCCACCTCTAGTTGCTCTTCGAAGGTGGTGCTGGGTCGTTTTATTGAACTGCTGCAGTGTAGCTTTCTATTTTGATACAACTGAGTGTCTTGCTGGGCCACTTCAGAGGGCAGTTCTAATCTGAGGAAGGACGTTCTTGTTATTGAGAGAGTGCAGCGAAGTTTCACCAGACTGATTCCCGGGATGGCAGGACTGACATATGAGGAGAGACTGGATCAACTGGGCTTGTATCCACTGGAGTTTAGAAGAATGAGAGGGAATCTCATAGAAACATTTAACATTCTGACGGGATTGGACAGGTTAGAGGCAGGAAGAATGTTCCCGTTGCTGAAGAGTTCCAGAACCAGGGGTCACAGACTAAGAATAAAAGGGGTAAGCCATTCAGGGCTGAGATGAGGAGAAACTTCCTTCACTCAGACAGTGGTTAACCTGTCGAATTCCCCACCGCAGAAAGTTATTGAGGCCAGTTAGTTGGATATATTCAAGAGGGAGTTAGATATGGCCCTTATGGCCAAAGAGATCAAGGGGTATGGAGAGAAAGCAGGAAAGGGGTACTGAGGTTGAATGATCAGCCATGATCTTATTGAATGGCGGTGCAGGCTTGAAGGGCCGAATGGCCTACTCCTTCACCTATTTTCTATGTTTCAAAGCCAACCATGTTGGTGTGGGACTGGAGTCACATATAGGTCAGCCCGGGTAAGGGCGACAGGTTTCCTTCCCTGAAGGACATTAGGGAACCAATTGTTTTTTTTACAATAAGTTGAATTCTCAAAGGGTACAGCTTGATATAACGATTACTTGACAACTGTTGCAAGATACTTGTAATAAGTGCATTGTTGGGCCAGTAACCATATATCACAGTGGTTGTCTACATTGGGTTTCAAAGCTGAACATATTTATCTTTGAATATATATTTTGAAAAATTGTTTGCAGAAACGTTTAATTAACTTCATTAGTTGATCTCCTCTGATGTTGCAGATCAGTTGTAGTTTTCAGGTGAAGAGTGTAGGAATGGGGTCAAGTTTCAGCCTGAGTTGCTCCTATTTTTTTGGAGCAACTGGTTTAGAATGGAGTATCTTAGAAATTGCAATTCTCGGCATTTAGTTTCCTCCAGTTCTAGTCAGTTAGAACAGTTTCCTTTTGGAACAGATTTTTTTTTCAAAAGGGGGCGTGTCCGGCCACTTACGCCTGTTTTGAAAGTTTAGGCAGTGAAAACTTACTCCAAACTAACTTAGAATGGAGTAAGTGTAGATTTTTGTACGCCCAGAAAAACCTTGCCTACACTTTACAAATCAGGCGTAGGTTACAAATCAGGCATAGTGAATGAGGGGGGAGGGGAAGGGAAGTAATTAAATTCTACAAGCATTCAACAGTCTTACTTATATAAATAAAGAGCCATCCTGACTAAAAAATTATAAATAAAGTAAAGACAAAATATTGAATATTCCTACCTGTGTGAAGCAGCAGCAGCCTTCGAGCTGCGGTGCTTCAGGCAGGCCTTCCTTCCATGTCGGAGACGGGCGGCATCAGTGGCTCGACGGCAGCCGAAGACACAGCAAGCAAGCAGCCTTTGAGCTGTGAGGGAAGCTGAGGTCATTCGGCCACGGGATGGGGCGGCGGCAGTGGCTGACGGCGGCCAAAGACACAGCAAGCAGCCTTCGAGCTGCGAGGGAGACTGAGGCCATTTAGCCAGGGACAGGGAGAGGCAGCCAGATAGCCAGTTTGAAACTTAAATTTGCAGAATGGGTGCTGCATTGTCAACACCACGGATTATGTAATGGTTCGCCAGCAATTCACTGCATAGGAGAGAATTGATTAGAGCTCACCGCACCAGGAACATCATAGCCCGTTGTTTGATGGGCAGGAGACCTTACCCACGTCGGCAATATAGAGCCAGACGCTCGTATCTGGACATGAGCGAGGCTGATTGTGTCAAAAGGCTGCGTTTCCGCAGAGAAGTTGTCGTTGAGATCTGTGATATGCTGAGAGCAGATTTGCAACCCAGAAGCAGAACGCCAACTGCCTTGTCTGTTGAAGAGAAGGTAACAGCTGCACTTGCCTTCTATGCCTCGGGATCGTTTTAGGCAACAACTGGAGATGTGTGCACCATCTCTCAACGTGCAATACATGCCTGCGTTTACCAGGTCATGGCTGCACTGTATGCGCGGAGGAATGACTTCATCAATTTCCCAATGACCGCACAAGCAATCCATGAGAGGGCTGTGGGCTTCTTCAGGATTGCCGGCTTCCCAAAGGTACAGGGCTGCATTGATTGTACCCACATAGCCTTGCGAGCACCTGTGGAGGATTCCGAGCAGTACAGTAATAGAAAAGGTTTCCACTTCATCAATGTGCAGCTCGTGTGTGACAACAAGCAGCGCATCATGTCAGCCGATGCGAGATACCCTGGCAGCACCCATGTTGCGTTCATCCTACGCGACAGCGTTCTATCTGACATGTTTGAGCAGCAGCCAGAAGGGTAGAGCTGGCTACTGGGAGACGAAGGGTACGGCCTGACCACCTGGCTCATGACGCCCCTACGCGTGACATGGACAGAAGTTGACCGTCAATACAACATGGTGCACATTGCGACGCGCGGCATCATTGAGAGGACCATTGGCATATTGAAACAGTGTTTCCGATGCCTGGACCATTCCGGAGGCCACTTGCAATATCCTCCTCAGATTGTTGGTCACTTCACTGTTGTGTGCTGCATGCTCCATAACTTAGCCATCATGAGGCAGCAGGAGCTGGTAGTGGAACCAGAAGAGGGTCTGGTGCATGATAGTGTTACGGAAGAGCAGGATGTGGATGATAACGACGATCAGGAAAGCATGCAAGTGACTGATGCTGGAGCACAAGGTCGGAGGAGGGCCGTCCATCGTGCTCCTTTAACGATTGCTTGAGCCTTGTGCCAGCAGCTCATCCGTGAACGCTTCAATTACTGATGCCTGAGGGCTCTGCGACCACTGTTGCGCATGGACATGTTTATTCTTTGCAGTTGTTCCTACGTTGTGTTGTGTTAATGGAAGATGAATCAGTTGTAATGAAAAAATATTTTATTGAAAAGTTAACATCATGGTAATAAAATATTTGTTGTATCAAACTTTACTTTTTTATATGACTCTTGAAGATCACTTAAAAACTTTAAGATCACTTATAAACTTGTAAAGTTACAAAAGTTACAAAACAATTTCAATTTGAAAAATCTTACACTCTCAAGATCACTTAAACTTCAGGATCACTTTTTAGGTGCAAAATTAAATAAGATACAAAATGTGAGAGCATTTACACTGTAAGATCACTTAAAAACCCTAAGACCACTTATAAGTTGTAAAGTTACAAAACTTACAAAACAATTTCAATTTGCAAAACGCTACTACAGCTACATCAAGAACAAGAACAAAAGCAGCAAAGAAAGGCTGCAACCATGTCTCATCAATATCTCAGTGAATGTTCACTTCCTCATGGAGGTGTCATTTGATTGGCGGGCTGTGTGCCATTATTGCAGCAGCTACCTCAATGTTGGCCAGTGCTGTCACTTGCATGCCCTCCCTGACGGCCTGTACCGTCGATTGCATTCCCTCGGACATTCCCTCCCTAAGTTCCCGTGTCATTACTGCTATTTCTCCCGTCAGGACCGTCGCCTCTTCACCCACTGCACTGACGCCACTGATGAGTGATCGGGTAAGCTCATTGGTCTCCATACCCAATGCCACAACCTGAGCCGCATCTGCTGCACGCTGCATCTCAGGAAAGCGTGTCTCCAATCTCCTCCTCTGCCTGGGTCTGCCTCGTGCCACCACTACACTGAGAGGCGCGGGCACGGACGGTGGGACGCTCGGTGTTCCAAACGGCACCACTACACAGGAAGGTGCGGGCTGGGACGGTAGGGCGCTCTTGTGTGTTCCAGACGGCAGTACAAGAGAGAGAGACGCGGGCTGAAATGATGGGACGCTCTGTGCTCCAGATGGCAGCACTAGAGAGAGAGGCGCGGGCTGGACGGTGGGGCGCTTGGTGTTCAAGACAACAGCACTCGAGTGGGTGAATGAGTGTAAACTGCTCCATTATATCACCAGCACCACTGGGACCCGCAACATCGGAATCAAAACCATGGAAGGTGGAACCAGAATCTATGCAAGGGGTTGAAACTCTGATGCCCCTTAATAGGGGTTCATAAATATTAATTTGGAAGCTCTCCCCTGTAGACATTTCAGTCATCGCCGCCATCATGCAGTCTGGATCGTCCATTTGGTTGTACTGGTTCTTCTTCTGTATCTTCAGGATCCTCAGGGTTAGCAGCAGCAACATCATCATCATGTTCTACAAAATACATCACAACAGTCAAATGTTTAACAGCAAGGGAGGGGGCAGGATGGGTGGCATGCGCACTCTCACACATAGCAAGCCAGGCAGCAGGTTGATTTGAAGGGCCACGATGCATTTTCAGGACTTGCCCTCTTCCTCGCGTGCGGGCCCAGCTTGTGCTGTACTGATTGCTTTTCTCCATGTACGACTCATCATAGCAGCTATCCTCTGTTCCAAGGGTGTCAGTGGATGCAGATTGGGCGTGCCTCCTCCTGTTCGAGTTGCTTCCCTTTTGTTGTGGGCCAATTTCTTCTGCAAAGAGTAAAATATAACTTTTTACAGAGTGCGTCTTTCTGCAGGGTGGGACATACAGATAGTCACGTTATAATTGCGATTACATTAAAAATGGAAAATATTACTTACACTAACTACTTGACCAAGGTCGTGCCATTTCTTTTTACACTGGCTTCCAGATCTCATGGTATGCACCATTGCACAGTAATCTTCTGCAACTTGGTTCCAGCGTTTCTTCATTTCTTTAGGTGGCACTTTTATGCGACCTCTATTGCTGGTATCTAGCTCCTGCCATCTCTACTCAATGACGTTGACTTACATCTCCACTTACTCATGCAAGAAATTCTTTGTTCTTGGTGGATGTTGTTCCATTGCTGTATTGAATTGGCACTCTTATTTTTCAAAACACACAGTCCTTAATTTGCATGCACCTATGCAGCACCTGTTCTGGAAGTTTAGCAGTAAAAAGCAGCACTCACTGATTTCAGCAGGTGATTTATTCAACAGTGCTGCTAAAAGCACTTCTTCAAACACAAAAAAATCACAAAAATTCAATCCCAAGCCTTTCCAGGGGTCCACGAGACAAATCAACACTTTTCTTTAAGTCCCTTTATAAATGGCCAATGTTTCTGGGCTACTGCGCGTGCCTGCGTGCTCCAACGTGCACGCGCAGGGCTGCCGGCACGACGTTGCCACATTTAACTTAGCTCCTCCCCCCTCCACTTGCAGAATCGGCACGACTCTGTGGCACCGCACCCCGCTATTGTGTGCGCGCCGTGCCGAGCTCCCAGGGACCAGCAAGGAGCCGGAGAATTAAGAGGTATTTTTCTGTCGCACTTTTAGGCGCGAAAACTGGCGTCCAGGAACGGCGCAGCCCGAAACTTGACCCCAGTAATTGGACCACGGCTATAATAAAGTAGTTCAGTTCAGTGCAGGGCAGGCAGAGGAGCTGGGAGATGCCAAACTGAGGTACTATAGTGCTACCACTGATGGAATTATAGCTTGACAATTTTATTTGATGGTTTCTATTTTAAATGTAGATACAGGAATTTATAATAGAAAAAGGACATGCAAATAACAAAAACGTGACAACAGGATGTAAGATTTTTTAGTCAGTTACTATGTGCAGACATTAGATTTTTCATAAATATTAGATCGGTACTTTAAGGGAAAAACTTAGCATAGTCAGTGAGAATTGGAACACCACTGATGAACTATCTGAATCGCCTAGCATGGTCCACGTATAATTTAATCTAGATTGAGTGAATTTCTATGTAGTATTAATATTGTGTAATGTATTAAATACTTGGAATTAGTTATCCAAATTATTCATTTAGCAAACATGGGTATTTTCTCAAACTATTTCGACAGAATCCCATTTGTATATAATTTCCTTTAGTGTCCAATGGTAGCAGAGGTGGCAGATAAGCAACTCGAATTTTGTAGACCAAGGTAAAATTATTCTGCCCTTCCTCTTTGAGCTTTGCCCAGGAAAGTTCCTTTGCATTGCTTGCTGTATGGGGAATGGCGACCCCCAAAACAGCTGACAATATTTTTATTGTATTAACTTTGAGTGGAATAAATGCACTATGTTTAAAAAGGGGAAACAAATATGGCTGTAACACAACTTCCTGTCCTCACAGGAAGTGATCTGAAGGAACTTCCTGGGTGCAACCCTGAAGAAGAAAGGCAAAATTGTGTCACCCAAGCTTCCAAAAAGTCAGGTGAGCTTCTGGAATTGCCAACACCAGCAACTTTGCTTAGGAATTTCTAGCAAATAACAAAATAAAATGCAAAATGTGAATTCAGTCATCCTATTCATAACCAAAAGATTTGGAAATTATTCAGTATATACTTGAAAATGGATTTGAAAGTTGGTTTCAGGATCAGTAGCTTACAAAAGTAAATGTGCCGCAAATATTAGAAGTTTATCCAAATTGTTTACAGACCAATTTCAGAAAGGTAATTAGTAAACCTCCATGAAATAAATCTTCCTGGATTGTATGAGAGTCTGTCTTATCAAAATGCATTTACGAATTTGTTAGCCCAATTAGATTCCCAATGTCATGGCCTTGCATAGAATTACATAGAATGTACAGCACAGAAACACGCCATTCGGCCCAACCAGTCCATTTATGCTCCACTTGAGCTGCCTTCCAATCTTCCTCATCGAATGCTATCAGCATAACCCTCTATTCCCTTCTCCCTCATGCTTATTTAGCTTCCCCTTAAATGCATCCATACTATTCACCTCAACCACTCCCTGTGGTAGCGAGCTTCACATTCTCACCACTCTCTGGGGAGAGATGGTTCCTCTGAATTCCCTATTTGATTATTAGCGACTATTTTATATTGATGGCCTCTAGTTATGCTCTTCCCCACAAGTGGGATCACACACTCTGTGTCTACTCTATCAAAACCTTTCATAATTTTAAAGACCTCTATTAGGACAAGCCTCAGCAGTCTCCTTTCAAGAGCCTTTCCTGATGGTTATAACCACACAGTTCTGGTATCAGCCTTGTAAATCTTTTTTGAATCCTCTCCAATGCCTCTATATCTTTTTTATAGTATGGTGAACAGAACTGTACACAGTACTCCATGTGGTCTAACCAAGGTTCGATACAAGCTTAGTATAACTTCTACATTTCAATTCTATCCCTCTACAAATAAACCTTTAGTGTTTAATTTGCCTTTGTTATGACCCTATTGACCTGTGTCGCAACTTTTAGTGACTTGTGTATTCTTACTCCAAGATCCTTTTGCACCTCTACCCCATTTAGATTCTTATTTTCCAAGTAACATGTGATCTCCTTATTTTACTTACTAAAATGTAATACCTCATCTATGTTGAAATTCATTTGCCAATTATCTGCATATTCTGCAAGTTTATTAATATCTTCTTGTAATTTGTTGTAATCCTCTTCAGTGTTGACTATCCCCTCCCCAATTTGATGTCATCTTCAAATTTAGAAATTGTGTTTTGATTCCAAAGTCTAAATTGTTAATATAAATTGTGAACAACAGTGGTCCCAGCACTAATCCTTGTGGAACACCACTACCCACCTCACACCTGCCACTGTGAATAGCTACCTTTTACCTCTACTCCCTGCTTTCTCTCTCTCAACCAGCTAGCTACCCTTTTCTGCTATTTGTCCCCTGACTTTGCAGGCTCTGATCTTATTCCTTAATCTATCATGTGGTACTTTAACCAAGCTCTTTTGAAATTCTAGATATATTACATCTACTGCATTATCCTTATCTACTCTCTGTTACCTCTTCAAATAAGACTCACCTTTTTGAAATCCGTGCTGACTATTATAATATTTTTAGTTTCTAGATGTTCTATTTTCTCTGTTAGTAGGGATTCCATTATTTTTCCTAGCTTTAGAACCAGAACAGAATTGACATAATTCATTTCATAGTCTATCAAAAAATGCAGCATTTTTACTGTGATGTAAATAAATAATTCTAAGTCAAGACAGACAAACTAAAGATTGCACTGTAACAAAGTGATTCCTTGCAGTCATTTTTTAGTGAATATAACTACCTTAAATGTTATTTTTAATGTATACCCTGTGCTTGATTTGACCCCCTTACTAGAAAGTGATTGCAATGATGGTCTCGTTAGGTACTGCACTGCAGCAGAACAGTTTTTATTGTGTAATTTTATTTGTTCCAATAATATTTGACTTTTTCAAAAGACAACATGTTCTCGGTTGTTCTTTCTGTGTTCCAAGTTCAGTTCAACTTAAAGTTAGTACATTTTCAGTAGTTCATTCAGAGACTCGGATTCCATGATCAAATACTCCACTTAACCTTTATTCTTTTGAATTTTCCCCATCCTGTAGGCTTAAACTCGGGATTCCATAGAGAACAGTGTCCTCTGATACTTTGCTCAAGTAAATCTAGGCATGGCGATCATTGATAGTCACGGATCATCTCATCCTCTCACTCTCGCATACACAATCATCCTATACTTATATTTGTGAATCTGTCCGTGTCATAGTCACTCCCGCAATAGCAATCAGGAGCAAGATTCATGGCTGTTTTTCTCGTCGTCTTAAATCGAGTCTAGAAAAGCTTAGTTTGCTATTAAAGGAGGAATATTGGTTGGACCACGCGCATACTACATCACAGAGCTGCAGAATTCTTGAAACCCACTACTGCACTGGCTGAAACCAGCTTACCCAGCACAAGCAATCGATTGGATCTTCTGGTCTCTGGCTGAATGCCACATTGTGCTGCATTTTCCCAGTCGGTATTGCAATTCTGAGATTGTTCTAGCTGAATGATAAACAGCCAGCTCTGCCTTAGCTGAAATGATTTTGTGATAAATGGGCAATATTTTATAATAGGAATGTCACTCCATTCAGTTACATCAGTGAAATCACATACTCGAATTTTCCCACTACAGTATAAAGAGACATACTCTCTTAGTGTATCACATGCATTTACTAAATCAGAAATTTGATCTGCTTTCAATGCATTAATATTCAAATCTAGTGCAATTTACTTTTAGAATTTGCAATAATAGAACAAAGACACAAGACCACAGGGCAATCAATGACTTTAGCATTGTCACGGAGAGTGGAAGAAATCTCAAGTACCAAGTTCCAAAGCGGCGACCTTCGACCCCCGCCCTTTCCTTCACGGACAAGCGCAACTGAAAGCGGGGGATGAAGGAGCATGCGTCACCTTGCTTATCCCCTCTAGTAATAAAGAAATGCACTTGAACTTGGTACTGTCCAAATTTATACAGGAGCACTCACTAAAAACAATACAGGTGGCTTTGCAAAACCCTATGTGCACCCTGATTACTTGAAACACTGCGAATGGATTATAAAGCATCCCAGCTGCATTAAATTATTTTAAATATTACTGTTTTCTTTAATAAATTTGCCTATTTTAAATTGGTTTCAATCTGTTAATTTTTCATTTGAAAATGGACAGAATTGCCTGCTTTCACAATTGACTGAACTCTAATAATTTTGAGTCTTGTGTATATTGGCTGCCGCCATTAGCCTGGAAATGTGAATTATACTCTGTGGAGAATGAAAATATCGGTGGCCAGTTCCACTTTTCCAAAATGCTCCTGCTTGCATATTTCCTACTGTTTTTCTCCTCCCTATCACCTTTTGCTACCTCTCTTTCCCCTCTATCTATCTCTTGCTATAACTTCTCATTTAATTAATGCTACAGTTAAACATCCTAATGGGTTTTGAATGCAGCCATATTGTTGGTTAATGTCGAATATTTGTAATATGTTTTTTCTTTTGCTTTATCTGCAGCTTACCCAACACTGCGGATAGAAAAGAATGATCTCAAAAGTGTTACACTGGCAGAGGCAAAGACCAGAGTGAAGGACATAGCCATTTCCAGAGAGAGGGTCACTCTCAAAGATGTTCTTCAGGAAGGTAATGAACTTGGGTTCATTTGAGATTTGCAGTAAAAAAATGTTTTTAAAGTGATCTGCTCCTCCTCCCCTTCTCTCCCATTGTCTTGGCATAGCCTGTACCTTTTCTATCAGAGGATTAGCTGAGGAGTGGCCAATTTGAGTTGTGTCCCTACATGGTAGTACAGGTACTGTAGCTATGTGAATTTCTCACTCTGTTGCCCTGGAGACTCTTCAACATGGTCACGAATTTCCACAATCCCAGACGATTGGCTGGGCGAACTATTTTGTGTATATAAGATTTGTGCTGAATTGATTTACGAGCCATAACTATCACATGTAAATATCCAAGGCTTAATATTTCATAATGTGCAGAGTAATTGGGAAAAAAATTGCACAGCAGTGAATCTGCAGCCATTGTTTCATTGGAGGGGGGGAAATTGAGGCCGGAGGCTTCCTTCGTACAAACACATCCGACCCCTAAAAAATCTACAAAACTACCTGTTGGTCCCGGGGGAGCGCAGGATTCTGGTCTGAGGTCTTCATTCGCTGCACGGGGATCGGTCTTCCACGTACGGACATCTATGTTGAAATCACGTGGGCCGGGACCACCAATCACTATCTAGTATTCTCATTGATAAAAATGGGAACTCCGTTTGTACCGGCTCCCATTACTATCAATGAGAATAACCCCCTAAAACATCGAAACACAGCACAATAAATTAAAAAAACACCTCACATATTTAAACTTAACTGAAATTAAATATAATTAAATGTTTTAGAAAAATCTAAAAAAAAATGTTTAATGTGTTTTAATAGGATTAAAAATAAACTTACCTTAACCCTATCTCTCCCATGCGGATGTCCTTCTCCCGGGGATGTGTTCGATCTGTCTGAAGAAATTTTGACGGATCGGAAAAGCTGCTTTTCGGTCGGTGCACATCGTGGCCTGAAAAACGGCTTTTGCGAGGCCTCGCCGGGTCCGTGCGCACTTCGAACCTGGTGAGGCTGCAATTTTTGACCCATTTTGCCCATTCTTGACACTTAACCGCATTGTTGATATACCAGATAACTGCCACTAGATGGCATTGTAGAGGAACAGATGGGGCAAAAAATTCAGATCTGCAGTGCCCGAATTTTTGCCCTACAGGTGCCGTTTGTATCGAAATGGCGTCCGCGGCACGCATATATACTTCTGCTACGTGCTGTGCGGACGCCATCTTGGTTAGGGCGCGTTGGGAGCGTGTGCAGAAGTATGTAGAGTGTGCAGATTGTGATGTCAATCAGCGTGCAATACTGGAGCCAATGCCCTGTGTTAACCTCACATAGCTGAACATGCGTTCAGCATCAGCAAGGAAACCCTTACCAGCGATATTTAAAGAGATCAGCAACCACTAAGGTTAGTTGCTAATTGATTTCTACTGGCTCTGTGTACGTTTGTGGAACTGTTTAGAGCGTTCTAGAGTTGTTAGGGTTGGTGCTGCAAGTGGAGAAGGCCTGACTTCAAGGGTTCTGATCAGACCACTTGCTCCCAGTCACAGATGCTCTAGTTGTCATCCCTCTTGGCCTGCGACATGGCAGGGAGATGGAGCAGAGTCAGTGAAGAAGAGGACAAGAATCTCACAGACGGGGGAGGGAGAGAAAGGCTCTCGGAAGGCGGCCTTACCTACCTAAAGCTTTCCGAGAGCAATTCTCTTACCTCAGCCACAGCCAGGAGCAGTGTGAAGTGTCTGCACTTTACATAAGAACATAAGAAATAGGAACAGGAGTAGGCCATACATCCCCTCGAGCCTACTCCGCCATTCAATAAGATCATGGCCGATCTGATCATGGAATCAGCTCCACTTCCCCGGCTGCTTCCCATAATCCCTTATCCCCTTATCGTTTAAGAAACTGTCTATTTCTGTCTTAAATTTATTCAATGTCCCAGCTTCCACAGCTCTTTGAGGCAGCGAATTCCACAGATTTACACCCTCAGAAGAAATTTCTCCTCATCTCAGTTTTAAATGGGTGGCCCCTTATTCTAAGATCCCTCTAGTTCTAGTCTCCCCCATCAGTGGAAACATCCTCTCTGCATCCACCTTGTCAAGCCCCCTCATAATTTTATATGTTTAGGTAAGATCACCTCTAATTCTTCTGAATTCTGAATTCCAATGAGTAGAGGCCCAACCTACTCAACCTTTCCTCAAGTCAAGCCCCTCATCCCTGGAATCAACCTAGTGAACCTTCTCTGAACTGCCTCCAAAGCAAGTATATCCTTTCGTAAATATGGAAACCAAAACTGCACGCAGTATTTCAGGGGTGGTCTCACCAATACCTTGTATAGCTATAGCAAGACTTCCCTGCTTTTATACTCCGTCCCCTTTGCAATAAAGGCCAAGATACCATTGGCCTTCCTGATCACTTGCTATACCTGCATACTATCCTTTTGTGTTTCATGCACAAGTACCCCCAGGTCCCACTGTACTGCAGCACTTTGCAATCTTTCTCCATTTAAATAATAATTTGCTCTTTGATTTTTTTTTTCTGCCAATGTGTATGACCTCACACCTTCCATCATTATACTCCATCTGCCAAATTTTTGCCCACTCGCTTAGCCTGTCTATGTCCTTTTGCAGATTTTTGTGTCCTCCTCACACATTGCTTTTCCTCCCATCTTTGTATCGAACAAGGTGCTCACAGAACTCTGCCACCTCTGGCAACCAGACCCTCTCCAGGGCAAGGACAGCGATGCCAGTGGCTGTGATGGTGACCATGGCCCTGAATTTCTTTGTGTTGTGCTCCTTCCAGGCTGGAGCAGGCGACATTTGTAACATCTCATAGTTCATCGTCCACAGCTGCACAAGGGAGGTGCAGAGTGTGCAGGTGGCATTGCCAGAATAGCGGGCTTCCCAATGGTGCAGGGCGCCATCTACTGCACACGCATGGCTTTGCGGGCGCTGTATCTAACTGCTGAGATGTGCCGCAACCTCAAAGGTTTCCACTCGCCGAATGTGCATGTGGTGTGCGACCATGCTTGGAGCATTATGATGGTGAATGCCCGGTATTCTAGCAGCAGTCATGATGCTTTTATTCTGCTTCAGTCCGCTGTTCTCTCAGTCTTTGCGCCACCAAGACAAACCAGAGGCTGGCTGGTGGGAAACGAGGGCTATCCCTTGACCACCTGGTTCATGACTCTACTCTGCAACCCAACCAAACGCGGCCAGCATGCTTACAATGAGAACCATGCTGTCGCACGACATCATAGAGCAGACCATTGGAGTGCTGAAGCAACGGATTTGCTACCTGGACCACATTGGAGTTGCCCTGCATTACTCACCAAAGCACCTCTCAGGATTCGTCGTGATCTGCTGCATGCTCCATAACCATTGCTACTAGGCATATGGCGACTAGCTGAGCAGGAGGAGAGGAAGCAGAAAGGATGAGGCAACCGAGACAGCCCCTTTCTGCCTGGGTGATCGACTCATCCGACTGCGGTTCCAGTGAACGCAATTCCATATTCACCAATCGTCCCACATCTTGCCATCTTTCTGATACGGACCATCATAGCGTCCTCTAGGCCACAATGCTGAAATCAAAACCACCACAAAACAACTTTAATCAATCCATCCAATATTACATAAAAAATGCCCTTATTGCCTGTCCTAGTGCTCCTACGAAGTGCTACCCCCAGTGGCTGCACCATGGCTGGTGGAAGGCTGCTGACTTGCAGTGGAGGAGACTGCTGCCGGCCTTGCAGGACAACCTCGCAGCTGTGGACCTAGAACTGCCTCTCCCCCTCCAAGATGTCTGTGCTCCTCTAATTCTGGCATCTTGAGCATCCTTGATTATAATCGCTCAACCATTGGTGGCCGTGCCTTCAGCTGCCTAGATCCTAAACTCTGGAATTCCCTCCCTAAACTTCAGATAAATTCACTTCTGAAGTGTTTGAAGAGCAACTCTTATCAATTTATCTAATCAATTTTAATTGCACAAACAAAATTTGCCTGGCTTGGTGGTTTACAAAGAAGAGAAAAATACTTGCAATTGTGCCCGGATGCAAGTATGGGCTGAATTTTCTGCACCATTCTGCGCTGTTCTTTGGCCTACGCTGTTTTTTTTGATGGGACTAAAATCTGCAAATTTCGCCAACGTTTCTGTGCCATCCTAAACTACCTACGACCGATTTGTTTTTAGTTCCCGATCTTTTGACGTCACTGAGGATGCCGGTTGCGCCATTTCTGTCCATTTAAGCGAGTTTGGCCAAGTAGGAATTTTTCAAAAACGGCACAATGCACCATTCTGAAAAACCTTACCTGCACTTGAGAAAATCGGCGCAGAGAAGAGAAAATCGGCGCAGAGAAGATGCCATTGATATAGTGGAGCTGAAGACATGGGCACCGGGGGTAGAAGTGGCAGGCACTGAGGGTGGGGGGAGGCCTTTCGGTCCAGGATAGCAGCGGCAGGCACCGGGGGCCCTTTCGGCCCGGGATAGCAGCGGCAGGCACCGAGGCTGCGGGGGGGACTTTCGGCCCGGGATAGTAATGGTGCGGGGGTCATGGTTGAGTTTACAAAGAGACAGATCAAGTTTTAAAAATTAGGCTCTTGGAATGCTTACACCTGTTATGAAAATAGAAGTTGTTGGGGAGGGAAGAATCAGTAGTGACACTATAGGATAAATTCAGCGTCCCTCGTTACCCTGGTAACCTCAGTTTTTCGGTGCAGACCTTAAGCTCCACCCACAGAGCTTGAGGACAATTTGCGCCGCTCCAAAATGAAAGTTTATTCCGGCGAAACTTGCACCTCTACAACTGTGGCAAAAATCGTCCATGTGGAAAATTGGCCCCTATCTTCCCCCTTGAGCAATCTGTCTTGGAAGATAATAGGCCGTAGATTGCGGCCTCTCTGGGTGCATATAATGTGCGCACGTGCCTGAAGAAGCCTCGCAAGTTCGGTGTTTAGGCGTGCAAAGCACATGAGCCAAAACCCGGCACTTGCAATCTGTCAAAATACAGATTGCACGCCTCCCCGTCCTTTGCGAGCAGAGATTTGGGCTATTTACCCAACTCTTGTCCAGCGAATGTCCTTCAAACTCTTATGCCTGGTAAATGCCTGTTTTTACTAGGGTAAGAGTTTTAAAAGATAGAAAAAATGAATGTTATTACTTATTTTTATATTTAAAAACCCTTCCCGTGAAGGTATGTAAACATTTTTTTTTAAATTTCAAACAAATAAATTATTTTATAAAACATTGAATTTAATTTAATTTCTATTGCTTTTAAAAAAAAGTGAAGTGTTCTTTTTATTTATGTGTGGATTTTTTGTTTTTAGGAGTATTCCCATTGATAGTATTGGGAGCTCGGAGCTCCCGTTTCTATGAATGAGAATACTACATTGAGATTGGTGGTCCAAGTCTACATGTTCCCAGGAAGCACTTACGCTCCTGGGATGCGTGGGCCTCTCCGCTGGGCTGCGCAGCTGGACCTCGGAGCCAAAATGTTTGTTCCTCCGGGACCACCAGGTACTATAGTTAAAAGAAAATTCAGTTGGGGGGCCTCCGACTGCAATTTTTAGCCCAATGAATGACTCCCAAAAGGTTAAATCCAAGCATTGGAAAGGCAGAGTCTTAAGTCCAATTTTGTCACCACACTGCGACATTCAAGATCCATCGATATCTAAGGACTTAAATTCTGAACATTGCAATTTTCCAGCAAAGGTTGCTCTGTAACACTTTGAAGTCATTTCTATGTCAAAGAACCACTCTTGGTAATCTTGTACCATCAACACTCATACAGTATAGCCCTCTGCTTTGAAGAAAAAACACAAAATCCATTGTGGTTTTTGCAAGCCCAGTGGGTTAACTTGTCAATTTCTGATACACTTCTGTCACTCTGGGGAAATATCTACTCAAATTTAAAAAAAAAACTTAACATTTAATGATGCCCAAAATGAGTTTACATTCAGTAATGAAAAATTTGTTGCTTTGAGAATTAAAAAAGGAGTTAATCTGGGACTAGAAAGAAAAATAAATCTCTGGAAAGAGTTAACTTTTTTTTGCATTTCAAAAGAAGACAAAGCCATGCACCACCAATCAATGTCTGCCTGAATCAGCCTCTCACAGCTTTCAAGTAAACTTTTTTTTTAAATTGCCAAATAAAAAACTTTTACAAATTATTTGTGGCTTTAAAACTTGCACAAAGATCCTGATGCAATTAATTTCAAACTAAATTTCAGCTTCTCTTTTATACATCCAATCTTCAAAACATGAACCATGAAGGCACAGACGTGCTACCAAATTTTTTTGTCCATTCTCCGGAATTAAAATGCAGTTTAAAAACAGCAGAAATCATTAGCTATACCACTAAACATTCTGTGGAACAATTTTGAAGGACAATCCAGCTACAAGATGTATTCAGATTGTTATCTTTGACACATCAGTAGCATTACCCGTTTTTTTTTTCCTGGTCACGTCTTCCAGTACCACCAAGCTGATTGAACAATCAGAATCAAAGCATTGAGTACTTGATATTGGTCAGAAATTCAAAAATGTCAATTTTTTTGTGATGATCCCATGTCTGGAACTAGAGATTTTCATCACGGCTACAATAAAAGTCTGGTTAGTTAACTTGAATAATTCCAATTTAATTCAGACCAATATCTTACACAATACATCCTGAAAAAGAGTAAGGAGCCACAGCCAGTGATAGAGTAACATGAAACATTCTTTGTAACGAGACATGCACACTGAAAACCAAAAACAACTTCTGTACAAAAGTAGAAAAGAGACATAATCTTCCCTTTTCTCCTATATTCCATAATTGACAATTATCTTTTTTCTTTTAAACCAATTTTCAATTTCTGATTTATTCTACTGAATCCCATTCTGTACTGATTTCAAAATCTCAAATTCACAATCCATGTCCTCATCCAAGCCTGTTATCTCCTGCGCAATTCTTAACGCTTTTCTCTGATATATAGGATGGATATAACAACGTAGAGTAAAGGGTGGAGAGAACTCTGAAGATTCAGTCGAAAGTCCCAGTACTTTTCTCAGTTCACACTGTAGAACTGCTATAGCTGCCTATCTCAACATTTACATTGTACAGGAGCGGTATGGCACCTTTCACATGCAAGAGGGATCATATTAAGGTCAGCACAGTCATGTTATAGCATGGCTTTGAATTATGCAATTCTATTTATAATGCTACTTTTCAATCTTTTCCATGTTTAAAGGTAGTGTAATATACAGATTTATGGCAAATTAATCTCAATCCCCTCAGCTCCACCTTGCTGTTTTGCAGTCTGTGATTGCCTTAATAGTACTGTGGCTCCCTCTGGGAGAACACACTCATCCCCCCCCCCCCTCCCCTTGCGCCGTCTTGTTCTTCTGTCTGTTGTGCACATTATGTTTTTGCATTCCTCTATCTGGCCCTTGTTCACCTGTTACTGATTCTGTTTGTATGCTGCAATGGGAGGGTACAAAACAGTCAGCAGGCGATCAGTGCTATGGACTCCTGGGGCAGATAAAAAGAGCTAGTCACCACAATCACAGAGTGCAGGACACTGAGGACCTATCTGTAGTGTTGTAGCAAACTAAGACTACTTGTGGTGCAGCACAGAATTGGGTATACTTGAGACCAGAAAAGAACAATATCTACACCAATTTGACTGATTTAGGTAATGAGACTTAAATGAGAATGAAATCTGATGCGTTAGAATTGACCTGAAATGGTAAAATGATTATAGGTGCCAACAGATACTTTTACCCCCAAGTTGAATTCAGTAAAACAGTACTCTGCATAGGTTTGTAAAGTTAAAACTGAAGCTGGAATTAACTATCTCTTTGGTAAGTAAGCTTTTTTTCATAATTGTTTTTTGTTTCAGGTACTTTTGGTCGTATCTTTCATGGGATTTTAGTTGATGAAAAAGACCCGAGTAAAGAAAAATATGTTTTTGCCAAAACAGTAAAAGGTAAGTAGATCACACAGAATGACATAGAATGTACAATTCAGAAACAGGCCATTCGGCCCTATCTTTCCTGATGCGTATAATCTCTCTGACATATGGTATCATACTTGTAAATCTATTTTGCACCCATTCCAGTGCCTCTATATCCTTTTTGTAATAAGACGACCAAAACTGTGCACATCAAGTCTGGTCTAACCAAGGTTTGATGCCAGTTTAGCATAACTTATGTGCTTTTCTACTCTATCCCTCTAGAAATGAACCCCAGTGCTTTGTTTGCTTTTTTAAAATGGCCTGATTAACCTGTATCGCTAATTGTAGTGATTTATGTATCTGTACCCCTAGATCCCACTCCTGTTTAGGCTCTTATTTTCCAAGGAGTATGTGGCCTCTTTATTCTTCCAAACAAAATTAACCACCTCACACTTATCTATATTGAAATTAATTTGTCAATTGCACATCCATTCTTTAAGTTTATTGATGTCTTCCTGTATTTTGCCACTGTCTTCCTCAGTATTAACTGTACTCCTCAATTTGTTATCTGTAAATTTTGAAATTGTACTTCTGATTCCCAAGTCCAAATCATTTATGTAAATTGTGAATCACCAATCCCTGCAGAACACCACTTCTCACCTTTTTGCTAATCTGAGTAACTGCCTTTAACCACTAATCTGTTTTGTGTTTGGTAGCCTACTTACTAGCCATTCTGCTACTTGTACTCTGACTCCACATGTTCTGACCTTGGTCATGAGTCTACTATGTGGTACTTTATCGAAGGCCTTTTGAAAATTCAAATATATCACATCTACTACATTACCCTTGTCTACTCTTTCTGTTACTTCAAAGACTACTCTTTATTATATTTTGAGTTTCTAGATGCTTATCTTATTATAGCTTTGAATAAAAACTCCATTATCTTTCCTACTAATGTAAGCTAACTGGTCTATAATTCCCTGTACTTGTTCTATCTCCCATTTTAAATATAGGAATCAGATTAGCTGTGCACCAGTTCTCTGTGCTATTTCTTTTTCTAATGATTTTTTATATATATGTAATAGTGCCTCTGCTATTTCTTCCCTAACTTCTTTTAGTACGCGTGGATGCAATTCATTCGGACCAGGGGTTTTATCATCTCTAAGTTTGATTAGTTTATCAATTATCTCCTCCCCCCCCAACCCCCATTTCTGTCTTAAATGTCTATCTTTTCTTGATATCTTTTTTGATCTTTTAATCCATGTCCATGTCATGTCCATCTTGTTAATCACCCTGGTAAAACTGAGGCAAAGTAACTATTCAATATTTCTGCCATTTCACTGTCATTACCTAAGTTTATCTTGTTCATTCCCTTGTGGCCCTATCCCTAGCCTGATTTTTCTTTTGTTATTTATCTGTCTGTAGAATACTTCACTATTTCTTTTTATATTCCTTGATAATATAGTTTCGTAGTTACTAATTTTTTTTTTAACCTTCTTTCCTAATTGCTTTGTGTTCCATTTTGCCATCCTTGCCTTTATTGTCTATATACTTCGGGCTAGACTTTCGGCATATATCCGCCCATTTAACGCCCGTAATACCGCCGAGATTCTCTTTACCGCCTATATTTGATTATAAATGGAAACTACCGCCCAATTATCGCCCATTTATCACCGGCGGAACATTCGGCTTACAATTACCGCCGGGAATGAGCTAAACCTCCCGCCCATTAAAAAATAATCTTGACGTCATCACTTGTGTACCGGCCAAAGACTGTTTATAATGGAAAATACCGCCCAGATTATCGCCGAGCACTATTTTCGGCAGCTCGCCCATATACCGCCCAAATGATCGCCCACCCAAAAGACGCTCAAGAAAAGCTGCACTCACCTGGCGGTATGGACGCCATTTTGTAAATCTGAGGAAGTTTAATAAAAAGCTGCTTCAACTTGATGGGTGCATTGAAGTAATCCGTGAGTGATTTTAAGGGCGTTTTAAAATCTTGACAATCATCTAGTCATATTGTGGTTAATTTTGAGTTTATATTGTGTTGGTTGAGGACAATTTAATACTTTTGAAGACAGATTAGGGCATTTATAGTAATGGGGCCTGTATTTTCTCAGCCAGTATTGATGACTACTCATATGCTGCAGAATAGAGATGGGAGAAGGTTCATTGACGAGCATTATGTGCCCAATCAGAGATGGCTGGCTGCTGAGGAGGAGGAGACCAACACATTTACAGGGAACAGCGTTCATACCTGCATTAGAAGGCTACGCTTCCGAAAAAAAGTCATCAGTGAGATCTGTCGGCTCATTAAGGCAGACCTGCATCCTACCAGCACCATCAGGACCGCACTGCCCGTTGAGGTTAAGGTTACTGCGGCACTTTCCTTCTATGCATCAGTCTCCTTTCAGGCCTCAGCTGGCGACATTTGCTGCATCTCTCAGCACGCCACACATTGCTGCATACCCGCTGAGAGTGTGGCAATGGTGCTGGTCAACCCTCTTATCACCTGGAGGAGCTCTCGACCGATGTCGACGTTCGCCCTCGACAGTGAGACCATGTTCGGGTTGACATCCGCCTGTCTTTGCGCATGCATACCTCGCCGAACCAAACTTTGCGGGGTCGGCATAGGTGCTGGACTACTCGGAGTGCCCTGCTGCAAGCCGCTTGGCCCCACCACTTCATCAGTTGATGAAGACGTGGCCGCAGGTACATTCGACCCTTGAGTTCCCGACTCAATCTGCATTGAGCAGCATGGTTGAGGCTCTTCATCTTCCTCTGTGGTCTCATCTCTGGCAGTAAGGAGGACCTGGGCTAAAAAGGGCGATGCTCCAGGGGCCTCCAAGTTCCTGCGATGCGCCTGGGGAACTAGAAAACATAATTGAGGTTAGTAGAAGAGAGAGGTTGTCCAGAGTGTCATGAGAATGCTTACGCTGCGCAGGCATATATAGGAGGAGCAACACTACTGCAATAAATATCAATGACCGATGTTACATATAATTAACATGAGAGTACAGAAACTGCATGGCATTACAATAAAATTTTATGATCCAACATTAATTACGTAACATTAATTTATTCATATTATACTCAAATTACTTTAAATTAGCACTGGGTTATACATTACTCACGTGGCGCAACAACCGGATCTGCACCATCACGGGTAGCCGAATGATTATGCACCCCGATAAGGGCTGAAGCCGACTCCTCCAGGTCGGTGAGAAGGTACAACTCTGCATGCCCTCCTCCTGTGCACTCTGCGCGATTCTTAGATAGCTTCTTCTGCAAAAGTGACAAGAGCATGGCATAAGCTAATTGCCTAGGTACTATTACGGAACACACAGATATTATAATCCACAATTAGTCATCATCCATGCTATTCATCGTTAACGTTATATGGTAATACAGTTTGTATGCAGTTGATGCATGGTTAGAAAGCTAGAGAAGAAATTTAATAAGATCGTGGTTAGGAACTAATGTGTGACACCGAGATTACCCAGTTTAATTACAATCCAGCAGATTTACATTTTAATTAATATGTCTGTGCATCATTACAATTATAAATTTAATAATTTAATATTTACTCTAGCAGACCCCACCAGGTCGTTCCAGCGCTTGCGGCACTGGCTTGGCTCTTTGTAATCGTAAGCCGCAGAGGAAACAACTTCGACGCTCTCCGCCCAGATTCTTTGGTACATGCGGGGGTCCCATCCCGGGTTAATTGGCCCCACCGAGTCTCCACCTCGTGGACCAGGGCTGCATTGGCCTCATCGGAGAAGCGTTTCGCCCTCCTCTTCCCTCCAACCTCTGCCAAATCACTATCCTCGCCCATATCACTGACTGCGGATTCCTCATCTTCCATTTCCATTTTTCCAAATAGTTGTTATATTGGATTGATTAGATTATTATCACAGCCTTGAGTGAGACAACCTTCACAAGCAGGCTCCAAAGACAAAATGCGCTATCTCTCTCCCTCCCTTTGTCTTCTGAGCATGCGCAGATGACCCCTGACCTCCCGAATCGCAGGAAAAGTTAATTGACTGAAAAAAAAACGCACATGCGCAGAGTTGCTATGGACGCTGGCCTTACACGACTGAATACATCGCTACCGCTATCGCCCAAATTAAAAAAGCAAAACTAGCATTTTTTTAAATGGGCGATATTCCGGCGGTTCTGAAAAGTGAGACAACCACTATTGCTGGAAATATCGCCCATATAAATGGAAAGTCTAGCCGTTCGTGTGTGCCTTTTTACTTTAGTTTCAATTTTACCCTTTATCTCTTGATTCATCTATGGTGTTTCATTATTGGTTAGTTTTTTATTTCTCCTGAACTCTTATCGATCACTTTTAAAAATATTTCCCACTACTGTTCTATCTCTTTGTTTGCCGCTGTTTTTTTTCCAGTTTACATTCTCATCCCCATAAAATTAGCACTTTTTCCAATCTATTACTTTGGTCTTTGTCCTACATGTGTCTTTCTCGATCATTATTTTAAACTTTATTATGGTGTGATCGCTATTCTGCTCTGGTTCATTGCCCATCACTACATCCAGCAGTGATTCCACTCTTACTGGGTCAGAAAGTCCTGTGAAAATTCCATTCCCTTTTCCCCATTTCCTACCTCTTGCCAGTTTATTTATGGGTAGTTGAAATCTCCCATGATTATTCCTGTATTTTACTCATTTCATAGATTTGATTGCATATTTCTTCTCCATTTCCCTTCCACTATTAGGTGGTTTGTAGAAATAATATGACCCGAACCCTTCTTATCCTTTATCTCAATCCATGTAAATTGTTAATGTCAGTTATGTCCCTTTTTTCTCCTGACATTGTTATCTCTAATTAGCACAGCTAACCCACCCCCTTCCTTACCTATCCTTTCTAAATACGTAGATCCTGAAATATTTAACTGCCAGTCTTGGTCTTTATGTAGCCATCTTTCAGTTATCCCTACTACCTTTGGCTCCTCGCTACAACTTGTTGCCTCCAGTTACCCTGTTTTATTTCAGATGCTGTGCGCACTGCTGTACAGGCATTTTCATTTATTTTTTATTAATTGTTCCACTCACTAACAGCTGTTTTATATGTATGTTCTATAACTATCTGTTCCCTGACCCAACCTTTTGAATTACTTTTGTTTCTCTTGCATTTTTGGTCGCTCTCGTTCCCCGCTTTCTCCTGCCCCCCACCCCCGACTAATTGTTTGATTTTTATTGGACTAAAAGCATAATTATGTCTAATCTCATAAAACAATTTCTGTACCTTTTTAAAATATTGTGAATTCAGACAGATTAGAACACAAATTTTTGATTATATTCTACTTTTATTCAGCATTGATAGCTCACAGGTGTGTTGTACTGCACTGTTGTAGAATATGGGTTAGTTCCTTCACTTTTCCATATGGCTTGTTCCGATTCTCAGTCTTGGCAGTGAGTGATGAGAGTGATCTGAAGGTGTAGGGAAGACCTGAGGACCAGGTTTGTACCTTCCCTTTCGTAACCGGGTCCCACATCCCTTACATTTACTGTCCAATATCTAGTGATACAATAATGTGAACGGGAGGGTGGGATGGAGGCGAAGAGGAGAGAAGGAAGGGGAGAGAGAAAGAGACACAGGAGGGCGGGATTAGAGGGGAAAGAGGAAACTCAACGCCCACACCCCATTTCTCAGAAAGCTTGGTGTATGTGTGTTACAAGGAACATCATTGGAGTGGATGAAATCCAGAAGTCACAACACTGTCACTATTCACTTCATACCCAATAAACCTGTTAACAATCCGCACACAATGCCCCATCTATGGCGGAGGGGGGGTGGTGGGTAGTAAGGTCATACACTTGCGCTGAGGTAAGGCACATAGGCTGGAGGAGGCAGCACTTGCGCTAGGATAATGGACTTCAGCTGGGGGAGGGATGCACTTGCGCTGGGGTAAGGGACTTCGGCTGGAACTTGGGAGGCTTTTGCTGGGTTGTTCGAGATCTGTCCTCGATGGCTTCAGAAGTCAGAATGAATCAAATTACATTTACACATTTACAACTTCAGGGTGTGGCTTATCCTCCAGGGTGTGGCTTATCCTCCAAGCGGACCAATCAGCAATAGATCATGTAATAATGGAGAGCCAATCAGACATGGCGGCCATTTTATTAGTACAAATAATTGTGTCCAAGAATGAAACCCCTTGTTGTTTGAAGCGTATATAAAATTTTGTGTGTGCTATCGAGTACTTCTTTCAAAAGGCGGACTGATAAATAAATACAAATCCACAAGCTGCCTTATTTAACAAATAATAAGTAGAAGAAGAGCAAATGATTAAAACAAATCACATATTTCAAAGCATTCCTCAAAATCTAGAAAATAACAAAACTTTTATTGAGCTATTAGTACTTCGATGGGGAGAAATTTCTTCACTCAAAGGGTTGTGTATTTTTGGAATTCTGTACCCCAGAGGGCTGTGGAGGCTTAGTTGTTGGAGTATATTCAAGAGAGAGATCATTAGATTTTTGGATATTAATGGAATCAAGGGATATGGGGATAGTGCAGGAAGTTGGAGTGGAGGTAGAAGACGAGCCATGATATTGAATGGCAGAGCAGGCTCAAAGGGCCAAAGGGCCAAATGGCCTATTCCTACTCCTGTTTCTTATGTTCTTATGACACTGTCACTACCAGATCTTCCATACTGAACCAGACCACTTGTTCCTTTGTTTCCTATCTGGACAGGAGGCCCTCTGGGTCTGGGGATTGAACAGTTGAGCTGGCAGTTACACTGGCTACTGCCACCTTGGGAAATGTTGCCTGTTACTACCCCCTGTTTAATGAAATAAGTATGACATTTCACTGGAGCATCTAAACGACTTGCATGTCACAAGTTGAAGTGGTATGCTAGAAGCATCGTTCAGGATAGAATCATAGAAACTGCCTCAGATGTTACAATTGCTTATGATCTTCGCAATCAGTCTGGGGATCAATGGATTGGGAGAATAATATCAGAAACTACAGCACAGAAGGAAGCCATTCGGCCCATCGGGCCTGTGCTGGCTCTATGAAAGAGCAGCCATGCTTAGTCCTACATCCCCGCTTTTTGTTAACAACCCTGTAAGTTCCTCATCAATCACTTGTCCAACTTCCTTTTAAAATTGTTTATGAAATCAGCTTGCACCACCTTTTCAGGTCGAGCGTTCCAGATCCCATCAACTGAATGAAAATATTTCTCCTCGCCTCCCCTCTAAATCTTTTGCTAATGATTTTGAATCTATGCCCCCTAGTTATTGACCCACTCACCAGAAGGAATAATATTTCTCTCTCTACTCTATCAAAACCTCTCATCTTGACAACCTCTATTAGGTCATCTCTTAACTTTCTCTGTTCCAAGGGAAACAGTCCTTACTATTTCAACCCCTCCTCATAACTCAAGTCCCTGGTAACATCCTGGTAAATCTCCTCTACCCTTTCTAAGGCTTTTACATCTTTCCTGAAGTATGGTGCCCAGGATTGTCCACAATACTCCAGCTGAATCCTAACCAGTGATTATAAATCCGAGTGTGATCTTTGTTTTTATATTCTACTACTCTATTTATAAGCCCAAGAAACTCCTGTGCTTTTGTAACCAGCTTATCAACTTGTCATGCCACCTTTAAGGATTTGTGTGTATGGATACCAAGGTCTCTCTGCTCATCTACACTTTTCAAAATCAAGCCTTTTTATAGCATACTGTTTTCCATATTAGTCCTTGCAAAGTGCATCACTAAACATTTCTCTGCAATGAATTCCAGCTGCCAGGCTTCTGCCCATTTCACAATCCTGTCTACCCTCCTAGAACTACTCTCATCAGGATCTTCTACTTTGTCAATTTTTGTAACATCTGTAAACTTTAAAAAGCTGCTCCCTACTCCTGAATCTAGATCATTTATAAAATTTGAAGAGTAATGGACCCAAAACTGATCCTTGGAGAAAACCACTGTAAACAACCTTCCATTTGAAAAACATCCATCCGCTACCGCCCTTTGCTTCCTGTCACTGAGCCAATTTTGTGTCCATCGCACCACTTTCCCCTTAATTCCATGGGCTTCCATCTTCTTTGTGGTACATTGTCGAATGCCTTCCAAAAGTCTATATACATCATCTACTGCATTACCTTGATCAACCTGCTCTGTTACCTCATCAAAGAACTCAATCAAGTTAGACATGATTTGTCTGTAACAAATTCATGTAATCAAGGATCTCCTTGATTAACCCATGCCTTTGGAGATTAAAGTTTATTTTGTCCCTGATGGTTTCAATAACTTTCCGATCACCAATGTTAGGCTGACTAGCCTGTCATTTCCTAGTTTATACCTTACTCCTTTTTTGATTAGTGGCATAAAGTTAGCAACCCTCCAGTCTATTAGTACTACTCCTTTATCCAATGAGGATTGAAAGATTTATGACCAATGCCTCTGCTATTTGTACCTTTGCTTCTTTCAGCAACTTAGGATGAATTCCATCTGCACCAGGTGACTTACCACCATTCAGTAATGCTAATCTTTTTATTGTAACCTTCACATCATCCGCTCCCTTTGTGAAAACTGTTACAAAGTGCTCATTTCATTCTTTAGCCATGTTCTCTGCCTCTACATGAAGTTTTCCCTTTGAGTCCTTAATAGACCCAACATAAGAACATAAGAAATAGGAGCAGGCCATATGGCCCCCCGAGCCTGCTCCGCCATTCAATAAGATCATGGCTGATCTGATCATGGACTCAGCTCCACTTCCCTGCCCGCTCCCCATAACCCCTTATCGTTTATGAAACTCTATTTCTGTCTTAAATTTATTCAATGTCCCAGCTTCCACAGCTCTCTGAGGCTGCGAATTCCACAGCCTCTGAGAGAAGAAATTTCTCCTCATTTCTGTTTTAAATGGGCGGCCCCTTATTCGAAGATCATGCCCTCTAGTTCTAGTCTCCCCCATCAGTGGAAACATCCTCTCTGCATCCACTTTGTCAAGATCACCTCTCATTCTTCTGAATTCCAATGAATAGAGGCCCAACCTACTCAACCTTTCCTCATAAGTCAACCCCCTCATCCCCGGAATCAACCTAATGAACCTTCTCTGAACTGCCTCCAAAACAAGTATATCCTTTTGTAAATATGGAAACCAAAACAGCTAACAGTATTCCAGGTGTGGCCTCACCAATACCTTATATAGCTGTAGCAAGACTTCCCTGCTTTTATACTCCATCCCCTTTGCAATAAAGGCCAAGATACCATTGGCCTTCCTGATCACTTGCATACCATCCTTTTGTGTTTCATGCACAAGTACCCCCCCAGGTCCCGCTGTACTGCAGCACTTTGCAGTCTTTCTCCATTTAAATAATAACTTACTCTGATTTTTTTTTCTGCCAAAGTGCATGACCTCACACTTTCTGACATTATACTCCATCTGTCAAATTTTTGCCCACTCACTTAGCCTGTCTATGTCCTTTTGCAGATTTTTTGTGTCCTCCTCACACATTGCTTTTCCTCCCATCCTTATATCGTCAGCAAACTTGGCTTAGTTATACTCAGTCCCTTCTTCCAAGTCGTTAATATAGATTGTAAATAGTTTATATGTTTATGGATAGATGCTTTGTTTGAATTCAAAACCACATTCCCCAGTACTAGACTACTCTGTGGACTTCGTTCATTGTATGCTACATTTAATTTAATAGTAATTTAATTTAAATTACACCAAACTCCTTCTATGGCCAGTCAAAAATCCCCAAATATGATAATTCTGTTACAACCAAAAAAATGTTGCTGGATATGTACTTTTATTTTCAGATTTCTCAATCATGTTGCCGTGGAGGTACAGCAGTAACCTAATGGCAGTGGCCCATTGTTAAATGTCGCCAATTCTGCAACGTAATAATGGGTAGTGTTGAAGGCTGCAGTTATACTGCAATACTTCTGAGATTAACTGTGTATGAATTGCAGCTGGCAACATCACTGTTCCGTTGCCTGTTTAAGAATGGCATAGTCTGCCAGGAGAAAGAAATGTGTGCAGAGTTTTGTTTCCAGCAGTTACATTTTTAATATTTTAAGACTGCAACAAGCGCTTCTTTCGAAAACTATTAAAAGACTGTGCTGCGAAGGTCCAGTGGACACCCGAGAATTTTTTAAACCCGACTTGACTGGAGGTATAATCCATATGGTGTCAAACTCTTAATAGTTTGAGATGGCGTACCAAAAGCTGGAATCAGGTTAGATCAGGCTGCTTTAAGTAGCACAAATTTAGCAATAACATTGCATCCCAAGCGATCCTAAGTCTCTCCCTGAGAGACTTAGGTACTTCATAACAAATGTATGACAAAACATTTGTTATTTAGGGTTCATCCTGCATTTTGAAGCTGAATGGAAATTGAGAATAAGGAGCACCTTGCCTTTTCATCATCAAAATAACCATAAAATGCAAATTAGTAAAGACAATTTTAAAAGTGTGTATTTGAAAAATATTGTTGAGTATTTAAATATAACATTCAACACAAGTCTATATATGGAGAGAAGAGTTATTTTCACTCGATCGATCAAGGGAGAAACGGCTCACACCAGTCCCACACCTCCACTGCTCTCACTGAACAATCGTCGGGTCACTGTCTTTTACAGTCAAAATATATACAAAATCATGAAGTTCCGCGCGGAAATCTTGCATTTGTTGTTTCCTTGACGTGTCACAAATTTTCGCCTATCTACTACGATTACATTGGTTAATACAATTAAAGTTTTGTTGCATCCCCCTATGCGCCCTTTATCTGATTATTTACGTGCCGCATCATTTTCATGTTTGAACTCTTCCCCCTTCTCTCCCACCCCTGGCCCATCTACCCTCAACCAGCTGGGATGTTCTCACTCCTCCTTTGTTTCCCGTTACCTCCTACCACTCCATGTGACACCTATCCTAACCTTGGAGTTTATTTTTCGTTAAATAATGTCTCCAACCTAGCCCAACTGTCTAGTTTTTTTCTGCGATAAGCTGATTTATCTTCTTGAGAGTTCTTTTGACCTCAGCCACAACCCTTGCTAAGTCTCGGAATGTCTAGTTCAGCAGTTTCCCTGTATTCAACACGTGTCTTTTCTGTTTTTACTTTCAGCCTATGTCGAGGAAATATTAGCTTAAATTAACTCAGGCGGAGACTTTCAGAACTGCACTTTCGAGAGAATTGTATTTTAAAAAGCGAGATATCTCGGAGAGCCTGCTTGGACCATACCAAGGCAGAAAACTCTGCCGTACAGGCAAATTGTCCCTATCTTTATACAGAAATTGAATACAGAAATATAAAAGGAATCTTATTCATTAGTCCCACGAGTACAAAGGTCGTCTCGGGAGGTACACACACTATCTATCCTTGCATAGTTTCTCCCTGTTCACAGTCTGATAAGCAGAATAAAAGGAGACTCCCTTTTAATACCAGATGGTCATTTAATTGCATCTCTAAGTTTCAAGGCTAAAAAAACGTGGCTATTTTTCTAGTCCTATTATTTCTTTAAGCATAGCAAAAACAGAATTTAACCCTTCCCTTTTCCATAAGCCATAGATTCATAGATTCTTTCTTCCACAGCCTTGCTCGTGATTTTAACTTCACTTAATTAAGTTCCCTCTGATGAATTTTTCCCCTCTACAATTAGCAATAGATGTGATTTCACAGTTCTCTCCTTTAACAGTGGGTACATTATTCTCAATTTCCATTCAACTTCAAAATGCACAGTGAACCATAAATAATCATAAGCAGTAGCCATTTTGTCAAATTATCTCTTTGAACCATGCAGAAAGTGGGTTATGAGAATATTTTGTATGGTTTCTGCATTAGAGAGCTATGCTGTAAATCTGATGCACCAATCACATCACTGGAAAGATATTTGTGACCTGTGCGAGTATGCAAATGATCACAGCAACTTTATGGTATGTGATGAGAGGATTGTTGTTTCAAAGGTTGTGATATATTTGGGGCTGATTTATTGCTGTACATTTTGGAATGGCAGCAAATACCACGTTATAAAAGCTTCAGATCATTATCCAAATGGCATTTGTGAATAATACTTGTTCAGGTGATGAATGCCGCATGAGCAAACACTTATTCTGTCAGATACTATGAGCTGCGTAATTATAGTTGGCCAAACATTCCACTACAGCAGAGACATAAGTAGGTTTGATTTCGGAGTAAGGATGGTTTAAGGGCACGGGCACATTAGTTAGCACAGAGGGGGAGGGGAAACGAGAGAGAATGGGACAAAAGCAAAATGTTGCAGATGCTGAAAATTTGAAATAAAAACAGAAAATGCGGGAAATGCTCAGCAGGTCTCAAAAGGGTGGTAGAAATGGGTGAGGTTGAGGGAGGGCCGAGGATGTAGAAAAGCGGCAATGATGATGGCTGGTCGGGGAAGAGTGTGAGGGTGGGGGGGAAGGAGTCACAAAGTGATGTCCCAGCACAAGGAAGAGTGCTGAGGATAAATTATCAGTAAATATTCAGTTTATTCTACCATAACTTAAACTAAGTAAGTAATTAGTTAAAAAAATATAAGCTGACTTGATCAAATACATAAACTTTAATTAATTAAATAAATAAAACAAGTTTAGATAGCGATGGCAGTGCAGGAGATGTGGTGCAACTGCGGCATGTGGGAGTTTGTGGAGAGCCTTGCGATCCCGCACAACCACATCTGCATTAAATGTCGGCATCTCGAGGAACTTCTGCTCAGAGTTGTTGAGTTGGAGTCCGAAGTGCAGATATTGCGGGGCATCAGGAAGAAGGAGCGTTACCTGGACATTTTGATCCAGCAGGTAGTCACACCCCTTAGGTTAGGTACTGGTACATGTCTGATTAGTGGTCAGGGACCGGAGGGTGTGACTGCGAGTCTGGCAGGTGAGGGAACCCCAGGTACAGTGCTGGAGGAGCCTCAACCTTTGCCTTTATCCAACAGATACGAGTTTCTTGCTGTCTGTGTGGATGAGAGCAAAGTCTGCAGGATGTATGAGCAAACTGACCACGGCACTGTGTTGGAGAAGGCCATTCAAGTGGGAAAAGTGAAAAGAAGTGTGGTAGTGTTATGGACTGATACTGCTCTCTGCAGCGTTGGCCGGGAGCTCCGAAGGTTGTGTTGCCTGCCCGCTGCCAGGGTTAAGGGCATCTCCTCGCAGCTGGAGAAGAATGTGGAAGGGGAGGATCCAATTGTCATGGTCCATGTAAGAACCACGACATAGGTAAAACTAGGAATGAGATTCTGCTGAGGGACTTTGAAGAGCTGGGGTCCAAATTAATAAGCAGAACCTCACAGGTAATAATCTCTGGATTGTTACCTGAGCCCCACACACACATTGTCATCGGGACAAATAGATTAGGTTAAATGCAAGGCTGAAAGAGTGGTGTGGAAGGCAGGAGTTTCGAGTCATGGGGGCTCTGGCACCAGTTCTGGGGAAAGAGGGAACTATTCATTTGGCACAAACTCCACTTAAACAGGGCTGGGATCAGTGTCCTGGCAAATTTAATTTCTAAGGTGATGAGATGGAGCTTTTTTTTATTCGTTCATGGGATGTGGGCGTCTATGGCAAGGGCAGCATTTATTGCCCATCCCTAATTGCCCTCGAGACGATGCTGGTGAGCTGCCTTCTTGAATTGCTACAGTCCATGAGGTGAAGGTACTCTCAGTGCTGTTAAGGAGGGATTTCCAGGATTTTGACCCAGCGACGATGAAGGAATAGTGCTATATTTCCAAATCAGGATGGTGTGTGACTTGGTGATGGTGTTCCCATGTATCTGCTGCCCTTGTCCTTCTATGTGATAGAGGTTGCGGGTTTGAGAGGTGTTGTCGAAGAAATCTTGGCGCGTCGCAGAGATGGACCTTGTAGATGATACACACTACAGCCACGGTGCGCTGATGGTGGAGGAAGTGAATGTTTAAGGTGGTGGATGGGAGCCAATCAAGCGGGCTGCTTTGTCCTTGATGGTGCTGAGCTTCTTCAATATTGTTAGAGCTGCACTCATCCAGGCAAGTGGAAAGTATTCCAACACTCCTGACTTGTGCCTTGTCGATGGTGGAAAGGCTTTGGGGAGTCAGGAGGTGAGTCACTCGCCGCAGAATATCCAGCTTCTGACCTGCTCTTGTAGCCACAGTATTTATGTGACTGGTCCAGTTAAATTTCTGGTCAATGGTGACCCCCAGGATGTGATGATGGTGATTCAGCGATGATAATCCCATTAATTGTCAAGGGGCAGTGATTAGACTCTCTCTTGTTTGAAATACTCATTGCCTGGCACCTGTGTGGCACGAATGTTATTTGCTACTCATCAGCTCAAGCCTGAATGTTGCCCAGGTCTTGCTGCATGGTGCACGAGCTGCTTCATTATGTGAGGAGTTGCAAATGGAAGTGAACACTGCTATCATCAGCGACCATCCCCACTTCTGACACTATGATGGAGGGAAGGTCATTGATGAAGTAGCTGAAGATGGTTGCAGTGATGTCCTGGGGCTGGGTTGATTGTACCAACCACAACCATCTTCCTTTATGCTAGGTATGAGTTCAGTCAGTGGAGATTTTTACTCCTGATTCCCATTGATGTCAAACTAATGAAGAGGTGGGATGGTGGAAGGATTCATGTAAAGGTAAATCCAAAAGCAGCAAGAGAAAAGTCAAGGCTGTAGAGCAGAATAGCCATTCGGATAAAATTAAACAGTGTGGGTCATGAAGAGACAGAGAGCTTAACAAAGGTAATAGGGCATTAGTGACTAAGGTGACATCAGGAAAAAAATAAAGAAAAAGCTAAATGTAAAGGAGCAGTCTATTTAAATGCACAAAGCATTCACAACAAACTAGATGAATTAATAGCACAGATAAAAATAAATGGGTTTGATCTAATAGCCATTATGGAGATGTGGTTGCAGATGGCCAAGGTTGGGAACTGAATATTCCAGGATACTTTAATTGTAGAAGAGATAGGCAAAATGAAAAAGGTGGGGGTGGGGATAGCCCTGATAAAGGGTGCGAAAAAGACAGTAGAGAGGAAGGATCTTGGCTCAGAAAATCAACGTGCAGAATCAGTTTAGGTGGAGCTGAGAAATTACATGGGGCAGAAAACACTGGTGGAAATAGTTTATAGGCCCCCTTAACCGTAGTTGCTGTACAGAGTATAAATCAGGAAATTAGAGGTGCATCTTACAGTATTACAGTAATGGGGGGCGCTTTAATCTTTATATAGACTGGGCAAACCACATTTGCAGTAATAGTGTGGAGGACTGGTTCATGGAATGCATTCAAGATAGTTTTCTACATCGGTATGTTAAGGAACCAACTAGGGAACAGGCTATTTTAGATATAGTATTGGGCAATGAGACAGGGTTAATTAATAACCTTGTAGTAGAGGAGCCTCTGGGGGAAAGGTGGTCATTATATAATATATTGAATTTGAGAGTGATTTAAGTTAAGTACGAAAGTAGGGCCTTGCATCTGAACAAAGCAAACTACGTAAGTATGCGGAGCGAGTTGGCTAAGGGAAAAGTGCTCATAATATGATAGAATTTTATACAGAATTTGAGAGTGATTTAAGTTAAGTACGAAAGTCGGGTCTTGCATCTGATCTGGTATGCGGAGCGAGTTGGCTAAGGTAAATTGGGGAACTAGATTAAAAGATATGAGGGTGGATAAGTAGCGTTGAATATTTAAACAAATAATTCATAATTCACAATGAATATACATTCTCAAGGAATAATCCCTTTCTTCCCCCCACCCCCGAATGGAAAAATGGTCCAATCATGACTAACAAGATCATATTAGATTAAAGGATTATAACGTTGTTAACATTTGTAGTAAGCCTTAGGATTGAGAGATACTTAAAATTCAGCAAAGGATGACCAAGAAGTTGATAGAGAGAGAAAATAGAATGAGAGTAAACTAGCAAGAGACATAAAAATAGATTGTAAACGCTTCTATAGCTTTGTAAAAAGAAAGAGATTACTAAAGTAAAGATGGGTTTCTTCGAGGCAGAGACAGGAGAAATTATAATGGGAAATAAGGAAATGGTAGAGACATTAAATGAATACTATGTTTTCACGACAGAAGACACAAAAAAAATTATGGATATAGTGGGGAACCAAGGGCCTTTTTTAAAAAAAAATTAGTATTGGTAAAGAAATAGTACTGGACAAATTAATGGGACTAAAAGCTGACAAATTGTCTGGACCTGATGGCCGACATCTTAGGGTTTTAAAAGAGGTGGCTGCAGAGATAGTGGATGCATTGGTTTTGATCTTCCAGAATTCCCATTTTAGAATGGCTCCCGCAGATTGGAAGGTAGCAAACGTAATTCCGCTATTCAAGAAAGAGAGAAAACCAGAAACTATAAGCTAGTTAGCCATTAATAGTAGGGAAAATGCTGATGATACAAAGCTAGGTGGGAAAGTAAGCTGTGAGGAGAACACAAAGGGACTGCAAAGGGATATAGACAGGTTAACTAAGTAGGCAAGCACATGGCAGATAGAATATAACGGGGAAAATTGTGAAGTTATCCACTTTGGTAGGAAAAATAGAAAATAGTTTTTTTTTGACTGGTGAGAAACCAAAATATTAGTATTCAGAGGGACCTGGATTTCCTTGCACATGCATCACAGAAAGCTAACATGCAGGTACAGCAAGCAATTAGGAAAGCAAATTAGCCTTTAGGATTTGAGTATGAGTAATGAAGTCTTACTGCAATTATATAGGGCCCTGGTGAGACCACACCTGGCGTATTGTGTACAGTTTTGGTCTCCTTACCTAAGGAAGGATATACTTTCCTTAGAGGGAAAGGTTCACTAGCCTATATCTTGGGATGAGGAGATTATCCTATAAGGAGATATTGAGTAGACGAGGCCTATATTCTCGTGAGTTCAGAAGAATGAAAGGTGATCTAATTGAAACAGATAAAATTCTTAAGGGGCTTGACAGAATAGTTTCCTCTGACTGGGGAGCCCAGAACTAGGGGTCACAGTGACCGAATGAGGTTGGCCATTTAGGACTGAGATGAGGAGAAATGTATTCATCAGGGTTGTGAATCTTTGCAATTCTCTATCTCATAGAGCTGTGAATGCTCAGTCATTGAGTATATTCATGTCAGAGATCGGTAGACTTTTGGATATTAAGGTGATGGGGCAGAAAAGTGGTGTTGAGGTAGAAGATCAGTCATGATCTTATTGAATTGTGGAGAACTATAGAATCATAGAAATTTATAGCACGAAAGGAAGCTATTTCGGCCCATTGTGTCGCGCCGGCCAACAAAAAACCATCCAACCTAATCCCACTTTCCAGCTCTTGGTTCATAAAGGCTCGACGTACTGAATTGTGTACTCCTGCTCCTATTTCTTATGTTCTTAGTCAAGCAGCATCTGTGGAGAGAGAGAGAGAGAGAGAGAGAGAGAGAGAGAGAGAAACAGAGCTAATGGGAGTTTTAGCCTCCAAAAATAGGCGGGTTTGGATTGGGTGGGATGTGAAAATGTTAAAAATCTGAATTCTGACTGCAACCCGCCCATTTCCGGTTTTAATGGAGGAGGGATGGGGCGCAGGCAACCAACTCGCTCCCAGGAGGCGGGTTAACAATTTAAATATAATGAGACTGCGTGCCTCATATTTAACCAATATTTTAAATGTAAGCATGGCCATCTGAGTTTTCTCGGCCTCAGGAAACCTGGCGGCTAAAAGGAGGTCTTTCCACTTATCTAAAATTCTGAATGTTTTGGGAAGGAATTTATGACGCGACTAACAATGTAGGTATTGTGTGTTGTTGGGTGTGTCCTCTTAATCAAAATCAAGTTATTCAAATGATCTAATAATTCCATTTTTGCAATCAAAAACAACCAAATTATCAGGACTGGTTTCTGGAAAGATCTGTTGTAAATTTTGTTCTACATTGAACCCCCTGCCAATGCTGTTAGACCACACATTTCACCCTCCAGTTTTACCATGACACAGGTTCCCCCTCCATAGTGTTGCAAAACCACAACTGTTCTGCCAATGCTACCAAAGCCCAGTATCCCATAGCTCCTCCCAGTGTTTCTCAGCGCCGTGCATTTACCCAGCACATCATGCCTACTATCTTATGTATCCTGTCTTGTATTCATTAATCATTAATAAATCAGAGCTGAGGATGAATGGAACGTCTGCATCAAAAGCAAGCAGAGTAGCTACCAATGAGAAACTGCAAAGGACATATGTAAACGGCTGTAACAGTGGATTTTTCTCAGTGTTACCTGAGCTGAATTTCTTAATTTATAATTTCTGAGGCTAAATTAATCATTTTTTTTCTTAGCAATAAGCCAGCAGTCTGAAAGCCGACTGGATATCATGGTGATTTGGAGTGTTATTACACAATGTAGGGTCATTAATCACAATTTGAAGTATTGCATACCTTTGAGTTAAAATGGCTCCTGAAAGCCATGATAGATGAAGTAATATACCATTTACAAGCTGAGGTCTTGGCTCAGACAAGCAGATCAAATGGTAGGCACTTGGGTTGATGACTGAAAACTTGATGAGTGAAACCCTCTCATCGCACTGAGGGGCATGGAGTGTGACCTTTTATTTTCTCCCTGTCCTCATTCTTTCCAATCTCCCCCACCCCCACCTCCTTCCACTTCCCCTGTATTCCCTGTACTACAGCATTGAGCATTTAGGTTGCAGCAACCATGATAAACATAAAAAGTTGCATTCTTTGTCCCAGAATACCCATGAGGAACTCAACAGGGGATCTAGCAACAATTACAACAGCAACTTTTAATTATATAGCGCCTTTAACGTAATGAAACGTCCCAAGGCGCTTCACAGCAGTGTTACAAAACAAAACAGATAAATTTGACACCGAGCCACACAAGAAGAAATTAAGGCAGATGGTTAAAGAGGTAGGTTTTAAAGAGTGTCTTAAAGGAGGAAAGAGAGGCGGAGAGAGTTCCAGAGCTTAGGACCCAAACAGCTGAAGGCACGGTCACTGATGGTTAAGCAGTTATAATGAGGGATGTTCAAGAGGGCAGAATTTGAGGAGCGCAGACATTTTGTGGGGTTGTGAGGCTGAAAAAGATTAGAGATAGGGAGGGGTGAGGCCATGGAGTGATTTGTAAACAAGGATGAGAATTTTGAAATCGAGGTGTTTAACCGGGAGCCAATGTAGGTCAGAAAGCACAGTAATGAGTGATTGTGACTGTATAATAGCTTTCAATTATACCAACTCAGGAGTTAGACTTCTCTATTACCATTTGTAGGTAAGAAATGATATTGTTCTCAATATTCCAAAACGAAGTCTGTCTGTAATGTTTTAAAAAGGTTGAAATTGTTTCCTATTTTAAATAGGAAAAAAATATAGCTTACGAGTATGATAATGAAATGTGTCTATGATTTGGGGGATATGATTGGTATACTGCTTTCCCTACCTGCCAAATGATTACAGAAGAGAGAGAAATGTCAATTATGCAACGTCTGAATTGAATTCAGTCAATTTTTCTTTCTGAAGCCTTCTATGCTAGAATGTAGAGACACTTGAATAATATCAGAATTATTTGGTGACTTGCACCAGCTGTTGTGGACAAACAGCTTATTTAGTAAACACTTATTTTCTAGAGGATAATGCAATTTAGGCTCGTAATTTTTTTTTATATTCTAGGGAGAAACAAAATCTAATGCTACTATTTTACACCCCAAATACAAGAGTTCACCTGGAATCATTATTCAAAATTAATATTTTTGATTATTGGACAGGCTTTATCCTGGAAACTGGAAAACAGGAGTCATTGATGCCTACTTTTCTGCAGTCTACTAGGAATGGTGCAGGCAATGCTTGTGTATCAGTGATGAGCTCTTTGCCATTTCCTGAAGCCTTGGGCTTTACCATGTCCCTCAAAATAGCTGCTTGCTGCATACTTGTTTGTTGACTCTTCCCCAGTACAACAATGTACAGTGCCATTAGCTATACATACACAAATGTATAGCTTTAAAAGATGGAGATATTACCTTTTGTTTAATGGAAAGGTGGTAACAATTTTTTGCTCAGCCAGAGGCTGTGTGAAGGAGCTGGAATTTATTTCAGTTTTGTTTGCTTCCCTTTGTAGATCATGCCTCCGAGGTCCAAGTGACTATGATGTTGACCGAGAGCTGCAAGTTGCGTGGACTCCATCACAGGTAAGTGCACAGACACGAGAATAGGTGAATGATTATCGAGCTGCATTTTGTAGGTTTCTGATGGAATTTCGGAAGATATACGAGAACGGCAAATGGGTTTTATTGATCAAATCTGATTTATATATAAATTCACATCTATCTATTCTACTTAAAGTTGTGAAATATTTTTCTTTGCATAAGCTAGGAAGGTATTAAGTATTTTTGTTACACCCACAAGCCATGCTTTTTTTTGTTTCTAAATAAATAGGCTTTATTTACAACAAAATTAATATTCTAATCACCAATAGTTTGCAGTTAAAAATAATAAATCCCTGGAGTTATTGGTAATCTCAGGATAAGAAGTTGCCAAATGCAGCTGCTGTTCTGAGGGAGTGTTCAGGCACATGAAGGCAGGGTCATAGAAACATAGAAACATAGAAAATAGGTGCAGGAGCAGGCCATTCAGCCCTTCTAGCCTGCACCGCCATTCAATGAGTTCATGGCTGAACATGAAACTTCAGTACCCACTTCCTGCTTTCACGCCATACCCCTTGATCCCCCGAGTAGTAAGGACTTCATCTAACTCCCTTTTGAATATATTTAGTGAATTGGCCTCAACTACTTCCTGTGGTAGAGAATTCCACAGGTTCACCACTCTCTGGGTGAAGAAGTTTCTCCTTATCTCGGTCCTAAATGGTTTACCCCTTATCCTTAGACTGTGACCCCTGGTTCTGGACTTCCCCAACATTGGGAACATTCTTCCTGCATCCAACCTGTCCAAACCCGTCAGAATTTTAAACGTTTCTATGAGGTCCCCTCTCACTCTTCTGAACTCCAGTGAATACAAGCCCAGTTGATCCAGTCTTTCTTGATAGGTCAGTCCCACCATCCCGGGAATCAGTCTGGTGAATCTTCGCTGCACTCCCTCAATAGCAAGTATGTCCTTCCTCAAGTTAGGAGACCAAAACTGTGCACAATACTCCAGGTGTGGCCTCACCAAGGCCCTGTACAATTGTAGCAACACCTCCCTGCCCCTGTACTCAAATCCCCTCGCTATGAAGGCCAACATGCCATTTGCTTTCTTAACCGCCTGCTGTACCTGCATGCCAACCTTCAATGACTGATGTACCATGACACCCAGGTCTCGTTGCACCTTCCCTTTTCCTAATCTGTCACCATTCAGATAATAGTCTGTCTCTCTGTTTTTACCACCAAAGTGGATAACCTCACATTTATCCACATTATACTTCATCTGCCACGCATTTGCCCACTCACCTAACCTATCCAAGTCACTCTGTAGCCTCATAGCATCCTCCTCGCAGCTCACACTGCCACCCAACTTAGTGTCATCCGCAAATTTGGAGATACTACATTTAATCCCCTCGTCTAAATCATTAATGTACAATGTTGTTCTCCACCTATGGACTGCAATAGTAGCTCGTTAGAGGCGTTATGTTGAATTGGGAAAGAAAGTCTTCAGTGGAGTGCCACAGAGATTAATGTTGGAACCTTTACTATCTTTAATTTATGTTAACTACTTGGATTCAGAAGCCTAATGCAAATTGGTCAAATTTGCAGATGATGCCAAACTAGGAAGAATTATTGAATATGATGCGGGCCAAGAATTGCAGCATGAACTGGACAAAATGTGTAAATGGGCAGAACAATGGCAGATGAAATGTAATGTGAACAAGTGTAAAGTATCGCACATAAGACAGCGGATGATGTAAGGACGCAGTGACTCACATCGAAATCGCTAAAAGTAAAGATAAGAGAGACCTAGGGGTTTCAGTAGACTTGAGACTCGACCTGCATTCACTGCATTCTGATGGTATGAAAATCAAGTGTCACTTGTAACAACTGCTTGGTTTTAATGTTTAAAATATCAGTAACCCTTCCACAAGAAATTGTTTTGGCTTCAGTGGCTGAAATGCTTTCAGTATTCCAAAGTCCATAATGCTGGAAAATGCACCACATATGGGGCCCAAGTTTCCACATGATTTGCGCCTGATTTTTAGGAGCAATTGGTGGAGAACGGACTATCTTAGAAATCGCAATTCTCCACATTTTTTTTTCTGCAGTTCTAGTGAGGTAGAACAGTTCTACTTTGGAACAGAATTTTTTCTTCAAAAGGGGGCGTGTCCAGCCACTGACGCCTGATTTCAAAGTTTCCACAGTGAAAACGTACTCCAAACTAAAGTAGAATGGAGCAAGTGAAGATTTTTGTAGAACTGAAAAAACCTGTTCTACACATTAAAAAATCAGGCGCAGGTTACAAATTAGGCGTCCAGAACGAGGTGGGGGGGAAGGGTGGGGGAAGGGAAGGGAAGTCATTAAATTCTACAATCAATCCTTATTTATACTTCTACAAATATTATACAAATAAATCCAACCTGAATAAACATTTATAAGCAAAGAAAAGATTAAATAAACCATCTTCCTACCTGTGTGAAAGTGCTTCAGCCATCGTTCGTTCCCGCGGGGGAAGGGGAAGGAAACCGCCGTTTGTTGCCGCGGAGGGGAGGGAGGGGAAGGAGACAGCGGTTTGTTGCCACCGTGGAGGGGAGGGAGGGGAAGGAGACAGCGGTTTGTTGCCGTGGAGGGGAAGGAGACAGCGGTTTGTTGTCGTGGAGGGGAGGGAGGGGAAGGAGACAGCGGTTTGTTGCCGCGGAGGGGAGGGAGGGGAAGGAGACAGCGGTTTGTTGCCGCGGAGGGGAGGGAGGGGAAGGAGACAGCGGTTTGTTGTCGTGGAGGGGAGGGAGGGGAAGGAGACAGCGGTTTGTTGCCGCCGTGGAGGGGAGGGAGGGGGAGGAAACCGTCGTTTGTTGCCGTGGAGGGGAGGGAGGGGAAGGAGACAGTGAGAAGGGTAGCCTCAGTGCTGATGGCAATGTGCTTTTATTAAAAAATTTTCAAAAATTAAACAGCTACAAAGAACTACAAAAATGGCCGAGTGCCAATGTTTCCTTCACACTGCGCGTGCGTGAACGCTCCAATGCGCACGCGCAGCGTTGCCGGCAGGAAAAAAACTAATTTAAATAGTACCCGCCCCCTCCCACGTACAAAATCGGCGCGAGTGTAGGCTCCGGCCCCCTGGGCGCCGCGCCAAACAGACAAGGAGCTGCAAAGCGCTCGAGAATAGCGTGTTTTTTTTCTGGCGCCGTTTTAGGCGCGAAAAACGCGCTCAGCTCGGAGGGGCGCCCGTTTTTTATCCTGTGGAAACTTGGGCCCATGGTGTCAATTATAAAACTGTTTTTGAGAAGGGCATTCCCTCAAACGCCCAGGAAATAAACCACACCCTTTCAGTACTTATATTCTCCAAAGAAATTTGTAGCCCCACCAGTGTAAGAAGTTTGATTTTGTTTACTTCAGTTTTTCTTTGCAGGACAAGTATTGGGTATATCTGATACTCATGGCCCACTGCACTTTTATCAGAACCACTTGTTCTCGCATCACAAGCGAGGGCTTGGGGTTTCATTTTTCACAGAAAAAGGATCCAAATTGTGAAATGTGATCCTAAAATGCTGGTGAAAATCCTGGAATGTAGTGTAATAAAACATTTGCAGCATAGATTGTGGCATTGTTCATTAGGTTCCAAAAGCCTACATTGCTTTAAAAATAATCTTTCTCATCTCCACATCACGTGCTGCCTGACTGTCATCGTGTAAAGCTTGCTCCAGTAAGAGTTGCATATATTATTTCATGGCTCAGATCCAAAGTACATAATAATTGAAACTCCATGCTGAAGAGCTGAGTTTGGACTTTGCACGCCTTTATTTTATATTTTTGTTTAGGAGTTAAATTACATTTGCTCAAATAATAGGTCTGTATAATTGCTTTATTACTTTAATTTAATTCTGTGACAGATGTCATAATCTATCTAAGATTAGATAATGAAGTACCAAATGTTCAGTACACTTTGCATTCTCGCAAATGACACTTCACGATAGTTTCTACTGGCAAGATACAGAAGGATAGAAATTGCCCCCAGGCGCACCTATGTTTTTTTTTATAAAGTTTTTCTCTGCCCCAGTCCATGGGCAGAGATACTGGAGAAATTCAGCAAAAGCTATCGGGGGCGCCGGCCGGTGGCAGGGCCGATCCCACGGGGGTCCCTGCCAGATGATAAAGGGATGGCGCGTGCATGCCGCGGCGGGAAAACGGCCAGAGCGGTCCCGGACACCGCTCCGCTACTGAGGAAGGGCAATTTCTAAAATGGCGGACCCTCCACGGAGAGTCAGCGTGCCTCGTGGCTGCCACTTTCTGGCGGCCAGAGGCTTTATCGAAAGAGGCAATTTTGTCCCAAAACTCAGGATAGTGCTGAAGATGCAACCTTTTCACTGTTCTTGTAACCAGAGAATCACCTTCAATGGCTTCTCTTCCTGCTCCCACACTGTTACCTCTGGGGACCCCCCCAAGGATCTATCAGCCACCTCCTATTTCGAATACATATATACTGCCTCTTCGTGACATCATTTGAAAACATAGCGTCAGGCTCCACATGTACACTGACGATACCCAGCTCTAGCTCGGGCCCTCAACTGCCTTTGATTTGTCATGCTGCTTGTCTGACATTCAGTATTGGATGAGCAGAAATTTCCTCTAATTAAATATTGGTAAAACGAAATCCATTGTTTTTGGTCTCCCACCACAAACTGTGTTCCCTAGTCATTAACTCCATCCCTCTCCCTGGCCACTGTCTGGAACTGTACACAACTATTTGACCATGAGCTGAGCTTCTGACCCCATGTACTCTCCCACTTCCACCTCTGTAACATCGCCCGTCTCCGCTCCTGCCTCAGCTCATCATCTGCTGAAACTCTCAACCATGCTTTTGTTACTTCTAGATCCGACTATTCCAATGCTGTCCTGGCCGGTCTCCCACCTTGCACCCTCCGTAACTTTGAGCTCCTCCACAACTCTGCTGCTTATATCCCAACTTGCACCAAGTCCCGTTCCCCCATAATCCCCTGTGCACAGTGACTTACATTAGCTTTCGGTGCAGCACACCACAATTTAAAAATTGTCATCCTTGTTTCTAAATCCATCCATGATCTCACCCCTCCCTATCTGTGTAACTTCTTCCAGCCCTACAATCCTCTGAGATCTCTGCATACCTCCAATTCTGGCCTCTTGCCCATCCCTGATTTTCATCGCTCCATCACTTTTCAGCTATGCCTTCAGCTGCCTAGGCACTCTAAGCTCTGGAATCCCCTCCCTAAACATCTTTACCTTTCTAGCTCTCTCTTCTTTTAAGATGCTCATGAAAGCTTTTGGTCACCTGTCCTATTATCTCCTGGTATGGCTCGGTGTCAAATTTTGTTTGATAATAGCTCCTGTGAAGTGCCTTGGAACGGTTTACTACATTAAAGGCACTATATAAATGCAAGTTGTTCTGATGAAGGGAGGCAAAATATTCTGATTTAATCTTCTGTGTAATGCAGTGCACTGTAATTGAACAGAACGTTTTCAAGTTAATGGCAACAGCAGTCTGTGGCCAGTCAGCCGTCTCATTTTAAGCAGTTAATTGTTTTCTGTCCCTTTGCCTATATCCACTTCCAAAACTTGATGCAATGCGGTGATAACGAACTACTAACCCTGCTGCTAGTAGTGAACTTTGTTCGCTAGCAGTGATAATACTAAGTTTGTGGATAATTGGTAGCAATGGTAAAAACTTTAGCTATGTCAGATGTCAGAGGGTCATTGAAGACCGCATAGGGCCATTGACAGATTTGAATGGACTGCCGGGTATGTCAGAAGTCTTAAATGACTATTTTACATGGGTTTTCACTGCTGTAGGCGATTTTCATTTGCAGGCTCATTGCATTGTTGGTGCAAAAATCAAAGTAGCTGAGGCAGCAGAAGGCATGGCATCAGTGGTTGAGCGGATTATAGTCAGGGATGCTTAAGAAGGCAGAAGTAGAGGAATTAGAGGGGTTGTGGGGCTGGAGGACATTACAGAGATGGGGAGGGGCGAGCCCATGGAAGGATTTGAAAATAAGGGTGTGAATTTTGAAATTGAGGCATTCGTGAGCCGGGAGCCGGGAACCTTATGTGGCTCGGTGTCAAATTTGTTGTCTCATAATAGTCTTGTGAAGCACCTTTGGGACATTTCACTGCGTTAAAGATGTATATAAATGCAGTTGTTGTTTTTGTTGACTTGGTGCAAATTAGGACATGGGCAGCCGAGTTTTGGATGGCCTCAAGTTTATGTAGGGTAGAATGTGGTTGAACAGCCAGGAGTGCATTAGAATAGTCAAGCCTCGAGGTAACAAAGGCATAGATGAGGACTTCAGCAGCGGATGATCTGAGGCAGGGCAGAAAAGGGTGATGTTACAGAGGTGGAAATAGGCGGTCTTAGTTCTACCATGGGTATGTGGTCGAAAGCTCATTCAGGATCAAATATGGCACCAAGGTTGCAAACATTGTGGTTCAGCCTCACACAGATGTTCAAGTCGGTGGCTCGTGAACGGAATTTGTGGTGGGGATCGAAAACAATGGCTTCGGTCTTCCCGATATTTAATTGGAGAAAATTTCTGCTCATCCACAACTGGATGTTGGACAAGTGGTGGTGAGATAGAGCTGGGTGTTATCAGCGTACATGTGGAAACTGACGCTGTGTTTTCGAATGATTTTGCCAAGTGGCACCATATCGATGAGAAATAGGAGGGGCCAAGGATAGATCCTTGGGGGTCACCAGAGGTAACGATGCGGGAGCGGGAAGAGAAGCCATTGCTGGTGATTCTCTGGCTATGATTAGATAGTTAAGAATGGAACCAGGCGAGTGCAGTCCCACCCAGCTGGACGATGGTGGAGAGGTGTTGGAGAATGATGGAGTGGTCAACCGTGTCAAAGGCTGCAGACAAGTTAAGAAGGACGAGGAGGGATCGTTTACCTTTTTCACAGTCACAAAGGATGTAATTTATGATTTTGATGAGCGCTGTTTTGGTCCTGTGGCAGGGGCGGAAACCTGATTGGAGGGATTCAAACATGGAGTTGCAGGAAAGATGGGCATGGATTTGGGAGGCAACAACACATTCAAGGACTTTGGAGAGGAAATGGAGGATGGAGGGGTCAAGGGTTTTTTTTTGAGGAGAGGGGTGATGATGGCAGATTTGAAGGAGAGGGGGACAGTACCTGAGGAGAGAGAACAGTTAACAATGTCAACTAACATGGGAGCCAGAAAAGGAGTTGGGTGGTCTACTATTTGGTGGGAATAGGGTCGAGGGAACGAGAAGTGAGCTCGGAGAGGTCATGAGGTGAGATCGGAGAGAAACTGGAGGAAGATGTGAGTTAAGGGCAAGGGTGGGGGAACCTTTGAGGAAGTTTGTCCCGGTGGGCTAGGGAAAGGAAGGGAAGTGACAGAGGCAGCTGAACAGATGGTCTCAATCTTAGAGACGATCGGCTGGATTTTTCGGATAGTTTGCGACTGGGATTTCGCCGGGTTTTGACCCTCCGCGGCGAAAAACCGGGCACTCAGCTGTTTTTCGCCCCGTCACGATCCTCGGCTCAGTTTTTGCGGCAGCGCTTGGAAGCACTGCTGGGGAGAGCTGCACTGGGATGTAACGACTCAATTTGCGTTACTGTCTGAGTTTCGGCACGTACGCCGCGCCCAGAAGGCCGCCAGAAAACACGGCGGTCCAGCACTTGCCAGCAGCGGTAAGTTTGAAAAAAAGATAAATTAAAGTTTTTATTTTTTTATATTTTTGCAGCGATTTAGAAACATAGAAACATAGAAAATAGGTGCAGGAGCAGGCCATTCAGCCCTTCTAGCCTGCACCGCCATTCAATGAGTTCATGGCTGAACATGAAACTTCAGTACCCCCTTCCTGCTTTCTCGCCATACCCCTTGATCCCCCGAGTAGTAAGGACTTCATCTAACTCCCTTTTGAATATATTTAGTGAATTGGCCTCAACTACTTTCTGTGGTAGAGAATTCCACAGGTTCACCACTCTCTGGGTGAAGAAGTTTCTCCTCATCTCGGTCCTAAATGGCTTACCCCTTATCCTCAGACTGTGACCCCTGGTTCTGGACTTCCCCAACATTGGGAACATTCTTCCTGCATCTAACCTGTCTAAACCCGTCAGAATTTTAAACGTTTCTATGAGGTCCCCTCTCATTCTTCTGAACTCCAGTGAATACAAGCCTAGTTGATCCAGTCTTTCTTGATAGGTCAGTCCCGCCATCCCGGGAATCAGTCTGGTGAATCTTCGCTGCACTCCCTCAATAGCAAGAATGTCCTTCCTCAAGTTAGGAGACCAAAACTGTACACAATACTCCAGGTGTGGCCTCACCAAGGCCCTGTACAACTGTAGCAACACCTCCCTGCCCCTGTATTCAAATCCGCTCGCTATGAAGGCCAACATGCCATTTGCTTTCTTAACCGCCTGCTGTACCTGCATGCTAACCTTCAATGACTGATGTACCATGACACCCAGGTCTCGTTGCACCTTCCCTTTTCCTAATCTGTCACCATTCAGATAATAGTCTGTCTCTCTGTTTTTACCACCAAAGTGGATAACCTCACATTTATCCACATTATACTTCATCTGCCATGCATTTGCCCACTCACCTAACCTATCCAAGTCACTCTGCAGCCTAATAGCATCCTCCTCGCAGCTCACACTGCCACCCAACTTAGTGTCATCCGCAAATTTGGAGATACTACATTTAATCCCCTCGTCTAAATCATTAATGTACAATGTAAACAGCTGGGGCCCCAGCACAGAACCTTGCGGCACCCCACTAGTCACTGCCTGCCTTTCTGAAAAGTACCCGTTTACTCCTACTCTTTGCTTCCTGTCTGACAATCAGTTCTCAATCTACGTCAGCACACTACCCCCAATCCCATGTGCTTTAACTTTGCACATTAATCTCTTGTGTGGGACCTTGTCGAAAGCCTTCTGAAAGTCCAAATATACCACATCAACTGGTTCTCCTTTGTCCACTTTACTGGAAACATCCTCAAAAAATTCCAGAAGGTTTGTCAAGCATGATTTCCCTTTCACAAATCCATGCTGACTTGGACCTATCATGTCACCATTTTCCAGATGCACTGCTATGACATCCTTAATAATTGATTCCATCATTTTACCCACTACTGAGGTCAGGCTGACCGGTCTATAATTCCCTGTTTTCTCTCTCCCTCCTTTTTTAAAAAGTGGGGTTTCATTGGCTACCCTCCACTCCATAGGAACTGATCCAGAGTCAATGGAATGTTGGAAAATGACTGTCAATGCATCCGCTATTTCCAAGGCCACCTCCTTAAGTACTCTGGGATGCAGTCCATCAGGCCCTGGGGATTTATTGGCCTTCAATCCCATCAATTTCCCCAACACAATTTCCCGACTAATAAAGATTTCCCTCAGTTACACCTCCTTACTAGACCCTCTGACCCCTTTTATATCCGGAAGGTTGTTTGTATCCTCCTTAGTGAATACCGAACCAAAGTACTTGTTCAATTGGTCTGCCATTTCTTTGTTCCCTGTTATGACTTCCCCTGATTCTGACTGCAGGGGACCTACGTTTGTCTTTACTAACCTTTTTCTCTTTACATACCTATAGAAACTTTTGCAATCCGCCTTAATGTTCCCTGCAAGCTTCTTCTCGTACTCCATTTTCCCTGCCCTAATCAAACCCTTTGTCCTCCTCTGCTGAGTTCTAAATTTCTCCCAGTCCCCAGGTTCGCTGCTATTTCTGGCCAATTTGTATGCCACTTCCTTGGCTTTAATACTATCCCTGATTTCCCTAGATAACCACGGTTGAGCCACCTTCCTTTTTTTATTTTTACGCCAGACAGGAATGTACAATTGTTGTAATTCATCCATGCGGTCTCTAAATGTCTGGCATTGCCCAACCACAGTCAACCCCCTAAGTATCATTCGCCAATCTATCCTAGCCAATTCACGCCTCATACCTTCAAAGTTACCCTTCTTTAAGTTCTGGACCATGGTCTCTGAATTTACTGTTTCATTCTCCATCCTAATGCAGAATTCCACCATATTATGGTCACTCTTCCCCAAGGGGCCTCGCACAATGAGATTGCTAATTAATCCTCTCTCATTACACAACACCCAGTCTAAGATGGCCTCCCCCCTAGTTGGTTCCTCAACATATTGGTCAAGAAAATGATCCCTTATGCACTCCAGGAAATCCTCCTCCACCGTATTGCTTCCAGTTTGGCTAGCCCAATCTATGTGCATATTAAAGTCACCCATTATAACTGCTGCACCTTTATTGCATGCACCCCTAATTTCCTGTTTGATGCCCTCCCCAACATCCCTATTACTGTTTGGAGGTCTGTACACAACTCCTACTAACGTTTTTTGCCCTTTGGTGTTCTGCAGCTCTACCCATATAGATTCCACATCATCCAAGCTAATGTCTTTCCTAACTATTGCATTAATCTCCTCTTTAACCAACAATGCTACCCCACCTCCTTTTTCTTTTATTCTATCCTTCCTGAATGTTGAATACCCTGAATGTTGAGTTCCCAGCCCTGATCATCCTGGAGCCACGTCTCCGTAATCCCAATCACATCATATTTGTTAACATCTATTTGCACAATTAATTCATCCACCTTATTGCGGATACTCCTTGTATTAAGACACAAAGCCTTCAGGCTTGTTTTTTTAACACCCTTTGTCCTTTTAGAATTTTGCTGTACAGTGGCCCTTTTTGTTCTTTGCCTTGGGTTTCTCTGCCCTCCACCTTTCCTCATCTCCTTTCTGTCTTTTGCTTTTGCCTCCTTTTTGTTTCCCTCTGTCTCCCTGCATTGGTTCCCATCCCCCTGCCATATTAGTTTAAATCCTCCCCAACAGCACTAGCAAACACTCCCCCTAGGACATTTGTTCCGGTCCTGCCCAGGTGCAGACCGTCCGGTTTGTACTGGTCCCACCTCCCCCAGAACCGGTCCCAATGCCCCAGGAATTTGAATCCCTCCCTGCTGCACCACTGCTCAAGCCACGTATTCATCTGCGCTATCCTGCGATTCCTACTCTGACTATCACGTGGCACTGGTAGCAATCCCGAGATTACTACTTTTGAGGTCCTACTTTTTAATTTGTCAGGTAAGGGTGTTGGCAATGTGTTTTGAATGTGTTTTAAAAACATTTTTTCCCCCTCCCAAGGCGCCTCTCGGAGCGCTGCTGGTCCCAAACTAAAGTTGGCGAGGATCCCGTTTTTGCGCCCCGAATAATAGTGCAACACCTCCCTTTGCACTGTGCCCCTGGCTCCAAGTACCGAAAGTTTGGCAATTAATCGCTAACACTAATTGGACAGTAATTTTTACGTATCACGTTTCGCCCAAAAACGGAGAAAGCCGAAAATCCAGCCCAAAGAAGTCGATGAATTCCTCATCCTTGGAGGTGAGGGTGGAGGAGATAGGGGAGAGGGGTTTAAGAAAACGGTTAGCAGTAATATTTGGGCCACCCAAATGGCAGGCAATGACCATCTCCAACAAGAGAAAGTCTAACCACCTCCCACTGACATGCAATGGCATTACCATTGTCGAATCCCCCACCATCAACATCCTTGGGGCGGTGGGAGGTGGGGGGCCACCATTGACCAGAAACTTAACTGGACCAGCCACACAAATCCTGTGGCTACAAGAGCAGGTAAGAGGTTGGATATTCTGCAGCATGCCATTCACTTCCTGACTCACCAAAGCCTTTCCACCATCTACAAGGCACAAGTCAGGAGTGCGATGGAATACTCTCCACTTGCCTGGATGAGTGCAGCTCCAACGACACTCGAGAAGCAGGACAAGCAGCCCGCTTGATTGGCTCCACCACCTTAAACATTCACTCCCTCCACCACCGCCGCACCATGTCTGCAGTGTGTACCATCTGCACTGCAGCAACTCACCAAGCCTTCTTCGACAGCACCTCCCAAACCCACGACCCCTACTACCTTGAAGGACAAGGGCAGCAGGCGCATGGGAACACCATTCGCTGCAAGTTGCCGTCCAAGTCACACACCATCCTGACTTGGAAATATATCGCCGTTCCTTCATTGTTGCTGGGTCAAAATCCTAGAACTCCTTACCTAATAGCAAAGTAGGAGTATCTCCACCCTATGGATTGCAGCGGTTTAAGAAAGCACCTCGCCACCTCGTGGACAATTAGAGATGGGCAATAAATGCTGGCCTTGTGAGTGACGCCCACATCCCATGAATAAATTTTTTTTTTTTTTTTTTAAGTGCCAAGGCTTGCTTGATTCTGGAGGAGCCACTTGCTGAACATGAAACATCTGCAGATAGACAATCTTATAAAGCCCTGTACCTATAGTATTTTACCACTTAATTTTTCTTAACGTTTCTAAATTTGTTGCATGGAGCCTATTGGCACATAACCTATTGAGGAGTAGATTAGATTGGATAAACAGTACCTAAAACAGCTTGTCTGGTCTCTAATTTTATTTCCCACGAGCCAAGGTCAGGTGGTGAACCTCTAGAAATGACCATGTTAGTCTGCCCTTTCCAGGACAAATATACACTATAAAGAAAAGCAATAATCTGGGTCCTATGGTCAATAGATTAGAGAGCAAATAAAGCAGAGTACAAACAAAAGCATGAACAAATTGGAATTCCATACTCAGCACAATGTGTGCCCCAGCTGGCTGTAATATGACGCTGTGCCTTTCGGCACTGACCCATGAACTAGATTACTTGCATGAGAAGCATACTTAAGTGGCTTGAGAGTTGGGTCAGCATGTCTACACTAGAATATATCCAAGTCTTTAAATATTATGCAAAGTGGGTTAATTCCCAATATTGCTGGAAAATGACGTGGGAAATTTGCATTGCATTGTTCAGACATGACAGACAAGCACAACAAACCGAAGAAATACAGCAAAGCCCATATGTTTCTATAGGAATGGGGTACTGAAGTTGCATGTTCAGCCATGAACTCATTGAATGGCGGTGCAGGCTCGAAGGGCCGAATGGCCTACTCCTGCACCTATTTTCTATGTTAGCTGTTACACAATGTGCATCGGCACCAATTGATGGTGAAAAAACACCAACAGTAAATGGTCCCCGAGAAGCCTTTTAGGCCCCACAGTACTGAAAGTCCACCAACAGCACAGAATGCCTGTATTAAGCAGCACAGGACATTTAGTAATGATTGGTGTTGAATACTTTGCAAATCAAGGGTGTATTGCATCCAATACCTTCAAAGGGGAACTAAGGGATCACAGCACCGATGCAATCTTGGTGTTTGTCGGTGCCACAAGGATAGTCAAAGCAAAGCAAACAATATTCTCCAAGGGTCACTGGAAGGTTCCCCTACCCATATCCCAAGAAAGTGTGCCAAATGAGATAAGTCACAGTCCCTGCTTATGCTATATTCATTGGGAACTCCACTCTCGGGTAAATTCTAGAGAGGAGGATTTGAGGAAGTGGGCAAAACTAGCACTCGTCCTTGGACAATACATCAACAGCACATTGCATAAACAATTTGATTTCCTGAACAAGAGTGCCAATTACTTTGGCAGAACCAATAATAGCCAGATTACCATTCCTAACGGGCAGACTAGATGCCTGCAAACACTGGAGACACATTAGAATAATTCATCTATCTACAGGCATTTGGAAGTAGGATTCCCATGAGAGGCAGGAGAAGGGGGATACTAACTAATTGCTGTATCTTGCCAGACCAAAGTTCCAAATGTGTGAAGTAATTTAACACAAGAGTGCCAGAAACTAACCATACTGAATTCAATGACCTCCAACCATAGAGTAGAGCATTTGCTCTAGTCCTCCGATACACAAGTGCTTAGGATGGTGACTCTCTGAACAGTGTGATGGCAGAGTGCTCTGCACCCTTGGTGTTGACTTTTTTTTCACCAGTCATTTAGAATCCTTGTTCTCTACCACCATCCAAGTACTACGCCAAGTTTATCACTGAGATATCTTCACTGCTTTCTTCCCTCAGCTTCTGTACCAAACAACTTCTCATCCTCTGTGATTTCAACCTCCATCTCAACTCATCATGCTCTGTGCTCGTCAGAGTAGTAATCGCAGGATAGCTCAGATGAATACGTGGCTTGAGAAATGGTGCAGAAGGGAGGGATTCAAATTCCAGGGACATTGGAACTGGTTCTGGGGGGAGGTGGGACCAGTACAAACCAGACGGTCTGCAACTGGGCAGGGCCGGAACCAATATCCTAGGGGGAGTGTTTGCTAGTGCTGTTGGGGAGGAGTTAAACTAATATGGCAAGGGGATGGCAACCTATGCAGGGAGACAGGGAAATAGAAGGGGGGGCAGAAGCAAAAGATAGAAAAGAGAATAGTAAAAGTGGAGGGCAGAGAAACCCAAGGCAAAAAGGGCCACATTACAGCAAGATTCAAAAGGGGCAAAGTGTGTTAAAAAGACAAGCCTGAAGACTCTGTGCTTCAATGCGAGGCGTATTCGGAATAAGGTGGATGAATTAACTGCGCAGATAGCAGTTAACGGATACGATGTGATTGGCATCACGGAGACATGGCTCCAGGGTGACCAAGGCTGGGAACTCAACATACAAGTGTAGTCAGCATTTAGGAAGGATAGACAGAAAGGAAAAGGAGGCGGGGTGGCGTTGCTGGTTAAAGAGGAAATCAATGCAATTGTAAGGAAGAACATTAGCCTGGATGACGTGGAATCGGTATGGGTGGAGCTGAGGAATTCCAAAGAGCAGAAAACGCTAGTGGGAGTTGTGTATAGATCACCAAATAGTAGTAGTAAGGTTGGGGACAGCATCAAACAAGAAATAAGGGATGTCTGCAATGAAGGTACAGCAGTAATCATGGGCGACTTTAATCTACATATAGATTGGGCTAACCTAACTGGTATCAATGCGGTGGAGGAGGATTTCCTGGAGTGTATTAGGGATGGTTTTCTAGACCAATATGTCGAGGAACCAACTAGGGAGCTGGCCATCCTAGACTGGGTATTGTGTAATGAGAAGGGACTAATTAGCAATCTTGTTGTGCGAGGCCCTTTGGGAAAAAGTGACCATAATATGGTAGAATTCCTTATTAAGATGGAGAGTGACAAAGTTAATCCGGAAACTAGGGTCCTGAACTTGAGGAAAGGTCACTTCGACGGTATGAGGTGTGAATTGGCTAGAATAGACTGGCAGAGGATACTTAAAGGGTTGACGGTGGATAAGCAATGGCAAACATTTAAAGATCACATGGATGAACTTCAGCAATTGTACATCCCTGTCTGGAGTAAAAATAAAACTGGGAAGGTGGCTCAACCATGGCTAACGAGGGAAATTAAGGATAGTGTTAAAACCAAGGAAGAGGCATATAAATTGGCTAGAAAAAGCAACAAATCTGAGAACTAGGAGAAATTTTGAATTCAACAGGGGAGGACTAAGGGTTTAATTAAGAAAGGGAAAATAGAGTACGAGAGGAAGCTTGCAGGGAACATGAAAACTGACTGCAAAAGCTTCTATAAATATGTGAAGAGAAAAAGATTAGTAAAGATGGATTCAGGTGAACTTATAATGGGGAACAAAGAAATGGCAGACCAATTGAACCAAAACTTCGGTTCTGTTTTCACAAAGGAAGATACAAATAACCTTCCGAATGTACTAGGGGACAGTGGGTCGAGTGAGAATGAGGAACGGAAAGATATCCTTATTAGGCGGGAAATTGTGTTAGGGAAATTGATGGGATTAAAGGCCGATAAATCCCTGGGTCCTGATAGTCTGCATCCCAGAGTACTTAAGGAAGTGGCCCTAGAAATGGTGGATGCATTGGTGATCATTTTCCAACAGTCTATTGACTCTGGATCAGTTCCTATGGACTGGAGGGTAGTTAATGTAATGCCACTTTTTCAAAAAAGGAGGGAGAGAGAAAGCGGGTAATTATAGACCGGTTAGCCTGACATCAGTAGTGGGGAAAATGTTGGAATCAATCATTAAGGATGAAATATCAGCCTATTTGGAAAGCAAGTGACAGGATCGGACCAAGTCAGCATGGATTTATGAAAGGGAAATCATGCTTGACGAATCTTCTGGAATTTTTTGAGGATGTAACTAGTAGCGTGTACAAGGAAAAACCAGTGGATGTGGTGTATTTGGACTTTCAAAAGGCTTTTGACAAGGTCCCGCACAAGAGATTGGTGTACAAAATCGAAGCGCATGGTATTGGGGGTAATGTACTGACGTGGATAGAGAACTGGTTGGCAGACAGGAAGCAGAGAGTCAGGATAAACAGATCCTTTTCAGAATGGCAGGCAGTTACTAGTGGGGTGCCGCAGGGCTCAGTGCTGGGACCCCAGCTCTTTACAATATGCATTAACGATTTGGACGAAGGAATTGAGTGTAATATCTCCAAGTTTGCGGATGACACTAAACTGGGTGGCGGTGTGCGCTGTGTGGAGGACGCTAAGAGACTGCAGGGTGACTTGGACAGATTAGATGAGTGGGCAAATACATGGCAGATGCAGTATAATGTGGATAAATGTGAGGTTATCCATTTTGGGGGCAAAAACACGAAGGCAGATTATTATCTGAATGGTGGCAGATTAGGAAAAGGAGAGGTGCAATGAGACCTGGGTATCATGGTTCATCAGTCACTGAAAGTACAGGTACAGCAGGCAGTGAAGAAGGCAAATGGTATGTTGGCCTTCATAGCTAGGGGATTTGAATATAGGAGCAGGGAGGTCTTATGCAGTTGTACAGGGCCTCAGTGAGGTCTCACCTGGAATATTGTGTTCAGTTTTGGTCTCCTAGTCTGAGGAAGAACGTTCTTGCTGATGAGGGAGTGCAGCGAAGGTTCACCAGACTGATTCCAGGGATGGCTGGGCTGTCATATGAGGAGAGACTGGATCAACTGGGCCTTTATCCACTGGAGTTTAGAAGAATGAGAGGGGATCTCCTAGAAACATATATGATTCTGACGGGACTGGACAGGTTAGATGCGGGAAGAATGTTCTCGATGTTGGGGAAGTTCAGAACCAGGGAACATAGTCTTTGGATAAGGGGTAGGCCATTTAGGACTGAGATGAGAAGAAACTTCTTCATTCAGAGAGTTGTTGACCTGTGGAATTCCCTGCCACAGAGAGTTGTTGATGCCAGTTCATTGGATATATTCAAGAGGGAGTTAGATATGGCCCTTCCGGTTAAGGGGATCAGGAGTATGAAGAGAAAGCAGGAAAGGGGTACTGAAGGAATGATCAGCCATGATCTTATTGAATGGCGGTGCAGGCTCGAAGGGCCGAATGGCCTACTCCTGCACCTATTTTCTATGTTTCTATGTCCTCTGAGTTCACTGCCCTCTGCTTCCTTAATTGATCCCTCCGTATAAACACCCTTACCTATATTCATTGCCACTCCCTCAGTTTTGCCATCTCACGCAGTCTCCCTACTCCCATCATATCAATCAAAGAGAAGTCCATCTCTGATTTTCTTGTATCACTCTCCACCGACAACCCCCTTCCCCCTCCCAACCCCACTTCCTTGTGTCCACCCCTGAAAAAAAACTCACCCCCAAGTCACTGACAAACTGCACTTTCAAATTCCCGACTGTCAAGCCTTTTGGCTGCCTTTCACCACAACATACGAACAATGAAAGACAGGTAAAGACCATCGAGCCTGTCCCACACAATTGTGTTACCTTGTGCATCACACACATGCATTCCACCCCACCCGAAACCATGTGATCTCCTGGGAGAGGCAAAAAAACATTAAAAAAACCAGACCAATTTGGTGGGGGGGAATTTGGGAAATACCTCTCTGACCAATCTAGGCGAGCGAAACTAGTCCAGGAGATCACTCTGGCCCTGAATTCCCTGCAGTAACCTACCTTCTGTAAGAGATGATCTCTGCCGCAGCCAGAAACAAATCCAGCTCTCGCTTGAAGGAATTCAGCGAGTCTGCATCCACCACATGAAACGCAGCTTGTCCCAGAGGTCTACTATTCTCTGGGAAAGGAACCATCTCCTGATATCGAACCTTGTTCTAGCCCTATACAACTTGAATTTATGACCCCTGGTCCTGCCTAATCTATTTAATAAACTGTCCCCCACTAACCTGCTCTAAGGTACAGTATTCCAAGTGTGGTCTGACTAAGGTCTTGTACAAGGGCAAAACAGTATGCCTCGTCTTATACTCAGTTGTCCTATGGATACACCCCAACAAATTTGTATACAGGAAGTTTATTTAAAAACAAACACCACTACCCAGGACTTATTTTGAATTATTACATGAATACCATAATTACAGGATAACAGCCTTAATTCACTCTATTTACAGGGGCTTTCAGAATTGTTACGTCATCTGTAGGTCGGCCTTCACGGTTGGTCTGCACTATTTCAATGCATTTAGCTACCGACAACCCTTAGCACACATGACCAAAGATTGTGTGTTTGCCATCCAGCAGTAGTGTAGGTCCCAAAGTTAAAAAGAACTGGCTGTCATTCGTATCTGGGCCTGCATTTGCCATGGCAAGGATCCCTGCACCTGTGAATTTTAAATCTTTGTGAAATAAAAGGGGTCAGACGGTCTAGTAAGGAGGAGGAACTGAGGGAAATCCTTATTAGTCAGGAAATTGTGTTGGGGAAATTGATGGAATTGAATGCTGATAAATCCTCATGGCCTGATGGTCTGCATCCCAGAGTACTTAAGGAGGTGGCCTTGAAAATAGCGGATGCATTGACAGTAATTTTCCAACATTCCATAGACTCTGGATCAGTTCCTATGGAGTGGAGGGTAGCCAATGTAACCCCACTTTTTAAAAAAGGAGGGAGAGAGAAAACGGAATTATAGACCGGTCAGCCTGACATCGGTAGTGGGTAAAATGATGGAATCAATTATTAAGGATGTCATAGCAGCGCATTTGGAAAGAGGTGACATGATAGGTCCAAGTCAGCTTGGATTTGTGAAAGAGAAATCATGCTTGACAAATCTTCTGGAATTTTTTGAGGATGTTTCCAGTAGAGTGGACAAGGGAGAACCAGTTGATGTGGTGTATTTGGACTTTCTGAAGGCTTTCGACAAGGTCCCACACAAGAGATTAATGTGCCAAATTAAAGCACATGGGATTGAGGGTAGGGTGCTGACGTGGATTGAGAACTGGTTGTCAGACAGGAAGCAAAGAGTAGGAGTAAATGGGTACTTTTCAGAATGGCAAGCAGTGACTAGTGGGGTACCACAAGGTTCTGTGCTGGGGCCCCAGCTGTTTACACTGTACATTAATGATTTAGACGAGGGGATTAAATGTAGTATCTCCAAATTTGAGGATTACACTAAGTTGGGTGGCAGTGTGAGCTGCGAGGAGGATGCTATGAGGCTGCAGAGTGACTTGGATAGGTTAGGTGAGTGGGCAAATGCATGGCAGATGAAGTATAATGTGGATAAATGTGAGGCTATCCACTTTGGTGGTAAGAACAGAGAGACAGACTATTATCTGAATGGTGACAGATTAGGAAAAGGGGAGGTGCAACGAGACCTGGGTGTCATGGTACATCAGTCATTGAAGGTTGGCATGCAGGTACAGCAGGCAGGCAGTTAAGAAAGCAAATGGCCTGTTGGATTTCATAGCGAGGGGATTTGAGTACAGGGGCAGGGAGGTGTTACTACAGTTGTACAGGGCCTTGGTGAGGCCACACCTCAAGTATTGTGTACAGATTTGGTCTCCCTAACTTGAGGAAGGACATTCTTGCTATATTGAGGGAGTGCAGCGAAGGTTCACCAGACTGATTCCCGGGATGGCGGGACTGACATAATAAGAAAGACTGGATCAACTGGGCTTGTATTCACGAGTTCAGAAGAATGAGAGGGGATCTCATAGAAATGTTTAAAATTCTGACGGGTTTAGACAGGTTAGATGCAGGAAGAATGTTCCCAATGTTGGGAAAGTCCAGAACCAGGGGTCACAGTCTAAGGATAAGGGGTAAGCCATTTAGGACCGAGATGAGGAGAAACTTCTTCACCCAGAGAGTGGTGAACCTGTGGAATTCTCTACCACAGAAAGTTGTTGAGGCCAATTCACTAAATATATTCAAAAGGGAGTTAGATGTAGCCCTTACTGCTAGGAGGATCAAGGGGTATGGCGAGAAAGCAGGAATGGGGTACTGAAGTTGCATGTTCAGCCATGAACTCATTGAATGGCGGTGCAGGCTCGAAGGGCCGAATGGCCTGCTCCTGCACCTATTTTCTATGTTTCTAAATTCATCTTTAAACTGCTTTCCATAAATAGATGACTCTCCTCGACCTTTTCCAGTTGGATCGCTTCTTGGAATCACAAAACCACTGATGACTCTATGGAACTTTGTACCATTGTAATAACCTGTTTGAGCCAGCTCAGCGACGTTTCTGCAGGATTTTGGTGCATGCTTCCATTATAATTCCGATAATATGTTTCCCATAGTCGTTTACAGTGTCACATTCTGGGGTTGCCTGGCATCCGGAGGAATCGCCGACATTCTCTGTGCTTTCGCTCGCTCGGGCCTCCCGTTGCACCAGAGTGAGTGGCTGTGTGAGCCGACTCCAACTCCCAGCTCCATACAGGCGGATCTGTTCAATCACACCATTGCCTCCATCTTTGATGCTCTTGCCCCATTAAAACCATTACTCTCACCTTGGTTCGACCCTCAGCTCCATTCCCTTAAGTCCAAGGGATGCAGACTTGAACATTTGTGATAGGCAAGTGGTTTAGCCATTCATTGCCAGATCTGGCTGAACCACACAAAGCACAATCAGGTCCTGCTCTCCTCTGTTAATGCTGTTCACTATTCCAGGATCATCCTGGAATGCCAAGATAACCATAGGCGGCTTTAAACCCCTCTCCCCTGTCCCCTCCACCCTTGCCTTCAACAGTAAGTATGAGGAACTCATGGACTTCTTTGTCACTAAGATTGAGACCATCTGTTAAACTGCCTCTAATGCCTCCCTCCCTTCCACCAGGCCAAATCTCCCCTAAGGTTCCCCCCTGCCCTAGCCCTGAACTCACATCTTTCTCTAGTTTTTCTCCTATCTTCCCTCATGCCCTCTCCGAGCTCACCTTGTCCATGAGACCCATCTTCTGCTCCCTCGACCCTATTCCCATCAAACTACCGGCCACCCACCTTTCCTTCCTGGCTCCCATGTTAGCTGATACTGTTAATGGTTCTTCCTCCCCTTCAAATCAAATCTGTCGCCATTACCCCTCTCAAAAACCCACTCTTGATCACAGCGCAGCACTTAGCGGAACTCCCTGTTGTTGCAAATTACCACCCCATCTCTAGCCTCCTTTTCCCCTCAAGTCCTGGAACATGTTGACCCTTCCCAAATCCATGTCCATCTTTCCCGCAACGCCATGTTTGAATCTCTCCAATCAGGTTTCCACCCTTGCCACAGTACTGAAATTACCCTTATCAAAGTCACAAATGACATCCTATGTGACTGTGACCATGGTTAATGAACCCTCCTCATCCTTCTCAACCTGCCTGCAGCCTTTGACACGGTTGACCATACCATCCTCCAACACCTCTCCTACGTTGTCCAGCCAGGTGGGACGGCCCTTTCATTATGCCTCCTATTGTCTCATGTACTATCACTTCAGCTATTTCATAGGCTGCCCCTCGAATCGAGGATGGCTTGCTTCCACGGCAAGAAAGGATGAGTTCACAGGTGTTTCAAATGAAGGACCCCGAACTACATCCTCAAGGGTGGAAGATGTTTGTGCATGGATTTTTTTAACGAGTGGTGGCCATTGCACACCAGCCATCACACGGGCTTGACAGAGCTAGGTCTTGGTCCAGTGGCAAGGATTACCCAAGATGACTGGAGACCAGCTCTGCTGCACGGACCTAGTGTACACATATATCGCAGTGTGGGCTGGCCCATACTGCCCCTGGCCCCGAACTCGCGCCTCTCCTGGGCCTCGATCACGTCCCTCCACAGGCTCTTGCTGCTCCTTCGCCCCGACCTCGCCGCTCCTGCTGTATCTGCCCATGCTCCAAACACCGACCTAGACCTTGATGACGTCACTCTTCGCTGCCGTCACCCTCCTGCACCAGATCGCGCTGCTCCCTCGAGTAGTATGCCCCCACGCTGCTCCCGAGGTCACTCGCCGCTCCTTTTATGGCCCGACCTGCCGCTGGTGTTGTCACGCAGATCGGGACCTCCACGCCATCTCCTGTTTAACATTTAAGCACTTTACCTGTCATCATATTTCTACTCTTCTGTGTGTATGTTTGTGTCCCTTCCCCTTTTCCTTTTTCAATGCTGTTCATCTGTAATTTATTCTCATTCTGACAAAGGCTCCGCAGACTAATGTTAACAGGAGCCAGCCTTGACAAGCTCTTCTCTCCTCTGAGTGAGAGAGTCATGGATTCAAGTCCCACTCGAGACACTTGAGCACATAATCCAGACTGATGCTTCAAAGCCTGGGGTGAGATTTGGCTTGTTGGGCAAGGGAGAAGGGGCAGTTGAATGGATGGTGTCAGTCTTGATGACAAAGAAGCCCATTGGATAGGACAGAGAAAAGGGGTTTAAGGAGATAATTGGCGGTGGAGAAAAGAAGCTGGTGGTTATCTATTCTCTCCAGGCTGATCCTGAGGAGTGAGACCTGATGGTGCTCAAATGGGATCCAGCCAGATCTGGTAATTTATGACAAAACCAGTTCTGCACCAGATACATTCAAGTCTGAACCTCTTGGAGTTTGAGAGGACAGGAGGGCAGTCAATTCAGAAGAGAGGGGGAATGAGGAGCTGAGATAGAGATTGAAATCAGGAGTTGCTCAGTGCAGGGGCTGTGGAGGAAAAGGAGGAGGATTTTAGGGGGAGGATTTTAAAGGGGCTGAATTGAATGGAACAAGGTGATGTGTTGAAAAGAGGAGAACGCACCCGAGGAATGGGGAAGAGAGCAAGGTGTGACTTGGCAGGAAGGGCCGTACCACCACCATCACATTTTGATTGGGACAAGTGGTACAATGTATAGGTGGGGGTGGGAGATTTCAGTAAGGGGCAAGTGGCACCACACAGGAGCCAAATTTCAGTGTAAGTGCAATCACCCACAGCAAGGTTGTAGATTTATAGATGGCAAGGGCCTTGCTTGTGAGTAAAAGGACATTGTGGAAGGAGCTGTGGTGGTGGGGCAATGAATGATTTACTGGCAGAGTCCAAGGCAGTAGTGGTCAATGGGGTGATCCGGATGGGAAGGAGATTGGTGAGGTTAGTCCTAAGTGGGCAAACTGGGCAGGAAGGGCAATAAGAGGAGAGGGCATGGAGCACGGGTCGGGGAGGGGGAGGAGGGAGGTCGGTTCGGGGCGGGGGAAGGGAGGTCAGGTTGGGTCCGGTCCGGGGGGGGGGGGGGGGGTCGGGAGCACGGTTCGGGTCGGAGGGGTGGTGGGAGGGAGGTCGGTTCGGTGCGGGTCGGGTCCAGTCCGGGGGGTTGGGTCCTGGGGCGGGGGGGGGGGGAGCGGGAGTCGGGTCGGGAGGAAGCAGGAGCTGGGCGAGGGCTAGGGGCTGCGTGCTCCGGGCCCCTCCCACACAGTTTTGGGCGCCTGGAGCTACTGCACATGCGCGCCCACTGTAGCGCGCATGTGCAGAGGTCCCGGCACTGTTTTCAGCGCAGGGACCTAGCTCCGCCCCCTACAGCTCGTACTGCGCCGAGGGCCAGAGGACCTGCAGGGAGCTGGAGAATCTGGAAGTTTTTTTTAGGCGCACTTTGTGGCGCGAAAAACGGGCGTCCAGGTCGGGGCTGCGCCGTTCTAGGCGCGGCCCGAAACTTGGGCCCCATATGTTACAATAAATATTACAATATCTGATTAACCCATTGTCAGCCCACAAGAGCTATACTTCATTGATCAAGAAACTCACCAAACACGAATGTATTCTATAATGGAGGCACACAACTCCCAGAGAGTTATTTTTTTTTAGTGTTTCCCTCTGCAGATCCAGTGGGTAAAGACACCGATCCCTGGTCTAACACAGAATGACGAGCCTATATAAAGCCTTAAGCCAACAACAACTTGCATCTTTATCTAACCTTTAAGTAACATAGTAATACGTTCCAAGGTGCCTCACAGGAGAGTTATCAAACAAATTTTGACACTGAGCCACATAGAGATATTCGAGCAGAAGAGGTAGGTTTTAAGCAACATCTTAAAAAAGGAGAGAGAGGCGGAGAGATTTAGGGAGAGAAGTCCAGAGCACATGCAACTGAAGGCACGGCCGCCAATGGTGGGGCGATTAAAATCAGGGATGCGCAAGACGCCAGAATTGGAGGAACACAGAGATCTCGGAGGGTTGTAGGGCTGAAGGAGATTACAGAGATAGGGAGGGTTGTAGGGCTGGAGGAGGTTATAGGATAGGGAGGGTTGTAGGGCTGGAGGAGGTTACAGGGATAGGGAGGGCCGAGTCCTCTGTTGGAGTACAGTGTGTAGTATTGAGCCCTACACTAGTGAAGCAGGCCAGGACCCAGTGGTTAATTAGACTCGCAGGCTGGAGCTTAATATTCAAAACAAGAGGTTTATTCACCAACGGCAGTTGTGTTTTTTAAGTGCAGCAATGAAGAAAACGATAACTGATTTCTTTCCAGCATACAGATTTCATTCTTAGCTCCTTCCTCTTGAGCCTCTCCCCAACTGAACAATTTCCCTGCCTTTCATCCTTCGAGCTGGGAGTTGTTCTTGTTTGACCTTAATCGCCTTGCCTTGGTCATTCTGACATTTTATAGAGTTTCTTAAAGCTGTACCCCTGTAGCAGATGCAGAGCTTGCAAAGCCTATGGCTCATATATCTTCCCTCTCTCACTCTGTTATAACTAGGAAGGACCCTGAGGCTTTACAAAGGGTACATAGAAACATAGAAAATAGGTGCAGGAGTAGGCCATTTGGCTCTTTGAGCCTGCAGCACCATTCAATATGAACATGGCTGATCATGCAACTTCAGTACCCCATTCCTGCTTTCTCTCCATACCCCCTGATCCCTTTAGCCATAAGGGTCACATCTAACTCCCTTTTGAATATATCTAACGAACTAGCCTCAACAACTTTCTGTGGTAGAGAATTCCACAGGTTCACAATTCTCTGAGTGAAGAAGTTTCTCCTCATCTTGGTCCTAAATGGCTTACCCTTATCCTTAGACTGTGACCCCTGGTTCTGGAATTCCCCAACATCGGGAACATTCTTCTTGTATCTAACCTGTCCAATCCCGTCAGAATTTTATATGTTTCTATGAGATCCCCTTTCATTCATCTAAATTCCAGTGAATATAAACCTAGTCGATCCAGTCTGTCTTCATATGTCAGTCCTGCCATTCCGGGAATCAGTCTGGTGAACCTTCGTTGCACTCTCTCAATAGCAAGAATGTCCTTCCTCAGATTAGGAGACCAAAACTGTACACAATATTCAAGGTGTGGCCTCACCAAGGCCCTGTACAACTGCAGTAAGACCTCCCTGCTCCTATACTCAACTCCTCTCACTATGAAGGCCAACATGCCATTTGCCTTCTTCACCGCCTGCTGTACCTGCATGCCACCTTTCAATGACTGATGTACCATGACACCCAGGTCTCGTTGCACCTCCCCTTTTCCTAATCTGTCACCATTCAGATAATATTCTGCCTTCCTGTTTTTGCCAGCAAAGTGGATAATATTACATTTATCTACATTATACTGCATTTGCCATGCATTTGCCCACTCACCTAATCTGTCCAAGTCACCCTGCAGTCTCTTAGCATCCTGGTACATTGCAGGTAAAATGCAGATTCACCAGGATACTGCCTTTATGAGGAAATACAAATGCAAAGGGAGACTTGAAAAATTAGGCCTTATTTCATTGGAGCAATGCAAATAATGTGGCGTTTAAAATTATGAAAGGATGGCGTAGGGTAGATGGAAGCAGAATGTTACTAGAAAAAAGAAAGACTTGCATTTATATAGCGCCTTTCACAACCACCAGACATCTCAAAGCGCTTTACAGCCAATGAAGTACTTTTGGAGTGTAGTCACTGTTGTAATGTGTGGAAACACGGCAGCCAATTTACACACATCAAGCTCCCACAAACAGCAATGTGATGATGATCAGATAATCTTTTTTTTGTTATGTTGATTGAGGGATAAATATTGGCCAGGACCGGGGATAACTCCCCTGCTCTTTTTCAAAATAGTGCCATGGGATCTTTTACGTCCACTTGAGAGAACAGATGGAGCCTCAGTTTAGTGTCTCACCCGAAAGGTGGCATCTCCGACAATGCAGTGGTCCCTCAGCACCGCACTGGCGTGTCAGCCTAGATTTTTTTTTTATGCTCGAGTCCCTGGAGTGGAGTAGTTGAGAGTTCAAGAACGAGGGGCCACAGATACTAGATTAAATGTTTAGATGAGCATCCAGACCTCCAACACGAGGAAACACCATCTGTGCGCTAAACTGGCCGCTTTCAGATGTATATTCCAAGTAGAACCTGTTACAGTTTCACTTAAAGCAATTCTAATTGTTCCATATTTTTCTCAAAAGCCTCCCATATATTTTTGTGGAATTGAAATAGAATGTTATCAAGAGGTTGAGAATTGTTGAGGGGAGAGGAATGGAAGTTCATGAATGCAGCGGCAATTTGTTTGAAAAGAAAGACTTGCATTGATATCGCACCTTTTGTTACCATCGGGCGTCTTAAAGCACTTTTGAAGTGTAGTCACTGTTGTAATTCTTAGCTGAGGATTGGCTAACTAACTGAGAACAGAGTCGGGATAAATGGTTCATTCTCTGGTTGGCAACCAGTAACTAGTGGGGTGCTACGGGGATCAGTGCTGGGACCCCAACTATTTACGATTGATATTAATGACTTGGATGAAGGGACTGAGTTTGCTGATGATACAAAGGTGGGAGGAAAAGCAATGTGTGAGAAGGGACACAAAAAATATGCAAAAGGACATAGACAGGCTAAGTGAGTGGGCAAAAATTTGGCAGATGGAGTATTATATTGGAAAGTGTGAGGTCATGCACTTTGACAGAAAAAATTAAAGAGCAAGTTATTATTTAAATGGAGAAAGATTGCAAAGTGCCACAGTACAGCGGGACCTGGGACTACTTGTGCCTGAAACACAAAAGGATAGTTTGTAGGTACAGCAAGTGATCAGGAAGGTCAATAGTATCTTGACCTTTATTGCAAAGGGGATGGAGTATAAAAGCAGGGAAGTCTTGCTACAGCTATGTAAGGTATTGGTGAGGCCACACCTGGAATACTGCGCGCAGTTTTTGTTATGTATTGATGTGTGTATCGTCCTGGTACCTTAAATGTAATACAAGAACAATGGTGCACCACAGAGGGCGCTGTGGTGGGAAACCTGAAAGTACCTGCAAGAGGCAGTATGAAAGGCTGACCACCACACCTGAGAGTCACTCTGAGGCTGTTCAATAAAGGACTAAGGTCACAGCAGTTAGATTAACACCAGACCGTGTGGAGTCAGTGATTTGTGTGTTACATACACCACATTGGCGACAAGGAAGCTGACGAACTCCACGCAACCATGGCTACTCTGGGCTCGCTAAAGGATTTTACCGTGGGCAATGATTGGGAGGCCTTTACGGAAAGGCTCGAGGACTACTTCACAGCAAACGGAGGACACGGACGCAATGAGAGATAAGCGTAAGGCGATATTGCTTTCCAGTTGTGGAGATGAGGTTTACTGTCTCGTCAGGGATTTGCTGGCACCCGGGAGTGCCAGGGACAAGTCATATGAGGAGCTGACTGAACTCATTCGTGACCAGTTGAAACCAAAGGAGAGCATCCTCACGGCCAGATACAAATTTTACCATCGCTGCAGACCTGAGGGCCAGGATGTCACCAAATATGCTGCGGACCTCAGGAGACGTGCGGCGCCATGTGATTTTGGCGCACACCTTGACGAGGCGTTGCAGGACGTTTTCGTTATGGGGATTGGCCATGAGGGCCTCATTCACAAGCTGTTAGCCACGGAACCCACAGTCACTCTGACAAAGGCCATCACCATCAGCCGGACATATATGACCTCGACTTGCAGCACCAAGCAAATAATCCACAATCTCAAACCCGGCAGGCACTGTCCACAGAATAGCGCCCACCACGGACAAAACTGCAGAACGTGGCTCTGCCTGGGGAAGAGAGCACGGACCTCGGGGTCCTGGAACTCAGAGTCCGCTGAGGGGGGGCCAATCAAGCAGCACCATGCAATCAAGCAGCACCATGCTGGCGTTGCGGAGGAAGCCATGGGGCTCACCGGTGCAGGTTTGCGGAGTACACGTGCAATACCTGCCACATGAAAGGCCCCCTTCAGCATATGTGTAAAAGAAATCGGACTCACCATGTTGCTGAGGAGATGGGGGATGATCCACCATCCAGCGAGGAGCAGGCAGAAGAAGATGAGGTGTTGGGACTGTACACGTGTACCGACGATTCGCCCCCAGTGATAATGGAAGTAAAAATCAACGGAGTCCCTGTGAGTATGGAAGTGGGCACGGGCTCGGGTCCATCGTTGATGAGTCGGAGAACTTTTGATAAACTGTGGATTAACCCAGCTGCACGACCTAAGCTGGTCACGGCGAAGCTGCATACCTGCACCAGAGAACTAATACCTGTTCTTGGCAGAGCGGAGGTGCAGGTATCCCACGGGAACAAGACTCACGGTTTACCTTTGTGGGCCGTTGCAGGCGATGGGCCGACACTCCTCGGCCGGAGGTGGATGGGGCGGTCCGTGGGAGCTGGGAAGACTTCACCACTCCACAGGCTGCTGCTCCCTAGGGTGCTGCCGTGCCCCGGGTCCCCAGAGAGCAGCGCTGACCGAGCTGGAGCTGCAGCCTCAATCCACCCACCGGCAAGCAGAGCAAGCCCCAGCCCTGGACCTCAAGCCACACAGATCCTGCAGCCTTAGCCCCCACAGGCAAGCAGAACAAGCCCCAGCCCCGGACCTCACACAGAGATCCTGCAGCCTCAGCCCCAACAGGCAAGCAGCCCTGCAGAGGCGGGCCTAGTGGGGGGCGGGGTGAGCCGGTGGGGCGCTGCAGACGGGGTGCGAGGGATGGCCGGCGGATCGGAGGGGCCCACGCAGAGGGAGAGTCTGGCGGTGGCAGCAGCAGGAGGTCGGCGGCCCCAAGCTTAGAACGGTGCACCTTTAGAACAGAAACCTAAAAGTTACCTTGCTATTGTCCCCGCATCGGGAACGATGAAGCCCTTGGCGTAGCGCAGCACAAGGGGCAGGGGGGCGGAGCCAGGTCCCGGCGCTGAAAACTGCCGGGACCTCTGCACATGCGCGCTAGAGTGTGTGCGCATGTGCATTAACTCCTCGCCCCCGAATCTGTGCAGGCTGTGTGGGAGGGGCCCGAAGCACACCGTCCCTAGCCCTGGCCGAATGGGCTCCCCGCCGTGACCTACGGGAACCGTGCCTGCCGCGTTCAGCTGGAAGTACTATAAAGAACATAAAGTCTGGAATGAGAGAGGGCCATTTGAATCATCAAGCATGCACCATCCCGAATTCATGCCTTATTATTGTATCATGGAACAAGGAGGGAAGTCAGTGAACATTTATTTACACAAAGAGTAATGACGTTGTGGAAGAAGTTGCTCGAGAGAGAGAGAGATATCAACAGAGAGTAATAATATAAATGAGTTAAGGTAAGTTTCTGGAGAGAAAATGATTGAAGGGTATGGAGAAAAGCTGGGTTTCAGATTATTTAAAAAAAGATGGGCTTGTTCCTAAACATGTGTCTGTTCTCCCCCACCCCATGGAGTTGTGTGTTTTTGCATTAATTTCTGAAGAAGCAAATACAATGAGCTTTCTCACAGTGGCTCAGCCATTTGGGAGTTTACAATGACAAAGCTAAAAATGTATTGTTGTGCAGACAGCTTCAAATAATTTGATAAACTATACAAAAATCACTTGAGGGTGTAAAGATCCTGTGTTACTGGATGTTTTAAAGTAGCTTTTATCTCCACCTACCTGTTGCATGTAGATTTGTGTTAGTTTACCTAGAATTCTGTAAAAGCAATCAATATGGTAAAGGAGGGGCAGTTCTGAAGCACGTCTGATTTAGCAATGCATGAAGCAGTAAGCTTGTAATCCAAAACGTACGTTCGGAGGAACTAGCTGAGATAGTCGGTTGTGATTAGGCATGTCAATAATTAATTAACAAATTTGCTATGTCAAAAACTAGTTATGGTGTGGGATGGTGTAATCATTTTCAAAACATTATAGTGATTGATTTATTGGTTGATTTATTGATTTATTTATCATTTATTATTGATGATGGCTCTTTATTTGTAAAAGTGAAGTGTTTAATGCTAAACTTCCCTTCCCCCCCCCCCCCCCCCCATCTCTCGTTCCCTGTGCCTAATTACTAAAGTGTAGGCAAGGTTTTTCTGAGCGTACAAAAATCTACACTTACTCCATTCTAAGTTAGTTTTGACTAAGTTTTCGTTGCCTAAACTTGCAAAATAGGCATAAGTGGCTGGACACGCCCCCTTTTGAAAAAAAAACTGTTCCAAAATGAAACTATTCTAACTCGCTAGAACTGGAGCAAACTAAATGCCGAGAATTGCAATTTCTAAGATGCTCCATTCTAAACTAGTTGCTCCAAAAAAATAGGAGCAACTCAGGCTGAAACTTGAGCCCGATGTTTCCACTGATAGGGGAGACTAGAACTAGAGGGCATGATCTTAGAATAAGGGGCCGCCCATTTAAAACTGAGATGAGGAGAAATTTCTCCTCTCTGGGAGTTGTAAATCTGTGGAATTCGCTGTCTCCGAGAGCTGTGGAAGCTGGGACATTGAATACATTTAAGACAGAAATAGACAGTTTCTTAAACAATAAAGGGTTATGGGGAGCGGGCGGAGAAGTGGAGCTGAGTCCATAATCAGATCAGCCATGATCGTATTGAATGAAGGAGCAGGTTCGAGGGGCTGAATGGCCTACTCCTGCTCCTCTTTCTTATGTTCTTATGTAATGTCGGGAATGTGGCAGACAATTTGGCATAGCAAGCTCCCACAAACAGCTCACCTTGGATAATGATCAGATAATCTTTTTTTAGTGATGTTGATTGAGAGATAAGTATTGTCCAGGACACCAAGGATAACATCCCTGCTCTTCTTCAAAATAGCACCATGGGATCTTTAGTGCCACAGCCTTCTGACTCAGAGGTGAGTGTTACCCACTGAGCCACAGCTCATACCGTGGGATGGTGCTGGGTTGCAAAACATAAAATACAATCTTGTGTATCTGTACTGTGCTTAACGCTGCTCTTTGTTTTCCTCTGTTTGATTTCATAATTGGCTTGGTGGATTAAAGTAATGATGTACTGCAGAACAGCCTGAGAAACCTAGGTTCAGTTTGAGCTAGTGGTGATATGCATACTCGGGCCAATGTTTGATTCCATTCCGCCACTGACATTCTGCCTTAGCTTCTTTTGAATTTGAGCCTTGTGTGTGATTTAGGAATATTGTGTCACTGACCATGGAGCAACGTTGTCTGAGGTTGTGGAGCTGTAACTGTTTATCTGTTGCATAAGCGAGCTGATGTCTACAGTAGGCTGGTTTGGAAAATAGAAAGAGTAAAAGAGATGTGGTTTGTTGGTGACTAATTCTGCCATTTTTCTGACTAGAAATCTGCTGCCCATCAATCACGTTTGCATAGAGGATGGGGAGAGGCCTATGGTACTGCTACCCTATATGAATTGGGGGAATCTGAAACTCTTCCTTCGACAGTGCAAGCTTGCTGAGGCCAACAATCCACAGGTAACTACTAAGCACTACCACTTTTTTGTACATTTCATAGTTACCATAGTTAAAAGATTGGACCTAACTAAGCATCTAGCATGTTATATCTGAGTTTAAATGCTTTGTGTTGATAGAATGATACAGCACAGAAGGATGCCATTTTGACCCATTATGCCTGTGCCGGCTCTTTTAGTCCCACTCCCCTGCACTTTCCCCATAGCCCTGCAATTTCTTTCTCCTTCAAGTATCTATCCAATTCCCTTTACTATTGAATCTGTATCCACTACCCTATCAGGCAATGAATTCCAAATCCTAACCGCTCCTTGCATAAAAAAGTTTTTCTCTCATGTCACCTTTGGTTCTTTTGGCAATCACCTTAAATATGTGCCCTCTGGTTATCAACCCTTCAGCGTTCTCTATGTTAAAGGTGCAATATAACCAAGTTAATGTGTCTTCTATTCAGAAATATATTCTGAGATTGTAGGTGCCATACCATTGTTTGTGGAATGGGGTTCCAATTTACCCTCAAAATCTCGCACAATTACGTCAATCTCTGGTGCTCTCAGCCCCTAGAGAATGTACCTTTCTAGTTCAAGAGCCAGTGCTTCAACTCAAAAATAAAGATTGAGCCTGTTATAAACAGGCCACAAAATTCATCAAATAAAATCAAGTTCTGCAAAATATAACAGAACAGCAGCAGAGGAGGGGGCAGGGTGGGTGGCATGAGTAGGTTCACACAGCGCAGGCAGCAGGCTCATTTGAAGGACCACGATGAATGCTAGCACATTGCATTAACCGAGACATCCCCATGAACCGAAGCAAAGCTAGCCCACGCAGTACTTGACTTTTAGCAAAGCCAGAATGTGGAATTTGCAGGACTTACCCTCTCCCTCGAATGTGGGCGCAGCTTGTGCAGTGGTGGTTGCTTTTCTCCAGGCAGGACCCATCAAAGCAGCGACCCTGTCTTTCAAGGGTGTCAGTGGATGCAGATTTGCCAGCCTGTTCGAGTTCTCTCTCTTGCTGTGTGCCACTTTCCTCTGCAAAGATGAAAATAGAACTTATTAGGAAGTGTGTCTTTCTGCTGGGTGGGACATACAGATGGTCACATTTACAATTGCAATTCCAGTGAATAAATGAAAATATTACTTGCGCTAACTACTTGACTAAAGTCTGGCCACTTATTTTTGCACTGGCCTCCAGACCTCGGGGTGGTCACCATTGCACAGTAATCTTCTGCAACTTGGTTCCAGCATTTCTTCATTTCTTTTGCTGAAACTTTTGTGACCTCAGCTGGTGTCCAGCTCGTGCCACCTAGCCTCAATTACAGTAACCAGGTCCTCCACTTCCTCTTGTGAGAAATTCTTGGTCCTTGAGCTGCATTGCATATTGCAGCTCCGATTTTTTTTCCACGAGAATTAAAGTTCTCTCACAGCACTCAAAGTTCTCACACACAACTGGCTCTTTAAAAATGGCCGAATGCAGACCGGGAACATGCAGAACGGGTACATGCGCGCCCGTAGCAGTCACGTAAAAAAACTTCCTTTTTTATCGTGCATGCGCAAAAGGGGGACATCCTTTTTTTGGCGCAGACATTAGGCTCCATTCCCCCATTCTCTTTCACCCCCACCCCGCCCCCCGAAGCTAAAGGACCGGCTGTGCGGTGCCAATTTAAAAAATTAGCGCGGGGAAAATTTAAAGTTTTTTTTGGAGTAGTCGGAGTCAAAAAAAAACGGGAGTAACTCTTGAAATATGCCAAAAAAAACGGCATTGGGGAAAATTGAGCGAAAGTCTTGGTTGAGGAGATACTCAAAGTGCTCATCCAATCGGGCATTGACTGCCTCGCTGTCCTTGTTGAGCACCTCTCTACTATTGGCTCTCAGTGGAATAGGGCTTACAGTGCTTGGGTCGTAGGTGGTCTTAACTGCGCTAAAAAATCCACGCACGTCGTGATTGTCGGCTAGCTGCTTGATCTCCTGCGCTTTTTCCACCCACCATCTGTTCTTTAGGCCTCGGACTATTTAGAACTATACCAACTGGCTAGCCTCCCACATTCTACCCTACGTAAACTAAAGCTAATCCAAAACTCGGCTGCTCGTATCCTAACTCGCACCAAATCCCGCTCACCCATCACCTCTGTGCTCGCTGACCTACATTGGCTAACATTAAGTAACGCCTCGATTTCAAAATTCTCATCCTTATTTTCAAATTCCACCATGGCCTCGTCCTCCTTATCTCTGTAATTTCTTCCAGCCCCTGAGATGTCTGCGCTCCTCTAATTCTGCCCTCTTGAGCATCCCTGATTATAATCGCTCAACCATTGGTGGCCATGCCTTCTGCTGCCTGGGCCCCAAGCTCTGGAACTCCCTCCCTAAACCGCTCTACCCCTCTCTCCTTTTTGGTCACCTGCGCTAATTTCTACTTATGCGGCTCAGTGTCATAGTTTTATCTTGTAATACACCTGTGTGGCTCCTTGGGATGTTTCACTACGTTAGAGGTGCTATGTAAATACAAGTTGTTGTGCATAGAATTATAGAAATTTAGGTACAGATAAGGACATTCAGTCCATTGTGCTTGCACTGATGTTAGCTGTTAACTGGCAAATGGCAAGCAAACAAAGGAGTGTGTAGTTTCAGAAAGAACTTATGAAGGCTTGCACTAGATGGCACTGTTGGAATTCTTCTATAATCTCTCAATTGGTCATAAGAACATAAGAAATAGGAATAGGAGTAGGCCATACGGCCCCTCGAGCCTGCTCCGCCATTCAATAAGATCATGGCTGATCTGATCATGGACTCAGCTCCACTTCCCCGCCCGCTCCCCATAACCCCTTATCCCCTTATTGTTTAAGAAACTGCCTATTTCTGTCTTAAATTTATTCAATGTCCCAGCTTCCACAGCTCTCTGAGGCAGCGAATTCCAGAGATTTATAACCCTCTGAGAGAAGAAATTTCTCCTTATCTCAGTTTTAAATGGGCGACCCCTTACTCTAAGATCATGCCCTCTAGTTCTAGTCTCCCCCATCAGTGGAAACATCCTCTCTGCATCCACCTTGTCAAGCTCCCTCATAATCTTATACGTTTCAATAAGATCACTTCTCATTCTTCTGAATTCCAATGAGTAGGGGCCCAACCTACTCAACCTTTCCTCATAAGTCAACCCCCTCATCCCCGGTATCAACCTTGTGAACCTTCTCTGAACTGCCTCCAAAGCAAGTATATCCTTTCGTAAATATGGAAACCAAAACTGCACGCAGTATTCCAGGTGTGGCCTCACCAATACCCTGTATAGCTATAGCAAGACTTCCCTGCTTTTATACTCCAACCCCTTTGCAATAAAGGCCAAAATTCCATTGGCCTTCCTGATCACTTGCTATACCTGCAAATTATCCTTTTGTGTTTCATGCACAAGTGCCCCCCCCCCAGGTCCCGCCATACTGCAGCACTTTGCAATCTTTCTCCATTTAAATAATAATTTGCTCTTTGATTTTTTTCTGCCAATGTGCATGACCTCACACTTTCTAATATTATACTCCATCTGCCAAATTTTTGCCCACTCACTTAGCCTGTCTATGTCCTTTTGCAGATTTTTTGTGTCCTCCTCACACATTTGCTTTTCCTCCCATCCAAGTATTGTCAGCAAACTTGGCTACGTTACACTCAGTCCTTTCTTCGAAGTCGTTAATATGAATTGTAAAATAGTTGGGGTCCCAGCACTGATCCCTGCGGCACCCCACTAGTTACTGTTTGCCCACCCGAGAATGAACCAATTATCCCGACTCTCTGTTTTCTGTTAGTTAACCAATCCTCTATCCATGCTAATATATTGCCCCTAACCCCGTGAACTTTTATCTTGTGCAGTAACCTTTTATGTGGCACCTTGTCAAATGCCTTCTGGAAGTCCAAACACATTATCCACCCTGTTCGTTACATCCTCAAAGACTTCCAGCAAATTTGTCAAACATGACTTCCCCTTCATAAATCCATGCTGACTCTGCCTGGCCGGATTATGCTTTTCCAAATGTCCTGCTACTGCTTCTTTAATAATGGACTCCAACATTTTCCCAACCACAGATGTTAGGCTAACTAGCTGTAGTTTCCTGCTTTTTGTCTGCCTCTTTTTTTAAATAGGGGTGTTACATTTGCAGTTTTCCAATCTGCTGGGTCCTCCCCAAAATCCGGGGAATTTTGGTAAATTACAACCATAGCATCCACAATCCCTGCCGCTACTTCTCTTAAGACCCGAGGATGCAAGCCATCAGGTCCAGGGGATTTATCTACCTTTCGTCCCATTATCTTACTGAGTACCACCTCCTTAGTGATTGTGATTGTGTTAAGTTTCCCCCCACCCCATAGCCCCTTGACTATCTACTGTTGGAATATTATTAGTGTTCTCTACTGTAAAGACTGATACAAAATATTTGTTCAGAATTTCTGCCATCTCCATGTTTCCCATTACTAATTCCCCGGTCACTCCTCCTCCACATAGTATTTGCCATAATAGTACTGTTAATTTCTACCAATTTTAAGGTAGAGATTTATTTAAATTAGCAAAATGAATGTGTGCATGTAAGGGTTGGAGACGGGCACTTTGTCAACATATGAAGAATGATGAGTATTATGACAACCACAGCTGAGTTCTTAATTGTACCCTTTTGGAGACCGAACTGAAGACCAGCTGGGATCTTCATCAAAAGCAGACTGCTATGCAAACCAGTGGCATTATCTGAATTGTGGAGTGTTCTTGCACCCTTTGTTGCTTCTTGCACTGGGATGTATGAAAGGTAGATTCACAAGGGGGTTGGATGGAAAGTGTCACCCTCCATATCCACCCATGCATTCTGAACCGAAACTGTGTTTCAGACTGCTGGACTGTTCATTAACCTAGCATGAGAATTGCATTGCCAGGTTAGCCAACACCATCCCTCCACAACTATATAATCTTGACTTTCCAGTAACTATCACGGAAATTCCACCTCATTCAGCAGAACTGTTGGGGTATGTCCACATTGTGCACTTCTTCCACAACTTACTGAGGCGCTTCAAACTCCAGTGAGAATCATTCACCTCCCTTGTGCCTCCTGAGCTACACCTCTTGAACCCTAAAAGCACCTAGAAATATATATCTGTTATTACATTGGAACATTGGGGGGAAATCTGGCAACAAACCTTTAACATACATATTCAAATCCAAGTGAGCCAACTCAAACTCATTCACAGTACTCATACGCTCCACAGTTTTACTCTTTCCTGTCTGAAGAATGGTGGAGAGAATTTTCCACCACTTTCTTACAATTCTCCAGTCCTTCTATCCTCTCATCCATGCATTATGTTAAGTGACAAAGACCATGACCAGCATTGAGATCCTGTCAAATCCCCTTCTTTCTGTTGTCACGCCTCCTGAACTACCTGAGGTATGAAGGTGAACACACCTTCACTGCCCTAATGTTTAGAGCCCAATGTTATGCCACTTGACCTGTATGGCTGCCTCAGGCAAACTTATTTTAAAAAGGGCCCAAAGCTGTGACAACTATGATTGCATGGGTATATTTACTGTGTTGTAATCTTACCTTGTGATCTGTCTTGTGCTCAACCACAAACTTGATACAAAATGTTCTGAAATTATTTTGGTTGGATAAACATCCCAATATTATGACAGAAAGAAAAGGTTATCCTTCGGTGGCCTAGCATTAATTTTAGTAATTACTTTTCCTTTTTTCTCCCTTCCAAACACAACCAAAATAGAGCTTCTGTACAGATAAATCATATGTTCTTAAAGAGGCAGTGCTGTGTGTGTAATCTATAATAAAATTAAAGTAATAAATAGGTGAAAAATCCAAATGTAAAGTCATTTTGTTCTATTCAAACTTTTTAATTTTCTTCCGCATATGTGGTCCTACTTTTGAGCACTGACTGAAAAAAGTGCATTTTCAGTTACTGCTTGCTGAGAAATTATAGCAGATGATGACCCGGGCTAAGGTTGCTTGGGCAGCACTGGAGGAACCGCAAGCTAAATTGTTTACTCTTGTGATGTCAATTAAAAGCCACAAAGAGTTATTTCTGTATCCATATTTTAGGGATTGTTATGCTAAACTCTTCCATGGTGAGTTTGCTTGATAGCTAGAAAATATACAGAATGAATGCATTTGCTGGTTTTAAGCAGGCTTCTTCAGATACCAAGTTGCATTCCACCTCCTCATATATAAGGCCTCACTTTGCACTCTCAGCTGCTGATTCCTTCAATATAAGAGAATTAGAAGAGCAAGATTTGGAGACAAATTTTTCTTTTAATAAGTATTTCTGCTGACAGAAAAACAGTGTGAGCACTGGCTCTAGTCTGCTTTGGGGCGATCACAAGAGCTGACTTAGTATCCTTTTTTTCCTGTGCTGATTTGTGAGGATAATTAACCAGATAGCCAACTGAACATGAGCAAAGGGTGAAAAGAGCTTCAAAAAGTTGGCAACTCAAAAGCGGTCTTGGATTGAGGCCCATAAATTGTTAGTGAACGTGCAGTGAGCTGCAGGTACACCCAGCTTTCCAATATTTGTATAGTGGGCGATTATGGCAGAAATTGAATGGGTTTCCTCTCCTTTCTTGTAGAGACATTGTGGGTCATTGTGGATGTTTATTAATGCTCTGTTACTAAATCCGATTGCTAAATTGAGTTAAAGTGGTTTGTACAGTGATTCCAGTGACATGGAATCACTTCTCTTTTTCTCTACCCCCACCACCAACACCACCACCACCTCAGTTCATCGACCCCCACAAACCAACCTCTCGGATCACCATGGTACTGCCTCCCTCCTCAGGTCACACAGGTATTCTTTCCCCACCCTCCACTCCGATCACACTGGTAGTCTCCCTCCCCCCAGATCACACATCACCTTGTACTCTTTCTCCCCCTTTATACAAGAATGCGTTATTATGTCTAATAGTGATAGATTGAAATGAGTCAAACAGTGGGAGGTTTAGCCATCTGAATGCTCCAGTGCACTGCTGATAATTGACCAGCCATCCTGACACGTTGATAAGACTTCGATGGACATGTCCTTGGGGACTGGGATTCTTGCCCACTCCGCTTCAGATAATGCTCAAGCTGATGCCCTGATTGGTAGGTGGTTTTAGCTGGAAGCAGCACAAAGCTTAGTGTTTTGTGCTGGTAAACTGCTTAGTTTTACCTGGTTAAACATTTGGAAGCCTCTTTGCCTTTGTTCTGGACAACCCGGACCTATGTTTTCTTGGCTTGGTGGGTGTTTTCAGAGTGTGCATTCTATGAGGTGAATAGAAACTACTGGGATTTCCCAGTAATTTGATCTGGAGATTCTTAAGGTGGTTCTGATTCAGTGCAGACTGATAACTGGCAGGACCTCCATTAATAACTGCCTCTGACTTGATGAAGCCAGTGTAGATTACATTGAACAAACAGCAGTCAGCCATGGGTGTACAAGGTATTGCGGCCTAGGACATTGTGCTTCACAAATGTACCTTGCTGTGGTTTTCCAACAGACCTAAAGAGAAGGCTGATGAGATTATTCTTTACAAGAAAAGGTCCCCTTTAATGACATAAGTGGGCATCATTTTGGAAAGTTTCAGAAATAAAGGCTATTTTAGCTCTGGAATGCTCACTGCAGTCAACCTCAAAAATGCATCCTTCCATATCGCTGATCTTGATGAACCGTGCTGATTCTTTACAAGAGAGGTGGGCAAAATCTCAGCTGGCCAGAATCAGAGAGACAAGTTGTTAATACAGAAGCAAAACTTAAAATGAGAAGAATCAAGAGATATTGGCTCCAAGTTTCCACACGCGGCGAAAAAGGCGCACCTCAGAGCTGGGCGCCTGTTTTTCGCGCCGAAAACGGCGCCGGAAAAAAAGTGCGGTATTCTGGGAGCTCGAAGTCTGCTTGGCGCGGCGCACAGGGGGCGGAGCCTACCGCTCGCGCCTATTTTGTAAGTAGGAGGGGGCGGGTACAATTGAAATGAGGCTTCTTGGTGCCGGCAACCCTGCGCATTGGAGCGTTCGCGCACGCGCAGTCTGAAGTAAACATTGGCACTCGGCCATTTTTAAAAGTACTGCAGAAAAAGTGAAGATTTGTTTCTTGGACCCCTGCAAAGGCTTTTATTTTAATTTTCTTGATATTTCTGTGTGTGAGGGAGTGCTTTTAGCAGCACTGCTGAATAAATCACCTGCTGAAATCAGTGAGTTCAGCTTTTCACTGCTAAACTTGCAGAACCGGTGCCTGCAAATTAAGGACTGTGTTTTTGGAGAAATAAAAGTGCCAATTCAACTTTGCAATGGATCAACTTCCATCAAGAACAAAGAATTTCTTGCATGAGGAAGCAAACCATTGCATAATATGTGGTGCACCCATTGTGCAAATTTAAATATAAAGATGTCGATGTGGCTGCCTCTCCCTGTCCAAATGGCCTCAGTCAGTCCCCCTCACAGCTCGAAGACTGCTGCTGCTCTTTCTTCGGCTCCCGGCCAGCCACTGACGCTGCTGAAATCCCATGGCCGAATGGCCTCCAGTCCGTCCGGGTGCTGCATCTTCGTGGGGAATGAAGGCCTGCCTCAAGCACCGCAGCTCAGCTCGAAGGCTGCTTGCTGCCGCTGCCGTCGAGACACTGACGCCACACCGCTGCCTGAAAGGCCTGACTGAAGCACTTTCACACAGGTAGGAACATGGTTTATTTAATCTTTTCTTTGCTTTGCTTATAAATTTTTATTCAGGTTGGATTTATTTGAACAATATTTGTATAAGTATAACTAAGGATTTATTGTAGAATTTAATGACTTCCCTCCCCCCCCCCCCCCACACCTCGTTCCCTACGCCTAATTTGTAACCTGCGCCTGATTTTTTTAAAGTGTAGACAAGGTTTTTTCAAGCGTACAAAAATCTTCACTTACTCCATTCTAAGTTAGTTTGGTGTTTGTTTTCACTGTGGAAACTTTGAAATCAGGCGTCAGTAGCCGGACACGCCCCCTTTTGGGAAAAAAAAATTCTGTTCCAAAGTGAAACTGTTCTACCTGACTAGAACTGCAGAAAACTAAATGTGGAGAATTCCGATTTCTAAGATACTCCATTCTACACCAGTTGCTCCTAAAAATCAGGAGCAAATCATTTGGAAGCTTGGGGCCATTAAGACTATAGACAAGTAGAGGGAAGGCTGAAAATGACAGAGGAACATAAATCCAAGTAAAGCAAACAATCCAAGAAAACAAGTCCAGAATTGCTATTAAGTGCCTATACCTAAATGCTAAATTCATTTGGAATATGATGTTTCATAAAACAACTTGCAAGGGGTGAGAATGTGTTAAAACAGATTAAAGGGAGCGTAGTAGCCTGGAGCTTCTGCTTTGAGCTCAATCAGTGATGATGTCACAAATTGCGCCAGTTTTAAGTGTTTTTTTCCCTCCCTCAAACACAGTTGTGTAATGCCTATTGTAAAATCTGTCATGAACAGCGCAAAGAAAAATTTTTGCTTAAAATATATTCCTTGATATATTTAAGAGTGGTAACCCTGGTGCAGTTTTATTACTGCAGCTGAAAATGGGTTTATTACAAAAAATAAGCATTTTTAATCAGTGTCTAGTCCACCATCTGTGAGTTACCCAAGTTTAAATAACTGAGATTACTTTTAAAAAGCTATACAGAGCCATTTGCTTGCTATATTGGAATACAGTAGTCAGGTACCTAGTAAATTAAAATAAAAATTATATTCAGAAACATTGGTGTCCTTGCACCTAAATAAAAGCCAGTTAATTTCAGGAGCCTCCTTGAAGGTCCGCAAATGATTACAATGGGCCCAAGTTTCGGGCCGCGTCTAAGACGGCGCAGCCCGGACCTGGACGCCCGTTTTTCGTGTCACAAAGTGCGCCTAAAAAAAACTCACCTATTCTCTGGCTCCCTGCAGGTCCTCTGGAGCTGGTCGCGGCGCAGCAGGAGCTGTGGGGGGCGGAGCCAGGTCTATGTGCAGAGGTCCCGGCAAACAGTGCCGGGACCTCTGCACATGTGCACTACAGTGGGCGCGCATGTGCAGTAGCTCCAGGCGCCCAAAATTGTGGGAGGGGTCCGAAGCACGCAACCCCTAGCCCTGGCCGAATGGCCTCACTGGGGCTGCGTGGATAAGGTTCACCTCCCACCCGATCGGACCCGACCCGACTTGACTCCCGCTCCCCGGACCGGATCCCCGCTCTTCCCACCCCGCCCTGGCGATCCGACCTCTGGTCCCCGACCCGACCCAGTTTCCGCTCTCTTCCCCTCCCCCCCCCCCCCCCTCGGCGACCTCACCTCCGCGACTCTCTTTCCTCCCCCCCCCCCCACAACCCCCGATCTCCGCGACAGCGCCCCCCCCCCCGATCTCCAGGACCCAAGACCCGACGCCACCTACCTGTAAATCCAGCCCGAAGTCTTGGGCCTGGCCGTTCAGCCTCCTTCTCTCCTTCCTTTCCTCCCTCCTCCCCCCTCCCCTCCCTCCCCCCCTCTCTCCCCTCCCTCCCCCCCTCTCCCTCCCCCTCCCTCCCTCCCCCCTCCTCCCTCCTCCCCCTCCCTCCTCCTCCCTCCCCCCCCTCTCGCCTCCTCCCTCCCCCCTCTCCTCCCCCTCCCCCCCTTCTCCTCCCTCCTCCCCCCCTTCTCCTCCCTCCTCCCCCCCTTCTCCTCCCTCCTCCCCCCCTTCTCCTCCCTCCTCCCCCCCTTCTCCTCCCCCCCCTCTCCTCCCTCCTCCCCCCTTCTCCTCCCTCCCCCCCTTCTCCTCCCTCCCCCCCTTCTCCTCCCTCCCCCCCTTCTCCCTCCCTCCCCCCTTCCTCCTCCCTCCCCCCCTTCTCCTCTCTCCCCCCTTCTCCTCCCTCCCCCCCTTCTCCTCCCTCCCCCCCCTTCTCCTCCCTCCCTCCCTCCCCTTCTCCTCCCTCCCTCCCTCCCCTTCTCCTCCCTCCCTCCCTCCCTTCTCCTCCCTCCCTCCCTCCCCTTCTCCTCCCTCCCCCCCTTCTCCTCCCTCCCCCCCTTCTCCTCCCTCCCCCCCCTTCTCCTCCCTCCCCCCCCTTCTCCTCCCTCCCCCCCCCTTCTCCTCCCTCCCCCCCCTTCTCCTCCCTCCCCCCCCTTCTCCTCCCTCCCCCCCTTCTCCCTCCCTCCCCCCCTTCTCCTCCCTCCCCCCTTCTCCTCCCTCCCCCCCTTCTCCTCCCTCCCCCCTTCCCCCCTTTCTCCTCCTTCCCCCCCATCTCCCCCTCTCCCCTCCCCTCCTCCCCTCCCCACCACCCCCTCCTCCCCCCACCCCCCCTCTCCCCCCACCCCCCCCCCCCTCTCCCCCCACCCCCCCTCTCCCCCCACCCCCCCTCTCCCCCCACCCCCCCTCTCCCCCCACCCCCCTCTACCTCACTCCTCCCCCCGCCCCCCTCTATCTCCCTCCTCCTTCCTCCACCTCTCCCCCTCCCCCACCCCCCTTCTCCCCCTCCCCCACCCCCCTCCCTTCGCTGTCAGAAACACAGACACTGACAGACAGAGAGTGAGAGAGACACAGACAGACAGAGATAGAGACACTGACAGAGACACACTGGGGGAGCCGTCCCAGCACGCTGTTGGAGGACTCCCGGTGCTGCAGTCGCTAAGTAGAAAATGTTTTATTTATTGATTTTTTAATTAATTTTTTTGATTGATTTATTGGTTGATTTATTGATGTATTTATCATTTATTATTGATGATGGCTCTTTATTTGTAAAACTGAAGTGTTTAATGTTTGTAAACTTCTCTTTAAACCGCCCCCCCCCCCCATTCCCTACGCCTGCTTTGTAACCTATGCCTGATTTTCTAAGTGTAGAAAAGATTTTTCTGAGTGTACAAAAATCTACACTTACTCCATTCTAAGTTAGTTTGGAATAAGTTTTCACTGCCTAAACTTTCAAAACTGGCGTAAGTGGCCGGACACGCCCCCTTTTGGAAAAAAAAATCTGTTCCAAACTGAAACTGTTCTAACTGACTAGAACTCGAGCAAACTAAATGCTGAGAATTACAATTTCTAAGATACTCCATTCTAAACCAGTTGCTCCAAAAAAACGGGGGCAACTCAGGCCGAAACTTGGCCCCTATTAGTGGATCCGGAGATGTATCCTGTTTGGTGGGCGGGTCAGCTTCTCGCACAATGTTTTTTAACCTAGTGCAAGAATTGCCAGAAACTCGGTTTGCGCTGTCGTAATTTGCACTTGAAATTCTTTTATCTATTGCGCTGCTTTGGGCGAATTGCATTGAAATAAAAGGGCAGTTTTGGGCGCAACCAGGCCCAGAAATCCAAAGAGAACCCGAGTGATGATTATAGATGTTAAGTCCAACCCTTAAAACAATTCTCAAGTGTTATAATCTTCCCAATGGAACAACAAGCTCTTTTAGCTCAAATGTAGTCAACATACTGATAGAATATTTACATAAATGAATCAGGCACTTTAAACCTTTGTGCATGAGATAAGAATGCCTCTGGAAGTACAGGAGGGTCAATGTTGAAGGCGTATGTTATCAGTACATAATACTGGTATTAAACCTTATGTTGACACCAAGCTGTTTGCCAAGAACTTAGCAATAGTGATGGCTTTCCTGTGGAAACTGTACATCTAATCTTATATGCGCAATAGCATTAGGCAAACTGGTTCAGCCAATGTGATAGACCAGTAGCTCAGTTGGGAGGCCTGTCAACCAGCATAGTTTCCATTGTTCATCAGAGCCTCCTGTTCGAATACACATGGTACTGTCTTAATCCTACCAGATTGATTCAGATAATTTTCTGCTCAGTGGCTGCAGATACCATTCCAACAGATGCAACATTATCTACGTATCTAGGATTGACTGCAGCCATATCTATAGTGTCATACACCTTGAGGGTTGCTGACAATGATTTGAAACTTGACATTCAGGTGAGTTATGTCAAGGATTATAAAGCAGCTGGATTCTGAGCTGAGGCCTCCTTTCTAGCAATTATCCTTAATATTGCTGACAATTAGGGACAAGTAATTTCAAAGGAATGATTTATCAATTTTCTGCTCCGTAGCTACAGTCGCAGACCCCATACCAGCTGACTATATTTAGATTGTTTACTAAACTGGAGGTTGAAGCAAGACTTAGCATTCCTCTGAAATAAATCAGCAAAACAATGATTAATATGAACATATATATGCAAAGCCCAAATACATGGAAGTAAACACTTAAGATATTGAATATCTCAATCGCAACAGGCATTGTGATTGCATGGCAACAAATCATATAAACTGAATTAACTACATGTACTCTATTTGCACAATTCCTTAGAAAACTGATACAATCGGAGTATATTGGCACAGTCTTGGAACTGCTGGCATAGCATGCTATTTGACGAAGCAAAACAATTTTGTCATGGTTCTTAATTTATAAATACATTGTTCAGTAACTTCAGAAAGTGTGTGTTTTTCTGCATGAAAATAATTAACATGTAAATGTTGTTTATATAACAATTTAGAGATATATTCTGATACAGGATTCAATTCAAAAGAATGTCGGTTATATATAAGGTGAAGGCTATTTTTGAATTATTTGAAATGTCTTGAGCAGTGGAAGTCTGGACAAAGGATAGTTCTACTGTACCAGCTGAATATATTCAAATTCCTCAGTAAGTGGTAGAAAAAATAAGACTTGCAATTCCCCTAAAATAATGAGTATTACTTACCAACATGTATTACTTGGTATTACTCATTGTTTAGTTCCATTGTGCAAAACGAACTGAGCCTATCTAACTCAATAAATTTGAGGAAAGGATATCCTTACAATTTATAGGAGGTCATCCACTGGGTCAGTAGATATATCCGGTGAGTAGCTGAGCTGCAACAGGACATGTAGCTTCCAAGTTCAATCCTTGTGTGCTGAGTTTGCTGGGATTCAGCTGGGTTGACTTTAGTGGGGTATTACAATTGGCCTTAGTGGCCCGGGTTAGGAGGGGAAAGTGCTCCGGGCGGCTGTGGAGCGGAAGTGCCGTTGAGTCGGGTCGGCCGCCACTCCGACTCATCAGTGTCGCACTGATGACGTCAGCACGACGCGGACATGCCACAACGTTCCTCCCCTTCAGTTAAAGGGGAGGGCCGCTGCGAACTCTGCATGGGGTTTAGTTAGGTCCACTAGGCCACCAGGGAGGGTTTCAGCTGGGCCAGTGGCCTGGCACACAAGAAGCGATGCAGGCAGCCCGGCCGAACCCATGGCGACTATTGTCTGTCAGGCCGACCTCCAAGTCGGCCGACAATTAAAATAAAATGGAGGTGCTGGCAGCGCGCCCTCGGAAAGCTGTCGGTGGCGCCGGCCCGCAGCGGCACTGCTCCCGCGGGGGTCGGAAGTGGGGTCGGTGTGTGCACGATGGGGCGGGAACACGGGTAGTGCGGAAACCCATTCCTGCCACTCGCTCCCGGCCCGAGGGCAATTTAGGACTGGTCGGCCCAGTCAATTAAGTCTATATGCTCCATTACCGCTTCTCAAAGGCGGTAATGGAGCTTATCGAGGAGGGCAATTTCGGCCCCACTGTCTTTAGAAGGGAAGAAATTGGCACGAAAGAGAGTAAATGCAACATGGGCATAGAAGAAGCACTTAACATGTCCTTCAGTTCTGTTTTGTAAACCATAATACCGAGTGGGTCTGGGTCTACTAGTAGTGCGGATGAAATGTATCCCAGGCTGTTAAGCAAAGCAAGAGAGGAACTAGCAGAGGCTCTGACCATCATTTTTCAATCCTCTCTGGCTTCAGGTGTGGTGCTAGAGGACTGGGGGACTGCTAATGTGGTACTTTTGTTCAAGAAGGGAGAAAGGGATAGATCGAGTAATTACAGGCCAGTCAGCCTAACCTCTGTAGTGGGAAAATTATTGGAAAAAATTCTGAAGGACAGAATAAATCTTCATTTAGAAAGACACGGATTAATCAAGGATAGTCGGCACGGATTTGTTAAGGGAAGGTCATGTCTGACTAACTTGAATGAGTTTTTTGAGGAGGTAACCAGGAGGTCGATGAAGGTAATTAATTTCATGTAGTGTTTATGGATTTTAGCAAGGCTTTTGATAAGGTCCCACATGGCAGACTGGTTACGGAAGTAAATGCCCATGGGATCCAGGGCAATGTTGCAAGTTGGATCCAAAATTGGCTCAAAGGTAGGAAACAGAGGGTAATGGTTGATGGGTGTTTTTGTGACTGAAAGGTTGTATCCAGTGGGATTCCGCAGGGCTCAGAGCTGGGTCTCTTGCTTTTTGTGGTATACATCAATGATCTAGACTTGAATATAGGGGGTATATAGAAGTTTGCAGATGATACTAAAATCGGCTGTGTGATTAATAATGAAGAAGAAAACTATGGACTGCAGGAAGATATCAATCAACTGGTCAGATGTGCAGAACAGTGACAAATGGAATTTAATCTGGAGAAGTGTGAGGTAATGAATTTGGGGAGGGCGAACAAGGAAAGGGAATACACATTAAATGGTAGGACACTGAGAAGTGTAGAAGGACAAAGGGACCTTGGGGTGCATGTCCACAGATCCCTGAAGGTAGCAGGCCAGGTAGAGCTGTATGGGTAGAGCTGCGGAATACCAAAGGGCAGAAAGCGCTAGTGGGAGTTGTGTACAGACCACCAAACAGTAGTAGTGAGTTGGGGATGGCATCAAACAAGAAATTAGGGATGAGTGCAATAAAGGTACAGCAGTTATCATGAGTGACTTTAATCTACAAATAGATTGGGCTAATCAAGCTGGTAGCAATGCAGTGGAGGAGGAATTCCTGGAGTGTATTAGGGATGGCTTTCTGGACCAATATGTCGAGGAGAGCTGGCCATCCTAGACTGGGTGCTGTGTAATGAGAGAGGACTAATTAGCAATCCTGTTGTGCGACGCACCCTGAGGAAGAGTGGCCATAATATGGTAGAATTCTTTATTAAGATGGAGAGTGACAGTGTTAATTCAGAGACGAGGGCCCTGAACTTAAGGAAAGGTAACTTCGATGGTATGAGACGTGAATTGGCTAGGATAGACTGGAAAACGATACTTAAAGGGTTGACAGTGGATAGGCAATGGCAAACATTTATAGATTACATGGATGAATTTCAACAAGGAGTAAAAATAAAATGGGGAAGGTAGCTCAACCGTGGCTAACAAGGGAAATTAGGGAGAGTGTTAAATCAAAGGAAGAGGCATATAAATTGGCCAGAAAAAGCAGCAAACCTGAGGACTGGGAGAAATTTCGAATTCAGCAGAGGAGGACAAAGGGTTTAATTAGGAGGGGGGGGAATAGAGTATGAGAGGAAGCTTGCAGGAAACATAAAAACTGACTGCAAAAGCTTCTATAGATATGTGAAGAGAAAAAGATTAGTGAAGACCAACATAGCACCTTTGCAGTCAGAATCAGGTGAATTTATAATGGGGAACAAAGAAATGGCAGACCAATTGAACAAATACTTTGGATCTGTCTTCACTGAGGAAGACACAAATAACCTTCCGGAAATACTAGGGGTTCGAGGGTCTGGTGAAAAGGAGGAACTGAAGGAAATCATTATTAGTCAGGAAATTGTGTTGGGGAAATTGATGGGATTGAAGGCCGATACATCCCCAGGGCCTGATAGGCTGCATCCCAGAGTATTTAAGGAAGTGGCCCTAGAAATAGTGGATGCATTGGTGATCATTTTCCAACATTCTATTGACTCTGGATCAGTTCCTATGGATTGGAGGGTAGCTAATATAACATCACTTTTTAAAAAAGGAGGGAGAGAGAAAACAGTGAATTATAGACTGGTTAACTTGACATCGGTGGTGGGGAAAATGTTGGAATCAATTATTAAAGATGAAATAGCGCATTTGGAAAGCAGTGACAGGATCGGTCCTCGTCAGCATGGATTTATGAAAGGGAAATCATGCTTGACAAATCTCCTAGAATTCTTTGAGGATGTAACTAGTAGAGTGGACAAGGGAAAACCAGTGGATGTGGTGTATTTAGACTTTCAAAAGGCTTTTGACAAGGTCCCACACAAGAGATTGTTGTGCAAAATTAAAGCACATGGTATTGGGGATAATGTACTGACGTGGATAGAGAACTGGTTGGTAGACAGGAAGCAGAGAGTCGGAATAAACTGGTCCTTTTCAGAATGGCAGGCAGTGGCGAGTGGGGTGCCGCAGGGTTCAGTGCTGGGACCCCAGCTATTTACAATATACATCAATGATTTAGATAAAGGAATTGAATGTAATGTCTCCAAGTTTGCATATGACTCTAAGCTGGGTGGCGGTGTGAGCTGTTAGGAGGATGCTAAGAGGCTGCAGGGTGACTTGGACAGGTTAGGTGAGTGGGCAAATGCATGGCAGATGCAGCATAATGTGGATAAATGTGAGGTTATCCACTTTGGTGGCAAAAACAGGAAGACAGAATATTATCTGAATGGTAACAGATTAGGAAAAGGGGAGGTGCAACGAGACCTGGGTGTCATGGTACATCAGTCATTAAAGTTTGGCATGCAGGTACAACAGGTGGTGAAGAAGGCAAATGGCATGTTGGCCTTCATAGCTAGAGGATTTGAGTATAGGATCCTCTATACTCAAGAGTATAGGAGCAGGGAGGTCTTACTGTAGTTGTACAGAGCCTTGGTGAGGCCACACCTGGAATATTTGTGTTCAGTTTTGGTCTCCTAATCTGAGGAAAGATGTTCTTGCTATTGAGGGAGTACAGCGAAGGTTCACCAGATTGATTCCCAGGATGACAGGACTGACATATGAAGAGAGACTGGATCAACTGGGCCTTTATTTACTGGAGTTTAGAAGAATGAGAGGGGATCTCATAGAAACATATAAAATTCTGACGGGATTGGACAGGTTAGAGGCAGGAAGAATGGGGTTGCTGGGGAGTTCCAGAACCAGTGGTCACAGTCTAAGAATAAGAGGTAAGCCATTTAGGACCAAGATGAGAAGAAACTTCTTCACTGAGAGTGGTTAACCTGTGAAATTCTCTGCTGCAGAAAGTTATTGAGGCCAGTTCGTGAGATATATTCAAAAGGGAGTTAGATTTGGCCCTTACGGCCAAAGGGATCAAGGGTATAGAGAGAAAGCAGGAAAGGGGTACTGAGGTTGAATGATCAGCCATGATCTTATTGAAGGCTCGCAGGGCTGAATGGCCTGCTCCTGCACCTAATCTTTATGTTTCTAAACCCTCACCACATTTAAAAAGTACTTGGATGTGCACCTCAAGTGCTGTAACCTGCAGGGCTACGGACCTAGAGCTGGAAAGTGGGAATAGGCCTCCTTCCATGCTGTAAATTTCTATGATTCTTGCCCTGTGTGTATGCTGGTAATGCTAAGCTTTTGCTTGTAGCTCTGAGAAAATTTGAAGATCAGTACAAGTGTATTTTTTTTATTGCCCAGAAAAGATTATAACAGAGTTACATAATTAAATCAGTGCAGGGTTCAGTTGGTTAAGAGGGTCTGTGAAAGATCTTTATAATTGTTTTAGCAATGTTCCCTTTAACTTTTTGGGGAGTACGCAGCGTATTCGAGATGCGTGTGAGATTTTTCCTAATTTAAAAGCCGGTGAGCTGGCTGCAGAGCACTGTAAAGGTAACATTGGCCCTAAGATCTATTGAGTATTTCCTCATTACTCGGATCAACTAAAATTATTATTTGAATGCAGTTTGTTAATGTTCTAATGATTCAAGCTGTCTGGGGTAAACTAATGTGCATGTGAACAAAAAGTAGTAAATGATGCCTTGACAACTTTTATGGACAAGGCATCCAAAAGCTTTGGATTAATGCCTAAAGATAAAATGGCAGGATGTTTATTTTAATTGTGTTATCTTGTACACCCTTTTTACTGCGGTCACATTTCTATTTGCAGCACTCTGTAATTCAGTGACAATGTCAATGTACTTATATTGCAAGGCAAAACTGCTAGCAGTGGAGATAAAAATTGGTGATAAAAATGAATGCACATTCCTGCATGTGTGCTGTTCTTAAAAAGTTGCTATTGTGACTTTTTCATTATTCGTTCATGGGATGTGGGTGTCGCTGGCAAGGCCGCATTTATTGCCCATCACTAATTGCCCGTGAGAAAGTGGTGGTAAGCCGCTTTCTTGAACCTCTGCAATCTGTGTGGTGAAGGTGCTCCCACAGTGCTGTTGGGGAGGGACTTCCAGGATTTTGTCCCAGCGATGATGAATGAACGTTGATCTACTTCCCAAGTCAGGATGGTGTGTAACTTGGAGGGGAACTTGAAGGTGGTGGTGTTCCCATGTGCCCTGCTGCCCTTGTCCTTCTAGGTGGTAGAGGTCACGGGTTTGGGAGGTGCTGCCAAAGAAGACTTGGCGAGTTACTGCAGTGCATCTTGTAGATGGTGCACGCTGCAGCAACGGTGCGCCGGTGGTGGAGGGAGGGAATGTTGAAGGTGATGGATGGGGTCCCAATCAAGTGGGCTGCTTTGTCCTGGATGGTGTTGAGCTTCTTGAGTGTTGTTGGAGCTGCACTCAGCCAGGCAAGTGGAGAGTATTCCATCACACTCCTGACTTGTGTCTTGTAGACGCTGGAAAGGCTTTGGGGAGTCAGGAGGTGAGACACTCGCCGCAGAATACCCAGCCTCTGAACTCTCTTGTTACCACAGTATTTATGTGGCTGGTCCAGTTAAGTTTCTGGTCAGTGGTGACCCCCAGAATGTTGATGGTGGAGATTGGCCTATGGTAATGTCGTTGAATGTCAAGGTGGTTCGACTCTTGCTTGTTGGAGATGGTCATTGCCTGGAACTTGTGTGACACAAGCCTGAATGTTGTCCAGGTCTTGCTGCATGCGGGCACGGACTGCTTCATTATCAGAGGAGTTGCAAACGGTACTGAACACTATGCAGTCATTAGCGAACATCTCCACTTCTGACCTTATGATGGAGGGAAGGTCATTGATGAAGCAGCTGAAGATGGTTGGGCCTAGGACACTGCCCTGAGAAACTCCTGCAGTAATGTCCTGGGGTTGTAATGATTTACCTCCAAGTTAGGTATGACTCCAGCCAGTGGAGCGTGTCGTCCCATGTGCCCCCCCCCGTCCCCGTCCCCTCTGTTCCCATTGACTTTAGTTTTACTAAGGCACCTTGATGTCAAATGTTGCCTTGATGCCAAATGTTGCCTTGATGCCAAGGGCAGTCACTCTCACCTCGTCTCTGGAATTCAGCTCTTTTGTCCATGATTGGACCAACGCTGTAATGAGGTGTGGAACCCAAACTGAGCATCGGTGAGCAGGTTATTGGTGAGTAAGTGTCGCTTGATAGCACTATCGACAACACCTTCCATCACTTTGCTGATTGAGAGTAGACTGATGGGGCGGTAATTGGCCGGATTAGATTTGCCCTGCTTTTTGTGGACATGACATACCAGGGCAATTCTCCACATTGTCGGATAGATGCCAGTGTTGTAGCTGTACTGGAACAGCTAGGCTAGAGGCGTGGCTAGTTCTGGAGCACAAGTCTTCAGCACGATGTTGGGGCCCATAGCCTTTGCTGTATCCAGTGCGCTCATTTGTTTCTTGGTATCATGTGGAGTGTATTGAATTGGCTGAAGACCGGCTTCTGTGATGGTGGAAACCTCAGGAGGAGGCCGGCATGGATCATCCACTCGACTGGCCGAAGATGGTTGCAAACGCTTCAGCCTTGTCTTTTGCACTCATGCTTGGCTCCACCATCATTGAAAATGGGGATATTCATGGAGCCTCCTTCTCCTGTTAGTTGTTTAATGGTCCACCTCCATTCACAACTGGATGTGGCAGGACTGCAGAGCTTTGATCTGATTAGTTGATTGTGGAATCGCTTAGCCCTGTCTATAGCATGCTGCTTCCGCTGTTTAGCATGCATGTAGTCCTGTGTTGCAGCTTGCCCCAGGATGGCACCCCATTTTTAAGTATGCCTGGTGCTGCTCTTCGCATGCTCTTTCGTACTCCTTATTGAACCAGGGTTGGTCCCTTAGCTTGATGGTAATTGTAGAGTGAGGGATATGCCAGGCTATGCGATTATAGATTGTGGTGGAATACAATTCTGCTGCTGCTGATGGCTCACAATGCCTCATGGATGCCCAGTGTGAGCTGCTAGATCGGTTCTGAATCTATCCCATTTAATACGGTGGTAGTGCCACACAATGCGATGGTGGGTATCCACGGTGTGAAGATGGGACCTTGTCTCCACAAGGAGTGTGCGATGGTCACTGCTTCCAATGCTGTCATGGACAGATGCCTCTGCGACAGGTAGATTAGTGAGGACGAGGTCAAGTAGATTTTACCTTCATGTTGGTTCTCTCACCACCTGCCGCAGGCCCAGTCTGGCAAGTATGTCCTTCAGGACTCAGCCAGCTGGGTCAGTAGTGGTGCTGGTGATGGACATTGAAGTCCCCCACCCAGAGTACATTCTGTGCCCATGCTACCCTCAATGCTGCTTCCAGGTGCTGTTCAACATGGAGGTGTACTGATTCATCAGCTGAGGGAGGACGTTAGGTGGTAATCAGCAGGAGGTTTTCTTGCCCATGCTTAGCCGAAAGCCATGAGACTTCATGAGGTCGGCAGTCAATGTTGAGGACTCCCAGGGCCACACCCTCCCGATTGTATACCACTGTACCACCACCTCGGGTGGGTCTGTCCTGCCGGTGGGACAGGAGCTACCCAGGGATGGTGATGGAGGAGTCTGGGACATTAGCTGCAAGGTATGATTCTATGAGTGTGACTGGGCTGGGTGTGCCATTGTCATTTCCATAGCCAGTGCCGAGGCCGATGTCGGGTGGTCCGTTCGGTTTTATTCTAATTATTGTTTTTTGTAGCGGTTTGTTACAACTGAGTGGCTTGCTAGGCCATTTCAGAGGGCAGTTAAGAATCAACCACATTGCTGTGGGTCTGGAGTCACATATCGGCCAGACCGTTAAGGACGGCAGATTTCCTTCCCTAAAGGATCAGTGCAGGCCAGCTGATTCTTCAGGACACCTGCAGCTAAAAAAAATTACAGCCAGTGCTGCCAGCAGCACTATAGGAACATTAAGTACAGGATTAGGCCATTCAGCTCCTCAATTAGATCATGGCTGATCTGCACCTCAACTCCATTTACTCACTTTTGGTCCATAGCCCTCGATACCTAACATAAAACTATCAATCTCATTCTTTAAAGCTGTAATTGACCCAGCATCCACAGCCTTTTGGGGAAGAGAATTCCAGATTTATATGACCCCTTGTGTGGGGGAAAAAATGCTTCCTGATTTCACTCCTGAATGGCCTGGCTCTGATTTTAAGATTATGTCCACTTTTTCCGATTTCCCCCACCAGAGGAAATAGTTTCTCCGTATCTACCCTATTAATTCCTTTTGTCATTTTAAACACTTCAATCAGATCAATCTCCTACACTCAAAGAAATACAAGCAAAGTTTATTCAACCTGTTCTTCGAATTTAAGCCTCTAAACCCAGATATCATTCTACTTGCAGAGAGATTTTGAAGGCTCACTTCCTGAAGTAATTAGGAAGGCAGATGGAATGTTGGCTTTTATTGCAAGGGAATGGAGTATAAATATAGGGAAGTCTGTACAGGGCATTGGTGAGACCACGCCTGGAGTACTGCGTGCAGTTTTGGTCTCTGTATTTAGGACCCAATTTTCCCCAGTGATTTTTGGAGCAGGTTGCTTTTTTTGGCCTAAGTTGAAAAACCACAGTTTCCCCAATCAATTTGCATCAGTGTAAGTCGGTTAGTTAAGATTTTTTTAGGTCAGTTTTTTTTTTCAGCCAAAGTGGGCGTAACCAGCCACCTACACCGATTCTGGCCACTTAGGGAAGTTTGGCCAGCTGTGAGAGTTACTATAGTTGTGCTTAGGCCAGCATATGTGGCCTCTGCGGAAAAACCTTCTGGAGAGTTAAGGAAATCGGTGCAGCAGATGCCCAGACACACTGAAAGAATTGAGAAACATATAGCAGCAACTTACCTCCAACCCCGCCCGAAGGCCCATTTTCGGTCCCCAGTTCAGAGACACAGTCTGGCCCTATTCTTGGTCCCCGGTTCTCTCTCACAGTCCGGTCCAATTCTCGGTCCACGGTTCACACACAGTCCGGTCCAATTCTCGGTCTACGGTTCTCTCACACAGTCCGGTCCAATTCTCGGTCCCCAGTTCACGCACACAGTCCGGTCCAATTCTCGGTCCACGGTTCACACACACAGCCCAGTCCCATTCTCGGTCCCCACACACATAGTCCAGTCCCATTCTCTGTCCTCGGTTCACAAACACAGTCCGGTCTCATTCTCAGTCCCCGGTTCAGACACAGAGAGAGAGAGTGAGAGAGAAGAGAGCTGGCTGTATGTTTCACTTTGCAGCCTCAGCTCGCATTGTGACCCTGGTTACCATGGCAGCCCGATCATTTTGGCGCAGATCAAGGCTCCACCCCCAAATTAAAGGTTGAGTTACACCACGCCAAAATGAAGAAATTCAACGGGGAAACTTAGAATTTTTTTTTTGGTGTACTTAGGCCCCTAAAAATCGGGCGTAACTCTTCAAGTATGCCCAAAAAATGTTTTAGGGAAAATTGAACCTATAAGCATGGATATAATTGCATTGGAGGCAGTTCAGAGAAAGTTCACGAGGTTGATTCGTGAGATGAAGGGGTTGTCTTCTGAAGAAAGTTTGAGCAATTTGGGCCTGTACTCATTGGAGTTTGGAAGAATGAGAGGTGATCTTACTGAGGGGGCTTGACAGGGTAGATGCAGAGAGGATATTTTCCCTTGTGGGGGAATCTAGAACTAGGGGGCATAGTTTCAGAATAAGGGGCCGCCCATTTAAAACTGAGATGAGGAGGAATTTCTTCTCAGAGAGTTGTAAATCTGTGGAATTCTCTGCCCCAGAGAGCTGTGGAGGCTGGGTCATTGAATATATGAATATATTTAATGTGGAGATAGACAGATTTTTGAACGAAAAGGGAGTCAAGGGTTATGGGGAGTGGGCAGGGAAGTGGAGCTTGAGCCCAAGTTCAGATCAGCCATGATCTTATTGAATGGTGGAGCAGACTCGAGGGGCAAAATGGCCTACTCCGCTTCCCTGTCTATCTCCACATTAAATATATTCAATGACCCAGCCTCCGCAGCTCTCTGGGGCAGAGAATTCCATAGATTACAACCCTCAGAAGAAATTCCTGCTTCTATTTCTTCTGTTCTTATGTGATATTTGTCTGTATCTGCTGTAGCACTGTTTCATTTTTGGTAGTATCGTGACTGAAGTCACGTCTACTGTTGGCACCTGTCCTGTACCATAAAGGGGACGTGGAACTAACTTGGAAAGGGGTCATATTGATCTCGTGGTGGATCAGAACAGCAGTACCCAAGTGGGGGAGCTTTTCAAGATACAAGTCGATGGTAGGTTTGTGTATCGTTAGTAAATGTGCTGATTTTAAGACAGCAACAAAGGTCTAAACAATGTCTGACTGGGGCTAAATGAACAGGTTACCCAGTTCAGACAGGAGGTTAGCACCAGCTCTATAATATAGAAATAAACCCTGTGTAGCTTAACAGGGAAGTGCATTTGAGTGCATGGCCATTCTAAGGAATCCTTGATCATTATGTTTTTCTTTTTAAAAGTGGTTAGATTAAAAGAAATGAAAGTTGAGAGGGTTTTGAGTATAGATACTTATCATTGAGTTTTTTTTAAATGGGAAACGTACAAACCTGTAGCTGAAGGGAAATTTGAACCTCCAATTTGTGTAAATTGGTTTTTAAGACCAAGGCTCTCTGTAATCCATTTTGGTGTCTGATGGGTTATTGGGGACTGTTTTCAACTGCTGGCTGCCCACTTCTCGTCTGGAAAATGGGAGGCTGGTAACTGAAGCTGTGGGGGTTACCTTGGCCGTCCCATTAATGCCAGCAACCCGCCTGATGCAATTTTCAGACACTCTCATAAATGGATGATCATCCCAGCAGCCTGAAAGACGGGAACTGCTTAAATATGTGAAACCTACGCAGGTTGTAGGGACCTAATTGCAATTTTCAGCTATAATGAACGAAGTGCACACTATGTACGTTCCGCCCAGTTGTACTAAACTGAGTGGTGTAAGCAACGGGAGGCCTCTTGCATAATGGCCCAGGAGATTTTTAAATGCTTTAGTGGTGGGGCTGGGAAAAGCAAGGATCGCCTTTGCCCCCTCTCCACTCCCATCCCAGGTCCGACCTACCAGCTGGCTCAACATGGGAGCCAGCCAATTTGCCCCCTCCCCCCCCCCACTTGCCACCTACAGCTCACTGACCGCAATGAATTGAGGCCAAAACTGCAAATGTTTTTTGCCTTGCTGTGCTGACACTGAACCCTTGCTGCAACTGATTCATGTCCGTTTACATCACCAGACAATCAAGTCTCCATCTGTCTGCTCTTCAGAAGTAATTCATTGGCTATGAAACACTTTAAGATGTTCAAGCACTATGAAAAGCACTGTATAAAGTGCAAGATTAACTTTCCGTCCTCATTTAAGCATCATCTGTACACTAGGAGTAAATCATGGCTGGATTGGTTCTAGGTAAAACACACACAAAATGGTGTGTTTGTGGATGGTGTCATGATCTCCCAGTTTCACGTTTCATTAAACCCAAGGGCCTCCGTATAGTTTCACTTCATTTTTCCCCAGCTGACAATGTTGTCTTCCATAGAAATACAATGAGAGTAAATAAAATTAAATTGACATCACGGGCTTAGCAATAAGTACAGCTCTGTTTAAGTTGTATGTAGCAAACATTGACCAGCTACATACACTGTAGAAGGCAATTTTAAGCACAGTCACAAAGCAACAAAAAAAATCTCTCATTAGTTGACAAGCATAAAATTAAAAGTTTACACTCTGCACAGTGTCCCTCCAACTGGGCCATTTCATTCAATTTATACATTGGCACTGACTGGAGCAGTGTACCGCAGCATCAGAATGGCAATGATTCCAGATTTCCAGATGAACATAATCTATACATACTCTTCTTACTGAGGCAATGCATCACTGCCTGTCACATCAAGATTTGGTAGATGACATCAAATTGTGGGGTGTAGTTAATACAGAGGGGTACTGCGACAAAATACAGGAAGACATTAATCAACTTGCAGAATGGGCATTTAATTGGCAAATTAACTTTCGTATAGATAAGTGTGTGTAACAGATTTTGTTAGGAAGAATAATGAGGCCAGATACTCCTTGGAAAATAAACATAAGAACATAACTTAAGAAATAGGAGCTGGAGTCGACCATTTGGCCCTTCGAGCCTGATCTGCCATTTATACGATCTAACTCAACCCCACCTTCCCGCACTATCCCCATATCCCTTAATTCCCCAAAATATCGACCTCTGTCTTGAATGTACTCAATGACTGAGTATCCACAGTTCTCTGGGGGAGAGAATTCCAAAGATTCACAACCCCTTGAGTGAAGACATTTTTCCTCAGCCCAGTCCTAAATGGTCGACCCCTTATTCTGAGAATGTGACTCCGTGTTCTAGATTGCCCAGCCAGGGGAAACATTTTCTCAGCATTAACACTGTCAAGCCCCTTAAGAATTTTAGATGTTTCAATGAGATCACCTCTCATTTTTCTAAACTCTAGGGAATATAGGCCCAGTCTACTCAATCTCTTCTCATACGATAATCCCCTCATCCCAGGAACCAGTCTAGTGAAGCTTCATGAACTCCCTCTAAGGCAAGTATATCTTTCCTTAGTTAAACAGACCAGAAATGTACACAGTACTCCAGGTGTAACCTCATCAATGCTCTGTATAATTGTCGTAAGACATATTTACTCTTGAACTCTAATCCCTTTGTAACAAAAGCTAACATGCCATTTGCTTTCCTAATTGCTTACTGTACCTGAATGTTAACTTTTCTGTGATTCATATACAAGGACACACAGGTCTCTCTGAATGCAAACATTTCCCAATTTCTCACCATTCAAAAAATATTCTGCTTTTTTGTTTTTCTTACCACACTGGATAACTTCACACCTCCCTACATTGTATTCCATTTGCCATGGTTCTTGCCCACTCAGTCAACCTGTCTATATTTCTCTGCAGCCTCTTTGTGTCCTCCTCACAGCGTACTTTCCCACCCAACTTTGTATCATCAGCAAACTTGGATATGTTACACTCAGTCCCTTCATCTAAGTCATTAATATAGATTGTAAATAGCTGAGGCCCAAACACTGATCCTTGTGGCACCCTCACTATTCCAGCCTGCCAACCCGAAAATGACCTGTTTATTCCTAATCTTTCTTTTCTGTCCGTTAACTAAGCCTCAATCCATGCTAATATATTGCTCCCAATCCGATGGGTCCTAATTTTGTTTAATAACCTCTTGTGAGGTACCTTATCAAATGTTTTTTTTAAACCAAATATATTACATCCACTGGTTACCCCTTATCCATCATCATCATCTTAGGCAGTCCTTTGAAATTGAGGAAGACTTGCTTCCACTCCAAAGGTGAGTTCTCAGGTGACTGAACAGTCCAGTACGGGAATTACAGTCTCTCTCGCTCCTTCCGCTGCCTGCGTTTGGTTTCTGCATGTTCTCGGTGACGAGACTCGAGGTGCTCAGCGCCCTCCCGGATGCTCTTCCTCCACTTAGGGCAATCTTGGGCCAGGGACTTCCAGGTATCAGGGATGTTGCATGTTATCAAGAAGGCTTTGTGGGTGTCCTTGAAACGTTTCCTCTGACCACCTGGGGATCGCTTGCCGTGAAGGAGTTCCAAATAGAGCGCTTGCTTTGGGAGTCTCGTGTAGGGCATGCGGACGATGTTGCCCGCCCAACGGAGCTGGTAGATTGCGATCAGTGCTTTGATTCTGGGGAAGTTGACCTGATGGAGAACACTGACGTTGGTACGTCTATCTTCCCAGTGGCTTTGCAGGATCTTACGGAAGCAGCGTTGGTGGTATTTCTCCCGTGCTTTGAGCTGTGTGCTGTATATGGTCCATGTCTCTGAGCCATATAGGACGGTGGGTATCACTACACCTTTGTAGACCATAAGCATGGTGCCAGATTTGAGGTCGTGGTCTTCGAAAACTCTCTTCCAAAGGCTGCGCTGGCACATTGGAGGCGGTGTTGGACCTCGTCATCTATGTCTGCCCTTGCTGATAGTAGGCTCCCGAGATATGGAAAATGGTCCACATTGTCCAAGACCACGCCGTGGATTTTGATGATCAGGGGACAGTGCTGTGTGGTGGGGTCAGGTTGGTGAAGGACCTTTGTCTTACGGATGTTTAGTGTAAGGCCCATGCTTTCGTACGCCTCAGTGAAGATGTTGACGATGGCTTGGAGTTCAGCCTCTGAATGTGTGCAGACGAAAGCGTCATCCGCTACTGTAGTTCGATGACAGCGGATGGGACGGTCTTGGATCTAGCCTGAGACAATGAAGGTTGAACAGGTTCCCATTGGTTCTGTAGTTTATTGGCACAAATGCATGACCTCATCTCTCCTATCTGGAAGGGGAGAGCATGTCAGGAGATCTCAGAGATGCCGTAATCGTGACCATCTTTAAAAAAAGGGGACAAGTCTGACTGCAGCAACTACAGAGGAATGGCAGGCAGTGACTAGTGGGGTACCGCAAGGTTCTGTGCTGGGGCCCCAGCTGTTTACACTGTACATTAATGATTTAGACGAGGGGATTAAATGTAGTATCTCCAAATTTGCGGATGACACTAAGTTGGGTGGCTGTGTGAGCTGTGAGGAGGATGCTATGAGGCTGCAGAGCGACTTGGATAGGTTAGGTGAGTGGGCAAATGCATGGCAGATGAAGTATAATGTGGATAAATGTGAGGTTATCCACTTCGGTGGTAAAAACAGAGAGACAGACTATTATCTGAATGGTGACAGATTAGGAAAAGGGAAGGTGCAAAGAGACCTGGGTGTCATGGTACATCAGTCATTGAAGGTTGGCATGCAGGTACAGCAGGCGGTTAAGAAAGCAAATGGCATGTTGGCCTTCATAGCGAGGGGATTTGAGTACAGGGGCAGGGAGGTGTTGCTACAATTGTACAGGGCCTTGATGAGGCCACACCTGGAGTATTGTGTACAGTTTTGGTCTCCTAACCTGAGGAAGGACATTCTTGCTATTGAGAGAGTGCAGCGAAGGTTCACCAGACTGATTCCCGGGATGGCGGGACTGACCTATCAAGAAAGACTGGATCAACTGGGCTTGTATTCACTGGAGTTCAGAAGAATGAGAGGGGACCTCATAAAAACGTTTAAAATTCTGATGGGGTTAGACAGGTTAGATGCAGGAAGAATGTTCTCAATGTTGGGGAAGTCCAGAACCAGGGGACACAGTCTAAGGATAAGGGGTAAGCCGTTAGTACCGAGATGAGGAGGAATTTCTTCACCCAGAGAGTAGTGAACCTGTGGAATTCTCTACCACAGAAAGTTGTTGAGGCCAATTCACTAAATATATTCAAAAAGGAGTTAGATGAAGTCCTTACTACTAGGGGAATCAAGGGGTATGGTGAGAAAGCAGGAATGGGGTACTGAAGTTGCATGTTCAGCCATGAACTCATTGAATGGCGGTGCAGGCTAGAAGGGCCGAATGACCTACTCTTGCACCTATTTTCTATGTTTCTATGAATCTCCCTGCTGTTGGCCACTGGGAAAGTCATCGCTGGAATCCTCCTCAACCGTCTTATCCCTGTGGTTGAAGAGCTCCTCCTAGAGTCACAGTGCGGATTCCATTCACTAAGGGGGTACAAAGGACATAATCTTCACCGCACGACAGCTACAAGAGACTTGCAGGAAACAGCACCAAACCTTGTACATGGCCGCCTTTGACCTTGCAAATGCCTTTGACACTGTCAACCGCGAGGGACTATGGAGCATCCTCCTCCGTTTTGGCTGGCCCCAAAAGTTTGTCACCATCCTCCGCCTGCTCCACGACGATGTGCAAGCTGTGATCCTGACCAACGGATCCATCACAGACCAATCCACATCCGGACAGGGGTCAAGCAGGGCTGCGTCATCGCGCCAATGCTCTTTTCGATCTTCTTCGCTGCAATGCTCCATCTCGCGCTTGAGCAAATAGCCCACCTCACGGAGGCCCTTTTCCTTCTGATGCGGTGGATTTGTCGAGAGGTTTAGCACATGCGCTTCGCAAACCTAAACCCAGAACTTGCGTGGTCCCTACTGGCGCGAGCACACTTCGTACGCCCCCATAGGGGCCATGATTTCAGGCCCATTATATTTTCAGGTCAGTGTCGGTCACTGTTGGTTCCTAATTTCAATGATGCCGTTGGGGGCCAAACACTTTTGTAAAGGATGGAAACAAAACTGTAGGACCAATAGTTATATTTTATTTGGGGCTTTTCACTTATTGTTTGGAAGCCAGAACAGTCTTGCATCTTTATACAGACACAATCAGACATTCTGTGAATGGAGTCTTCCAAGGGCTCCAGTTGATAGTACATTTGAGTATCATTATACAATGGACCTTGGCTAGGCTTTTTTTCTGGATATCTGTGAGAGGGGTTTAAAAGGATGGACCTGGATTCAGGCGGAGGTTTTATGAGGAGACTGTGTCCTGTGTGACTATTGTCTAGAATCAAAATTTCAGGAACTTGAAATATATCAAAGGGAAGTATTATGGGCAGTATTCTACAAGTACAACTGTGGTCCTGTTCCTTAAATCTGGATCTAGGAGAAGTAATTCTGTTTCGATTTTCACTAACTAACTGGGTTAGTTTATACTGATAAGTTCATCATAATGATTATCATGCATTTTTCACAGGCAATATCCCAGCAAGACCTTGTACATATGGCCATTCAGATTGCCTGTGGGATGAGTTACCTGGCCAGGAGAGAAGTTATTCATAAAGACCTGGCTACAAGAAATTGTGTGTAAGTACAAGAGATTGTTGCCTAAAATTTCTAATTTATATGCATGTATTTTTAGTCTGCGCGAATAACTCAAATCCTGTTTATTCATAGATTTTGTGTATTCAGAAATCTAATCTACTTGTGGATAGAGCAGTAATTCAGCATGGCAAAATATGTCAAAATTGCAGAACTTTTTGTGGGGGATTCCAGAAAATAGCAGACAGTTGTGGAGAATTTTCATCGGTGGAAATGAGTGCAAAGGGTTTGACTGTAGCGCTTCCTTGCCCATCGTGACCACTCAGTTTACTGTTTTACGATATTGATTCAATTACTCGAAATTGCTAAGTATGAATGTTGTTATTGTGGACTTTATTCCCCGAAACAGTACAAATTCCCTAACTTCATGGAAGACCCTGCAGCACTAAAAGTTAGGGAGCAATGTGATGTGGAGAACAGTATTTGTAATTGGTGTTTTCTTAATTATTCATTTTTCTGTTAGTTTAAAAAAAGAGTTAAAAATATAGTTCTAAGCCACGTACATTAACAGCATGCAGCCACAAATAAACAATTTTTTTTTGTTTAAACCTCACTAATTCAACATATCTAGATTTTAAGCACCATGAATTCAATTCCAAATATTTTTTGTTTAAAGTTTACATTTTGACCTGGAGTTTCCGCTCGATTGCATTGGTTTCTTCGGGCGAAATCGGCGCAAAAGAGCACACATTACGTTCAGCGTAACTTGAGTTTCCGCAATCTTTGCACCAATTTTTAAAAAACATCACACTGGATTCAGGCCCCGCCCACAAACAGGCCAAGCCTCCAGGGAGAATTAATCACCATTGGGAGTTACTGCTAATTCCACTCATCTGTGGGCCTTCCAAGAGGCTCCAAGAGTTAAGCTGGAACGTTTGAGTGCAAAGACGTTTTAAAAGCTTTTCAATATAATTTTTTTTAATTCACTGAGAAACTGACTACTGTACCCCCATATAGCTGGCAAGTGGTTCTGTATAGTTTTTTAAAGTCATTTTCAATCATTTAAAATCGAGTTACACTAGCAGTATAGATGAAGAGTCAATGTGATAAACCTACTTTCAGCTGTACTAATCAAATTGCACCTAGTTACCACTCCTAAATATATCCAGGAATATTTTTTAAAGTAACATTTTTATTTTTTTTTTAAAATTATGTTCTAAAATGCTGCCCGACTGTGCCTGTTCATTAGATTTTGTATTCGGCAATATTTAAATGAGTGAGCAGAAACCCGAAAAAAAACACTCTTCCAAACTGCAGCAATTTTGGATAACAGTTTGCATCCATTTTGCCGATTATGCCCAAAATGGAAAGTCTACCCCACTGTATGTTTAAGTCCTATTAGTTCAGCATGCTTTGTTTTGCACTAGCAGTATAGATGCAGAGTCAATGTAGCTACATATTTTGAAAAGTTCAGTTCCGCAAATACAACACGTGAGCATAGGATATGTGGCACAGAAACAGGCCATTCGTCCCAACCAGTTCATGCTGGCATTTATGCTCTACTCGAGTCTCCTCCCATTTTTCCTCATCTAAATCTATCAGCATAACCCTCTATTCCCTTCTCCCTCATATGCTTGTCTAGCCTCCCCTCAAATGCATCTATACTATTCGCTTCAACCACTCCCTATGGTAGCAAGTTCCATATTCTCACCACTCTGGCTATCTTCTGAATTCCTTATTGGATTTCTTGGTGACCATCTTATATTGATGGCCTCTAGTTATCAAACATTCTCTCTCTATCCACTCTATCAAAACCTTTCAGAATTTTAAAGATCTCTATTAGGTCACCCCTTAGCCTTTTTTCAAGAGAAAAGAGACCCAGCCTTAGGCAGATGATAATCTTTGACCCTTTGAAAACCACCAAGTTTGCTTTCCCCAGAATATAAATGGTACTGCTGATAGAATTTTGTACCAGGACGTGGATAGAGAACTCGTTGGCAGATAGGAAGCAGAGAGTCAGGATTAACGGGTCCTTTTCAGAATGGCAGGCAGTGACTAGTGGAGTGCCGCAGGGCTCAGTGCTGGGACCCCAGCTCTTTACAATATATATTAATGATTTGGATGATGGAATTGAGTGTAATATTTCCAAGTTTGCAGATGACACTAAACTGGATGGCGGTGTGAGCTGTGAGGAGGACGCTAAGAGGCTGCAGGGTGACTTGGACAGGTTAGGCGAGTGAGCAAATACATGGCAGATGCAATATAATGTGGATAAATGTGAGGTTATCCACTTTGGTGGCAAAAACACGAAGGCAGAATATTATCTGAATGGCGGCAGATTAGGAAAAGGGGAGGTGCAGCGAGACCTGGGTGTCATGGTTCATCAGTCATTGAAAGTTGGCATGTAGCTACAGCAGGCGGTGAAGAAGGCAAATGGTATGTTGGCCTTCATAGCAAGGGGATTTGAGCATAGGAGCAGGGAAGTCTTGCTGCACTTGTACAGGGCCTTGGTGAGGCCCCACCTGGAATATTGTGTTCAATTTTGGTCTCCTAATCTGAGGAAGGACGTTCTTGCTATTGGGGGAGTGCAGCGAAGGTTCACCAGACTGATTCCTGGGATGGCAGGACTGACATATGAGGAGAGACTGGATCGACAGGGCCTGTATTCACTGGAGTTTAAAAGGATGAGAGGGGATCTCATCGAAACATAAAATTCTGACGGGACTGGACAGCTTAGATGCAGGAAGAATGTTCCCGATGTTGGGGAAGTCCAGAACCAGGGGACATAGTCTTAGGATAAGGGGTAAGCCATTTAGGACTGAGATGAGGAACTGTTTTGTATGCTACATATCAATTCTGTGTTATAGCAGAAACCAATGTTTGAAGGAGGATCTGAAGCAGGTTGAACTGAAAGATTATTTGATTGACTCTTTCTTATTCATTCGCGGGATATGAGCGTCACTAGCCAAGTCAGCATTTATTGCCCATCCCTCGGCAACGCTCATATCCCGCAAATGAATAAGAAAGAGTCAATCAAATAATCTTTCAGTTCAACCTGCTTCAGATCCTCCTTCAAACATTGGTTTCTGCTATAACACAGAATTGATATGTAGCATACAAAACAGATGTTCATCATACTTTTTCCATTGGTTGTTTTTTCTATTATTGCAACACTGTCAAAAGATTGGAATGGTGGTCTTCGAGCCAAAACATCATGTGCGTGACTTTAGATAGAATTGGCAAAGAGTAATGCTCCTGAAATTACAGCACTGCTTTTTGAAATTAAATTCGAGAGGCTTACAAAGTAGCTATGCAATTCTGGGTGGTCTAGTTTATGAACACCTTCAGTTCCCTGTTTTTGTTAATTGCTGCTTTTTGGGCTCATATTGCTTATGAAGTGACATCACTGATCTTCATTCCTCCCAAAGTGCTCTGGTATTCTCCTGTGCACAGCTGTCTAAAGGTGCTCCTCACAAGATTATTTTCTGAGATGATCTACTTGAATGTTAGATATTGAAAAAAATAGTTTGTTAGAACATGAAAGGACCCAAATTTATACTGAAGAGCCATGATTGAGTGATTATGCTCTCACCTTTTGAGTCAAGGCCTTGAGCACAATCTAGGTTGACACTTCAGTAAGTACTGATAGTGTTGCATTGTCAAACGTTCTGTGGCTGTAAACGGTCCCCTGGCCCTTTTTTGGAGGAAGAGCAGGGAGTTGTCCTGGCCAACATTCACCCCATAACCAACACCACCAAAACAAATTCATTTCATTGCTTTGTGGAACCTTGCTGTGCAATGGACTGCCACATTTGCCTACAAAACAACATTCACGACCCTTCAAAAGTAATTAGTTCACTGTGAAGTGCTTTAGGACACCCTGAGGACATGAAAAGTGCAAAATAAATATATTTTCTAAATGTTACATTAGATCGTGCTTTGCTGCCTGCGGTTGTAAAATCTTAATTTTCTGGTGTTAAATGCTCTTGTCATTCGCTTACTGAACATTCTCACGGTGAAACATTACAGTAGACACAATGTCAGGTAATAAATAAATTTGTTCTTAGATTGGTCTATGGACTACAATCGCTGTTAAATTCTAATGGATACGGGAGCTATCAGACTGTTTTAGTACTGTTTGTGAAATAAATTGAAGTCTTTCGGTTTTAACACTTTCAGCAAAAAACAGTTATTTGACTATCTGAATTCAGCTGCATGAAAGAAGGTGGAAACATAGAAATTTGAGAGGCTTATGTTGCAGTCTTCCATCATGGAATTAGGATCAGCTTCAGCTGTTAGGCACAGAGTGACTGAGCACGTGCACAAATATGAGCTGATTAGGGTGTAATGTATGCACCTGTGAGTATGCTCACAAGTTTGTCGAGCTACATTGTGAGTGGCTTAGCCAGTCACGTGATGTTCACCAAACTCAATAAAATCCCAGCCAGTTGGGTCTAGGTCATCCACGATGAGGTTTGCAGTTGTGAGCCTAGTGGATGAACTGGTGATGTGTAGTGTGATTGTTAAACCTTTGTTAATAAACCAACAAGTTCTTAATAGCGATGTGTTGCTGTGAATTGCATAAGAACATAAGAATTAGGAACAGGAGTAGGCCATCTAGTCCCTCGAGCCTGCTCCGCCATTCAACAAGATCATGGCTGATCTGGCCGTGGACTCAGCTCCACTTACCTGCCCGCTCCCCGTAACCCTTAATTCCCTTATTGGTTAAAAATCTATCTATCTGTGACTTGAATACATTCAATGAGCTAGCCTCAACTGCTTCCTTGGGCAGAGAATTCCACAGATTCACAATCCTCTGGGAGAAGAAATTCCTACTCAACTCGGTTTTAAATTGGCTCCCCCGTATTTTGAGGCTGTGCCCCCTAGTTCTAGTCTCCCCGACCAGTGGAAACAACCTCGCTGCCTCTATCTTGTCTATCCCTTTCATTATTTTAAATGTTTCTATAAGATCACCCCTCATCCTTCTGAACTCCAACGAGTAAAGTTCCAGTCTACTCAATCTATCATGATAAGGTAACCCCCTCATCTCCGGAATCAGCCGAGTGAATCGTCTCTGTACCCGCTCCAAAGCTAGTATATCCTTCCTTAAGTAAGGTGACCAAAACTGCACGCAGTACTCCAGGTGCGGCCTCACCAATACCCTATACATTTGCAGAAGGACCTCCCTGCTTTTGTACTCCATCCCTCTCGCAATGAAGGCCAACATTCCATTCGCCTTCCTGATTACCTGCTGCACCTGCAAACTAACTTTTTGGGATTCATGCACAAGGACCCCCAGGTCCCTCTGCACCTCAGCAGGAAATAATATTCCCTTTTACTGTTTTTTTTTCCCAAGGTGGATGACCTCACACTTTCCGACATTGTATTCCATCTGACAAACCTTAACCCATTCGCTTAACCTATCTAAATCTCTTTGCAGCCTCTCTGTGTCCTCTGCACAACCCGCTTTCCCACTAATTTTTGTGTCATCTGCAAATTTTTGTTACACTACACTCTGTCCCCTCTTCCAGGTCATCTATATATATTGTAAACAGTTGTGGTCCCAACACCGATCCCTGTGGCACACCACTAACCACCGATTTCCAACCCGAAAAGGACCCATTTATCCAGACTCTCTGCTTTCTGTTCGCCAGTCAATTCTCTATCCATGCTAATACATTTCCTCTGACTCCGCATACCTCTGTCTTCTGCAGTAACCTTTTGTGTGGCATCTTATTGAATGCTTTTTGGAAATCTAAATATACCACATCCATCGGTACACCTCTATCCACCATGCTCGTTATATCCTCAAAGAATTTCAGTAAATTAGTTAAACATGATTTCCCCTTCATGAATCCATGCTGCGTCTGCTTGATTGCACTATTCCTATCTAGATGTCCCGCTATTTCTTCCTTAATGATAGTTTCAAGCATTTTCCCCACTACAGATGTTAAACTAACTGGCCTATAGTTGCCTGCCTTTTGTCTGCCCCCTTTTTTAAACAGAGGCGTTACATTAGCTGCTTTCCAATCCGCTGGTACCTCCCCAGAGTCCAGAGAATTTTGGTAGATTATAACGAATGCATCTGCTACAACTTCCGCCATCTCTTTTAATACCCTGGGATGCATTTCATCCGGACCAGGGGACTTGTCTACCTTGAGTCCCATTAGCCTGTCCAGCACTACCCCTCTAGTGATAGTGATTGTCTCAAGGTCCTCCCTTCCCACATTCCTGTGACTAGCAATTTTTGGCATGGTTTTTGTGTCTTCCACTGTGAAGACCGAAGCAAAATAATTGTTTAAGGTCTCAGCCATTTCCACATTTCCCATTATTAAATCCCCCTTCTCATCTTCTAAGGGACCAACATTTACTTTAGTCACTCTTTTCCGTTTTATATATCGGTAAAAGCTTTTACTATCTGTTTTTATGTTTTGCGCAAGTTTACCTTCGTAATCTATCTTTCCTTTCTTTATTGCTTTTTTAGTCATTCGTTGCTGTTGTTTAAAATTTTCCCAATCTTCTATTTTCCCACTAACCTTGGCCACCTTATACGCATTGGTCTTTAATTTGATACTCTCCTTTATTTCCTTGGTTATCCACGGCTGGTTATCCCTTCTCTTACCTCCCTTCTTTTTCACTGGAATATATTTTTGTTGTGCACTTTGAAAGAGCTCCTTAAAAGTCCTCCACTGTTCCTCAATTGTGGCACCGTTTAGTCTGTGTTTCCAGTCTACTTTAGCCAACTCTGCCCTCATCCCACTGTAGTCCCCTTTGTTTAAGCATAGTACGCTCGTTTGAGACACTACTTCCTCACCCTCGATCTGTATTACAAATTCAACCATACTGTGATCACTCATTCCGAGAGGATCTTTTACTCGGAGATTGTTTATTATTCCTGTCTCATTACACAGGACCAGATCTAAGATAGCTTGCTCCCTTGTAGGTTCTGTAACATACTGTTCTAAGAAACAATCCCGTATGCATTCTATGAATTCCTCCTCCAGGCTACCCCGTGCGATTTGATTTGACCAATCGATATGTAGGTTAAAATCCCCCATGACTACTGCCGTTCCTTTTTCACATGCCTCCATTATTCCCTTGATTATTGCCTGCCTCACCGTGAAGTTATTATTTGGGGGCCGATAAACTAGCCCACCAGTGACTTTTTCCCCTTACTATCTCTAATCTCCACCCACAATGATTCAACATTTTGTTCATTAGAGCCAATATCTTCTCTCAAAACTGCCCTGATATCTTCCTTTATTAACATAGCTACCCCACCTCCTTTCCCTTCTTATCTATCTTTCCGAATCATCAGATACCGCTGTATGTTTAATTCCCAGTCTTGGCCACCCTGCAACCATGTTTCTGTAATGGCCACCAAATCATACCCATTTGTAATGATTTGTGCTGTCAACTCATTTACTTTATTTAGAATGCTGCGTGTGTTTAGGTAAAGTGTTTTAATACCATGATTTTTAGTTTTGACCCCTCCTGCAGCCCCTTTATATTCAGTGGCCCTTTTTGTTTTTTGCCTTGGGTTTCTCTGCCCTCCACTTTTACTCATCTCCTTTTTGTCTTGGTTTTGTCTCCTTTTTGTTTCCCTCTGTTTCCCTGCATTGGTTCCCATCCCAATTCTTAAGCAAAGAACCCATGAAGCAAATACATTACACAGGGAGAGCCAACCTAGATTTGTAATGGGTGAGCCATGTCTAAAGGAACCTCATTGAATTTTTTGGGGAGATAAATAAAGTGGCAGATAGGGGAGTGTCTATGGATGTTATTTATATGGAGTTCAAGAAGGCATTTGATAAGCTTCCACGCAAGAGATTGTGAATAAAATGAGTGCATGGAATTGGAGGCAACCTGAAACATTTAAAAAGGTGGGTAGGAAAGAGATCTGGTGCAAACATCTCTAAAGGTGCATGAGCGATGCCGTGCAGCGATAGCTGGAGCGAATCAGGTGTTGGGGTGCATTCATAGGACAATTGAGTATAAGATAAAGCAGACTATTTTGTCATGTACAAGGCCTTGGTCAGGCCTCACTTGGAATACTGTTTCTAGTTTTGGTCACCTCACATGCTGGGTGATATTGAGGCTTTGGAAGGTGCAGAGAAGGGCCACTAGACTAATTCCCAGTATAATGCATTTTGGTTAGCAAGATAGGCTAAAAGAATTGGGACTCTAGAGCAGCATAGACTTGGTGATCTAATTGAGGTTAATAAGATAATGAAGGGAATAGATTGTGGACAGTTTGTTTCAATTAAATAGGTTAGGGAGGATCAGGGGTGACAATTTTAATTGTGTAAGGCCATATCTAGGTTATATGTCAAGAGGTGGTCCTTCTCCCAGAGAATACTGAACCAGCTGCCATCTTGTGTGGTGGACTCCAACTCGCTGAATTCCTTCAATCGAGAGCTGGACCTATTTCTACTTGGGGCGGACATCACTGCTTACAAAAAGCAGGTACTTCAGGGAATTTCAGAGCAGAGTGATGATCGGGACTCGTTTCGGGGAGAAATTTTCCAGATTTTCCCAGGGCATAGACTGCATTGCCAGTGGCCATGAAGGTGATCGTGGCAATGAACATTTATGCGTCTGACTCCTCCGAGGCTAGAGCTGGAGATATTAGCAACATCTCGCAGTTTGCCATCCACTGTTGCAAAGAGAGCAAGCTTCATTTTGTTAATTATTGCCAGACACAAGCAGGCAGAGCGAGCACGAGCGAGGATTGCATGCTTCCCCATGGTGCCATTGACTACACGCACACTGCTTTGTGGATGCCACATGTGAACTCTGCCATGTACTGGAATCGAAAGGGATTCCACTCCCTCAACGTGCAGCTGGTGTGTGATCATAGGCAGCATGTCATGCAGGTCGATGCCTTGTACCCAGGCAGCAGTCACGATGCCTCCACTCTACGGTATTCCACTGTGCCAGCTGCATATCAGCCATCATGGCAAACTAAAGGGTGGCTACTGAGTGACAAGGGCGAGCCGCTGACAACATGTCTCGTGACTCCAGATCGCAACCCATGTGCAGCAGGCCTACAATGAGAGCCATGCTGCCACAAGAGCAGACCATTGGTGTGCTAAAGCATTGATTCCACTGCCTGGACTACTCTGGAGGAACCCTGCAGTATTCGGCTTAACGGGTCTCAAGATTCATAGACTGGTACAGCACAGAGGGAGGACATTAGGCCCGTCAAGCCCATGCCAGCTCTCTGCAAGAGCACTTTAACTAGTCCCACTCCTGCACCCTTTCTCCGTATATCTGCAATTTTTTTTCCCTTCCGTACTTATCTAATTCCCTTTTGAAAGCCACGATTGAATCTGCCTTCATCACCCTCTAAGGCAGTAAATTCCAGATCCTCACCATTTTGCCGCGTTAAAAAGGTTTTCCTCGTGTTGACTTTGGTTCTTCAGCCAGTACCTTGAATCTGTGTCCTCTGGTTCTCGACCTTCTGCCAATGGGAACAGTTTCACTATCTACTCTGTCTAGACCCCTCATAATTTTGAACACCTCTATGAAATCTCCTCTCAACCCGCTCTGCTCTAAGGAAAAGAAAGAAACACTTGGATTCATAGAGTGCCTTTCACGACCACCAGATGTCTCGAAGTGCTTTACAGCCAATGAAGTACTTTTGAAGTATAGTCACTATTGTACTATACTTCAAAAGTAGTAAATAAGGAGAACTACCCCAGCTTCTCCAGTCTATCCATATAACTGAAGTCCCTCATCCCTGGAACCATTCTTGTAAATATTTTCTCAGGCCCTCTCTCAGGCCTTCCCAAAGTGCAGCGCCCAGAATTGAACTCAATCCCCTCCAGTTGAGACTGAACCAGTGTTTTATAAAGGTTTCCCACAATTCCATGTTTGAATCTCTCCAATCCGGTTTCCGCGCCTGCCACAGTACCGAAACACCTCATCAAAGTCACAAATGTTTGTGGCTGTGACAAAGGCAAACTATCCCTCCTCAACCTTCTTGACTTGTCTGCAGCCTTAGACACGGTTGACCACTCTATCCTTCTCCTCCATCGTCCAGCTGGGTGGGACTGCACTTGCCTGGTTCCAGTCTTGTCTATCTAATCGTAGCCAGAGAATCACCTGCAACGGTTTCTCTTCCCACTCCCGCATCGTTACCTCTGGTGTCCCCGAAGGATCTATCCTTGGTCCCCTCCTATTTCCCCTTGGCAATATCATCTGAAAACACAGCATCAGTTTCCACATGTACGCTGATGACACCCAGCTCTACCTCCCACTTCTCTCAACCCCTCCACGGTCTCTAATTGTCAGACTGCTTGTCTGACATCCAGTTCTGGATGAGCAGAAGTTTTCTCCAATTGAATATTGGGAAGACCAAAGCCACTGACTCCATCCCTCTCCCCAACTTCTGTCTGAGGCTGAACCAGGCAGTTCGCAACCTTGGTGTCATATTTGACTCCGAAATGAGCTTTCAACCACATATCTGCAGCATAACTAAGACCACCTATTTCCACCTCCGTAACATCGCCCATCTCCGCCCTTGCCTCAGCTCATCCGCTGCTGAAATCCTCATCAACAACCAGGGGGCATAGTTTTAAAGTAATTGGTAAGAGATTTAGAGGGGATTTGAGGGGGACATTCTTCACCCAGCGGGTGCTGGAGATCTGGAACTCACTGCCTGAAAAGGTGGTAGAGGCAGAAACCCTCACCACATTTAAAAGATACTTGGCTGTACACTTAAAGTGCCGTAAACTACAGGGCTGCGGACTGAGAGCTGGAAAGTAGGATTAGGCTGGATAGCTCATTGTCGGCCAGATTGGACATGATGGACCGAAATGGCCTCCTTCCGTGCTGTAAATTTCTATGATTCTATGATCCATGCCTTTGTTACCTCTAGACCTGACTATTCCAACACACCTCTGGCTGGGCTCCCACATTCTACCCTACGTAAACCAAAGGTGATCCAAATTTTGTTTTATAACGTTTCTGTGAAGCGGCTTGGAACGTTTTACTACATTAAAAGGTGCTATATAAATAAAAGTTGTTATTGTTGACTCCTGCATGCTCCTTGACATTGAACACAGGCTTTCTGACAGGCTTCCCAATGCACCAAGCATTCTGTTGTGTATACCCATCAGCCGCTCCACCAAAGTGCTCATCTGACTCCTCTGCAGCAGAACTCGTGTGTGAGCTGGCTCTCTGGTGATCTTGCACCGAACGGCACTATCCTTGCCGTCTGTGCCCAGTGTCTCACGACTCCGGATCCCGCCTCTAGACTGTCCTCTAATAGACGCACAGTGTCAGTATCTGAGCTGGTGGCTGCGAGTATGAAATCAAGTGTTGGTGTGTCTTCTTCAACACTCTCTCCTTGGGTGTTCCTCCACTGCATGGTGAGGTTGCACTTTTTAAATGTATTCGTTTAAGGGATGTGGACATCACGGCATTTATTGCCAATCTCTAATTGCCCTCGAGAAGGTGGTGAGCCACCTCGGCCGCTTCAGAGGGCAGTTAAGAATCGACCACGTTGCTGTGATCTGGAATCACATACACATAGAAACATATAAAATAGGTGCAGGAGTAGGCCATTTGGCCCTTCGAGCCTGCACCACCATTCAATGAGTTCATGGCTGAACATGCAACTTCAGTACCCCATTCCTGCTTTCTACCATACCCCTTGATCCCCCTAGTAGTAAGGACTACATCTAACTCCTTTTTGAATATATTTAGTGAATCGGCCTCAACAACTTTCTGTGGTAGAGAATTCCACAGGTTCACCACTCACTGGGAGAAGAGGTTTCTCCTCATCTCGGTCCGAAATGACTTATCCCTTATCCTTAGACTGTGGCCCCTGGTTCTGGACTTCCCCAACATTGGGAACATTCTTCCTGCATCTAACCTGTCTAAACCCGTCAGAATTTTAAACATTTCTATGAGATTCCCTCTCATTCTTCTGAGTGAATACAAGCCCAGTTGATCCAGTCTTTCTTGATATGTCAGTCCCGCCATCCCGAGAATCAGTCTGGTGAACCTTCGCTGCACTCCCACAATAGCAAGAATGTCCTTCCTCAAGTTAGGAGACCAAAACTGTACACAATACTCCAGGTGTGGCCTCACCAAGGCCCTGTACAACTGTAATAACACCTCCCTGCCCCTGTACTCAAACCCCCTCGCTATGAAGGCCAACATGCCATTTGCTTTCTTAACCACCTGCTGTACCTGCATGCCAACCTTCAATGACTGATGTACCATGACACCCAGGCCTCGTTGCACCTCCCCTTTTCCTAATCTGTCACCATTCAGATAATAGTCTGTCTCTCTGTTTTTACCACCAAAGTGGATAACCTCACATTTATCCACATTATACTTCATCTGCCATGCATTTGCCGACACACCTAACCTATCCAAGTCGCTCTGCAGCCTCATAGCATCCTCCTCGCAGTTCACACTGCCACCCAACTTAGTGTCATCCGCAAATTTGGAGATACTACATTTAATCCCCTCGTCTAAATCATTAATGTACAGTGTAAACAGCTGGGGCCCCAGCACAGAACCTTGCGGTACCCCACTAGTCACTGCCTGCCATTCTGAAAAGTACCCATTTGCTCCTACTCTTTGCTTCCTGTCTGCCAACCAGTTCTCAATACACGTCAGCACACTACCCCCAATCCCATGTGCTTTAACTTTGCACATTAATCTCTTGTGTGGGACCTTGTCGAAAGCCTTCTGAAAGTCCAAATACATCACATCAACTGGTTCTCCCTTGTCCACTCTACTGGAAACATCCTCAAAAAAATTCCAGACGATTTGTCAAGCATGATTTCCCTTTCACAAATCCATGCTGACTTGGACCTATCATGTCACCTCTTTCCAAATGCGCCGCTATGACATCCTTAATAATTGATTCCATCATTTTACCCACTACTGATGTCAGGCTGACCGGTCTATAATTCCCTGTTTTCTCTCCCTCCTTTTTTTAAAAAGTGGGGTTACATTGGCTACCCTCCACTCCATAGGAACTGATCCAGAGTCTATGGAATGTTGGAAAATGACTGTCAATGCATCCGCTATTTCCAAGGCCACCTCCTTAAGTACTCTGGGATGCAGTCCATCAGGCCCTGGGGATTTATCGGCCTTCAATCCCATCAATTTCCCCAACATAATTTCCCGACTAATAAGGATTTCCCTCAGTTCCTCCTCCTTACTAGACCCTCTGACCCCTTTTATATCCGGAAGGTTGTTTGTGTCCTCCTTAGTGAATACCGAACCAAAGTACTTGTTCAATTGGTCTGCCATTTCTTTGTTCCCCGTTATGACTTCCCCTGATTCTGACTGCAGGGGACCTACGTTTGTCTTTACTAACCTTTTTCTCTTTACATATCTATAGAAACTTTTGCAGTCCGTCTTAATGTTCCCTGCAAGCTTCCTCTCGTACTCTATTTTCCCTGCCCTAATCAAATCCTTTGTCTTCCTCTGCTGAGTTCTCAGTTTCTCCCAGTCCCCGGGTTCACTGCTATTTCTGGCCAATTTGTATGCCACTTCCTTGGCTTTAATATTATCCCTGATTTCCCTTGATAGCCATGGTTGAGCCACCTTCCCTTTTTTATTTTTACGCCAGACAGGGATGTACAATTGTTGTAGTTCATCTATGCGGTCTCTAAATGTCTGCCATTGCCCATCCACAGTCAATCCCTTCAGTATCATTCGCCAGTCTATCCTAGCCAATTCACGCCTTATCCCTTCAAAGTTACCCTTCTTTAAGTTCTGGACCATGGTCTCTGAATTAACTGTTTCATTCTCCATCCTAATGCAGAATTCCACCATATTATGGTCACTCTTACCCAACGAGATTACTAATTAATCCTCTCTCATTACACAACACCCAGTCTAAGATGGAACCTAGTTGGTTCCTCGACATTTTGGACGAGAAAACCATCCCTTATGCACTCCAGGAAAGCCTCCTCCACCGTATTGCTTCCAGTTTGGTTAGCCCAATCTATATGCATATTAAAGTCACCCATGATAACTGTTGCACCTTTATTGCATGCACCCCTAATTTCCTGTTTGATGCCCTCCCCAACATCACTGCTACTGTTTGGAGGTCTGTACACAACTCCCACTAACGTTTTTTTGCCCTTTGGTGTTCTGCAGCTCTACCCATATAGATTCCACATCATCCAAGCTAATGTCCTTCCTAACTATTGCATTAATCTCCTCTTTAACCAGCAATGCTACCCCACCTCCCTTTCCTTTTATTCTATCCTTCCTTGGTTGAATACCCTTGGATGTTGAGTTCCCAGCCCTGATCATCCTGGAGCCACGTCTCTGTAATCCTAATCACATCATATCTGTTAACATCTATTTGCACAGTTAATTCATCCACCTTATTATGGATACTCCTTGCATTAAGACACAAAGCCTTCAGGCTTGTTTTTTTAACACCCTTTGTCCTTTTAGAATTATGACGTAGTGTGGCCCTTTTTGTTCCTTGCCTTTGTTTACTTGGCCTTCCACTATTGCTTTTTACCTTTCTACCATTTGTTTCTGACTCCATGGCCCCAAGTTTCCACATGATTTACTCCTGATTTTTATGAGTAACTGGTGGAGAACGGAGTATCTTAGAAATCGCAATTCTCCACATTTAAGTTTTCTGCAGTTCGAGTCATGTAGAACAGTTTCACTTTTGAACAGAATTTTTTTTTCCAAAAGGGGCGTGTCCGGCCACTGACGCCTGATTTGAAAGTTTCCACAGTGAAAACGTCCTCCAAACTAACTTAGAATGGAGCAAGTGAAGATTTTTGTAGGCCTGAAAAAACCTTGTCTACACATTAAAAAATCAGGCGCGGGTTATAAATTAGGCGTCCGGAACGAGGTGGGGGGAAGGGAAGTCATTACATTCTACAATAAATCCTTAGTTATACTTATACAAATATTATGCAAATAATTCCAACCTGAATAAAAATTTATAAGCAAAAGAAAGATTAAATAAACCATGTTTCTACCTGTGTGAAAGTGCTTCAGGCAGGGAGAAGGCTGCAGGAAGCCTCACAAGTTGAGGCAGCCGTTCCCGACGGCAGGGGAGGGGGGGGAGGCAGGCAGTGAGGAGGCAGCCGTTCCCGACGGCAGATGGGGGTGGAGGGGGGGGGGTAAGGAGGCAGTGAGGGCCTGAACGACGGCAGCGGGGGGGGAGGCAGAGAGGAGGCAGCCGTTCCCGACGGCAGGGGGCGGGGAGGAGGCAGTGAGGGCCCGACCGACGCCAGTGTGGGGGAGGCAGTGAGGGCCCGACCGACGGCAGCGGGGGGGAGGCAGTGAGGAGGCAGCCGTTCCCGACGGCAGGGGGCGGGGAGGAGGCAGTGAGAGGCCGACCGACGGCAGCGGGGGGGGAGGCAGTGAGAAGGCTGCAGGAAGCCTCAGAAGTTGAGGCAGCCATTCCCGACGGCAGGGGAGGGGGAGGCCCCTCTGCCGTCGGTCGGGCCCGTCGGGAAATGGCTGCCTCAACGTCTGAGGCTTCCTGCAGCCTTCTCACTGCTGCAAGAAGCCTCAGTACTGATCATGGAAGGGCAATGTGGTTTTATTTAAAAATGTTAAAAATTGAACAGCTACAAAGAACTACAAAAATGGCCGAGTGCCAATGTTTCCTTCACACTGCGCGTGCGCGAACGCTCCAACGCGCACGCGCAGGGTTGCCGGCACGAAAAAAACTCATTTAAATGGTACCCGCCCCCTCCTACTTACAAAATCGGCGCAAGTGGTAGGCTCCGCCCCAAGCTGACATCGAGCTGCAAAGCTCGAGAATAGCGCGTTTTCTTTCAGGCGCCGTTTTGCCACATGTGGAAACTTGGGGCCCATATTACTTCGCCCTATCTCGTTGCATAGGTTCCCATCCCCCTGCCATATTAGTTTAAACACTCCCGGACTGCATTAGCAAATGTTACCCCTCGGACATCAGTTCCAGTCCTGCCCAAGTGCAGACCGTCCCTTTTGTACAGGTCCCACTTCCCCCAGAACTGGTTCCAACGTCCCAGTAATTTGAATCCCTCCCTCTTGCACCACTGCTCAAGCCACATATTTATTCTAACTATCCTGCTCCCTCTATTCTGATTAGCACGTGGCACTGGTAGCAATCCAGAGATTACTACCTTTGAGGTCCTACTTTTTAAATTTAACTCCTAACTCCCTAAATTCAGCTTGTAGGACCTCTTCCCGCTTCTTACCTATATCGTTGATACCTACATGTACCACGACAACTGGCTGTTCACCCTCCCTCTCCAGAATGCTCTGCAGCCGCTCCGAGGCATCCTTGACCCTTGCACCAGGGAGGCAATATACCATCCTGGAGTCTCGGTTGCGGCCACAGAAACTCCTGTCTAGTCCCCTAACAATAGAGTCGCCTATCACTATAGCTCTCCCACTCTTTTTCCCACCCTTCTGTGCAGCAGAGCCACCCACGGTGCCATGAACCTGGCTGCTGGTGCCTTCCCCTGGTAAGTCATCTCCCCCAACAGTATCCAAAACGGTATATCTGTTTTGAAGGGAGATGACCGCAGGGGACGCCTGCACTACCTTCCTGCTCTTGCCTTGTCTCTTGGTCACCCATTCACTATCTGTCCTAACCCTTACCTGCGGTGTGACCAACTCACTAAATGTGCTATCCACAACATTGTCAGCATCGCGCATGCTCCAGAGTGAGTCCATCCGCAGCTCCAGTGCCGTCATGCGGTCTGTCAGGAGCTGCAGCTGGACATACTTCCCACACACATAGTAGTCGGGGACACTGGAAGCGTCCCTGACTTCCCACATAGCACAGGAGGAGCATGACACGGGTCCGAGCTCTCCTGCCATGACTTAACCCTTAAATTAATTTACTTACTAAAATTTACTTAAACACCAAACACCTACTTATTGGTTGGCTGCCAATTAAACCAATCTAAAAGTCAGTCTAAAAGAGAGTTATACTTACCAGTCAAACAGCCAACCACTTACCAGCTTAGCTGTGACGTCACCTCTCGATTTCGCACCCTTCTATTTTTGACTGCAACTGGTTGGGCTGGTCTCTGGGCCTCCGTCTCCTACTCTTGCACTCCTTATCAGCTGCTCTAGTGTCAGCACTGGTAAGAAAAACAAGACAAAACAGCACCTACCACCCCCGCTTGCCCGAACTCACCCGCTTACCAAACTCACAAATGCCACTCTATGCTGTTGCACTCCATGCTCTGCACGAGCTGCCTCTTTTTAAACTGTATCTGGGTCAGATGACTCACTACTGGTCAGTCGTTTACAGAACTGGTTTTAACTAGCTGCTAATTGCCTCCTACTGGAGAGTTGCCTTGTTTTTCTCTGTTTAAACCTGAAAGATTCCCAACTGTTTAACTTTTTCCCTTTAAATTAAACTGCTACTTACTTAGAAGCTACTGGCAATTGCCACTAACAATTTACTCCAGCCTCCAAATGGTTTAAAGAGAATAACCCTTAAAACTCACCCACTTACCAAACTCCCAAATGGCACTCTATGCTGTTGCACTCCGTGCTCTGCACGAGCTGCCTCCTACCTGGCCAGACCGGGTAAGGGCGGCAGGTTTCCTTCCTGAAAGGCATTAGTGAACCAGGCGAGTTTTTACAACAATCCAGTAGTTTCATGGTGACCATTACTGATGCTAGCTTTTTATTCCAGATTTATTGAATTCACTGAATTTAAATTCCTCAGCTGCTGTGGTGGAATGTCTGATGGATCATTAGTCCAGGCCAATGGAATACTAGCCCAGTGACACAACCACTATGCTACCAGACTTCTTGGTTTTGTGAAAGGAAAAAGCCACAAGAGTTAGGCTGTGGTGAGAGATGACGGGGCGAGGGGGGAGAGGAGGAGTAAGTGGTGTATGCTTACACAAGCTGCAGCTTGTAAATCAGGTGTGTGTGGCATGAGGAGGAAGTGGGATGCGGAAAGGAGGATTAGGTATGAGGATGCCATTCTCTTCAATGGTTTCAGCCCTGCCGCTGGTCACGGCCTCATCAGGGGCCCTTCCGATAATGGCCAGCACGGGAATTAGAGCATGCAGGCTGCCTTTCCCCCTACGGTTAGTTCCTGCCGTCTTCTGCAAAAGAGAGGGAACTGCATGGGAAGACCAAAAGCCATTGTTTTCACCACAAACTCCGTTCCCTAGCCACTGACTCCATCCCTCTCCCCAACTTCTATCTGAGGCTAAACCACACTGTTCGCAACCTTGGTGTCATATTTGACCCTGAAATGAGCTTTCGACCACACATCCATAGCATAACTAAGACCGCCTATTTCCACCTCCATAACATCACCCGTCTCTGCCCGTGCCTCAGCTCATCTGCTGCTGAACCCTCAGTCATGCCTTTGTTACCTCTCGACCTGACTATTCCAACGCACTCCTGGTTGGCCTCCCACATTCTACCCTACGTAAACATAAGGTGATCCAAAACTCGGCTGCCCATGTCCTAACTCGTACCAAGTCCCGCTCACCCATCACCCCCTGTGCTTGCTAACCTACATTGGCTCCTGGTTAAGCAACGCCTCAATTTCAAAATTCGCATCCTTGTTTTCAAATCCCTCCATGGCCCCTCCCTATCTCTGTAATTTCCTTAAACTGCCCAACCCCCCACCCACCCCAGAGATATCAGCGCTCCTCTAATTCTGCCCTCCTGAGCATCCCTGATTATAATCGCTCAATCAATGGTGGCCAAGCCTTCTGTTACCTAGGCCCCAAGCTCTGAAATTCCCTGCCTAAACCTCTCTGCCTCTCTACCTCTTTCCTCTTTCCTCTTTTAAGATGCTCATTAAAACCTACCTCTTTAACCAAGCTTTTGATCACCTGCCCTAATTTCTCCTTATGTGGCTCGGTGTCACATGTTTTGTCTCAATACTCCTGTGAAGAACCTTGGGACATTTCACTCCGTTAAAGGTGCTATATAAATCCAAGTTGTTGTTGTTTAAGTGTGTCATGCAATGTGTTTGGGTAGCTGTCATGGTTGAATAGTTGGCAGTTTGTGCAAGCTGTGATGTGTGTGTGTGTGAAGCTTGCAACAGTGCTAAGTGTATAAGGGTGACTTGAAGCTATGAATGTTGGGTATGAGTCATGATAAGAGATGAACGAGTGTGATGTGGTTATTTGAGCAGTGCCTGAGGCAAGTGGTGCAGTTGGTTTGAAGTTGCATTCACTGGCCTTTGACCCCTCGTGTGAGGTAATTAAACTTCTTGCGGCATTGCATCCAGGTCCTCGGGACTAGACTCCTGGCATTGAGTGCTACGCCTATCTGCTTCCACTGTCTTTTCTCTTGGCCCCCTGCAGATACAGGATGTCGCTCCTCCTTTCCACTTCCTCTATCAAGACCTCCAGTGCAGCGTCGGAAAACCTGGGTGCCCGCTCTCTCCCATACTCAGCCATTCTTCTATATTTCCTGGGTCAGATTCAACTCACACAGGACTCCCAGCACCTGCTCCAGCCTTTAAGAAGTGCAAGTTAGCTTTAAGCAGTGCAGGCTAGCTTTAAGTAGTGGCTCAAGTATCGATTTTGGGCCCCATGCTGAAGCATGCAACCAATCAACAGCGTGTTTAGCGTTGGGTGCACGCTGAAATCATGTAAATGAGCAGGCAGCACGAAGATGGCACGCTGCCTTCGTTACATCCAAAGGGCGCGGGTTAATCGCACATTGCGATTCCCGGACTCATTTTCGGGGGCTGTCCAATTTAGCCCCGTAGATGTCATAAATTTAAGATAGTCGCTAATCTATCTAGTATGGTATTCGGGAGAAAGTTCTTTACCCAGAGAGTGGTTAGAATGTGGAACTTTCTACCACATGGAGCGGTTGAGGTGAAAAGCATAGATGCATTTAGAACATCAGAACATTAGAAATAGGAGCAGGAGCAGGCCACTGATCTTCTACCTCAACTCCACATATCCCTTGATTCCCTTAATATCCAAAAATATTTTGATCTCCCTCTTGAATATACTCAACGATTGAGCCACCACAGGCCTTTGGGGTAGAGAATTCCAAAGATTCACCACCCTCTCAGTGAAGAAATTTTTCCTCATCTCAGTCCTAAATGGCTAAATGTGACCCCTAGCTCTAGACTCCCCAGCCAGAGGAAACATCCTCCCTGCATCTACTCTGTCAGGCCCTGTAAGAATTTATGTTTCAATGAGATCACCTCTCATTCTTTCAAGCTAGAGAATATAGGCCTATTCTACTCAATCTCCCTCATAGGACAATCCCCCCCCTCCCCCCCCCCCAATCCCAGGAATTAGTCTGGTGAACCTTTGTTGCACTCCCTCTATTGCAAGTATATCCTTCCTTAGGTAAGGAGATCAAATATGTACACAATACTCCAGGTACGGTCTCACCAGGGCCCTGTATAATTGCAGTTTTAAGGGGAATGCTGATGGGGTTAGATGAAGAGGAGGTTTGTGTAAATTCTATGTATGCAATATCATGAGTTTTCTTCTTCCCACCCATATGTTGAGGAAATCCATATTTCAAACTATAGTCATAGCCAGTGACGGACTATAAAGTGGATATTTGGAACAGTAGGTGACATAAATTATTGGTCTGCAGTAATCAAATTGTTCAGCCAGTACTGTATAAATTAAAATGTGTGATTTGTATAGTTTGTTCAAAAAAGTCTGCATAGCACAATTAAGGTTTGTTTAAGCACAGTGCCAGCATCAGAATGTATTCACTTACCATCTGGACCAGAACACGCACACTCGCCTGTTCTGGTTTCTGTATTTTGTGTTCACTTTGAGAAACTTATGATGTACCAGATTTTACAACTTCTAACTTAGAAGTTCACATCTTTGTATGTTCAAGTTAATAATTCATTTCCCTGTTACAATTTTGCATTCATCTAGAATTGACGATGGTCTTCAGGTAAAGATTACAGACAATGCTCTCTCCAGGGATCTCTTCCCTATGGACTACCACTGCTTGGGGGACAACGAAAATAGACCTGTTCGGTGGATGGCGCTTGAAAGCCTCGTCAACAATGAATTTTCCAGTGCGAGTGATGTGGTGAGCAACCTCTTCAGTGTATTGTACTATAATAAACTAGTCTCGCAATGTAAATGCACTTGAATTTACAAATGATGGAGGGGATAACTTTATGGTTAACTGTGCTGTGCCCTACAGGACTACGGACCTAGTGCTGGAAGGTGGGATTCAGCTGGGTAGCTCTTTTTCGACAGACACAATGGGCCGAATGCCCTCCTTCTGTGTCGTAATTTTCTATGATTCTATGATTAGCACCACATTAAAAAAAACGACTTCATTCGATCACTTTTTGAGTCCTAGAGCAAAAAGAGCTGCACAACTTTTATTTCTGGCTACTGGACTTTCCCAGTTGGTTCGTTAAGGTGTGCTATATGAAAATCACTTGCAATACAACTGCCTCCCAAGGAATAATCAAATAGCCCCTCTTGTGGTTGTTCCATGCTGGTCAGGAAACAATGGCCCAGAAATTGCTTGGAAAAGTAATGACGAGTTCGCAACATCCGCCATTATTAGTGTGTAAAAAAAAAACCGGCAGTGGCAAAGAAGACATACGCAGTGTGTTCTGATCCGCCGCAAATTGTGGCGCTTCACCGTAAGCCACGCAAACAACAAAGAATTGGAACCTAGCCGTCATCCACCCTATTGACATTTATTGTGTGTCAAGCAATTGCTGTATTTGTGCTGTAAATGTGAATTAATCTCACTGCAGCCATTTAGGGCTGGTAATTCGTGTCACAATGAACCTGTCAAAGGCGTGATTTATGGCCACCACCACCTCTGCTCCCGCAGGATAGGACAGGCAAGGTTAAGTCAAACAGTGGAACTTTTATTCACTGCGAGAGTTTAAACAAAGATTGAGGTAATCAGTTTAAAAGTAGTGCTAGATTTTCTTCAACACTTGTGAATGTAAACATGTTGAAATTATTAACATTTTTCAAAGTTGTAAATGACTTCACAATTATTTAACAGCAGCAACAACAATAATAGAGTAATAATTTATAAGTAGCTATCAGTAAATAACAATAAGTAACACAACATCAACAATAGCAACACATTTTTACAAGCCGAGCACCCTCTCAGGAGTGCCTGAGGGTGAACTGTAAGTGAGACTGAGGGAGGAAGTGGTCTCTGCACAAGAAGGTCGCCCTTTTTCTCTCCTTTATCTCGCCTGGGTTCCTGAAGCTGCTCTGAGGGTACATGGAGAGAATTTGCACTGTGACGACTGGCTGTCTGTATCATTTGAGGATTGTCCTCAGCAGCCGAGTCCTGCAATGTCTGTGTGTCTGGCACTAAGTCTGAGGGAGGAAAGAAGTGGCCCTGAGAACTGATGCCTTCCTGCTGGTTAGCCGCATATCCCTCGTGGCCTTGGGCTGTTTCCATAAAGGGTGCCTCTACGGTAGGGGGTGGGGGTGGTGGTGCATGACAAACTAGCGGCGGAAGCAGTACAATGGTACTCGCTGTGTAGATGTAAACTGCACATGTAGCAACCTGGCAGTTTTCCAGCTTCTGCCCTACATTCTGATTGAGGACCTGACTCATGTGCCCAAGACACTGCAGGTTCTTGCCATGCTCCCCAATCAACCTCCTTCGCATTTCTACATCTCTGAAGTCCTCTGCTGCCGTAACTCACACCAGTCCTGTTCACATATTACCCATGTGCTCACTGATCTACATTCGCTCCCAGTCCGCGTAGCCTCAATTTTAAGATTCTCATTCTTGTTTCCATGGCTTTGCCCTTCCTTATCTCTGTAACCTCATCCAGCCCGACAACCCTTCAATTCTGACCTCCTGCTCATCCCTGATTTTCATCTCTCCACATTGGCGGCCATGCCTTCTGTTGCCTGGATCATCAGCTGTGGGATTCCCTCCCTAAACCCCTCCATCTTTCTACCTTTCTCTCCTCCAAGACCCTCCTTAAAACCTTAAAAGTTTTTGGTCACCTGTCCTCATATCTCCTTAAGTGGTATGGTGCCACATAAGAACATAAGAATTAGGAACAGGAGTAGGCCGTCTATTCCCTCGAGCATGACTTGCTTAAAGCTCCTGTGAAGCATCTTGGGGCATTTTACTATGTTAAGGACGCAATATAAATGCAAGTTGTTCCCTTGGACCTGGAGGAGCGAAGAACCAAATGTTACAATGGTAAACATGTTCATTTACCACATCACCTAAGTTTTATCTTCACATTCAATGAACGACATGGAAAAAGACAAATCACCTGAAGCGGTGTATACCAGTGCGCTCTCACTGCTTTAGGCATTCCCCCCACTCTAGTTTCCTTTTCCCGCCCTGCAGCCACAACAGAGTTTTTAAACATGCAGCCATGGAGCACATGGAATTGACAAATCTCAGATGTCCTTCTTCTGTCTCCTGGCCAGAAGATAAAGCAAGAGGGTGTGACACTCCCCTTCCTGAGTCCAATGTCTGCTTAGGCCATAGCCGGCATCCTTGTAGCCGTGCAGTTGCAGGGCCCTGTCTTCATGGGTAAGTGATCACTCTAAACCTACGGTAGCATAGTGGTTATGTTACTGGACGAGCAATTCAGAGGCCTAGACTGATAATGCGGAGATACGAGTTCAAATCCCACCACGGCAGCTGGCGAAATTCAGTTAATTAAATAAATCTGGAATAAAAAACTAGTATCCGTAATGGCGTCCATAAAGCTACCAGATTGTCATTAAAAACCCATCTGGTTCACTAATGTCCTTTAGGGAAGGAAATCTGCCGTCCTTACCCGGTCTGGCCGATATGTGACTCCAGACCCACAGCAATGTGGTTGACTCTTAACTGCTCAGCAAGCCACTCAAGGGCAATTAGGGATGGGCAATAAATGCTGGCCTTGCCAGCGACGCCCACAACATGTCAACAATTGTTTTTTAAACCCACCCACCATCCCCCGCTCCTGGGCATTATGAACTATCTTGCCCTACACACAAAACAATGTGAAAAAGGGAGCACGTCACATTAGTTCCTGACTGCTGGGAGAGACTTCTTTTCATGCATTCAAATGTGCTCTCTCTCTAGCAGAAATAAAAAGGTGTGAAATTCATCTGTGTTCCATGGCAACAGAGTTGTACTACTCGTTTGACTTTGGATTTAGCTAAAACAACTTGTAAAGAAAAAACTCACTGGCTTTCACACAGACTGCAGTTTTAAAATTAAATGTTTTATTTGGATAATTATCTGTACCTTCCCAGCTCTGGTAAGATTGTTATATTTCGTTCTGCACTGGTCTGCTATCTGTGGGACCGTGGATGTTGCAGTGAAGGCATCTTCCATGCCACTGCTTATTTTGCATGGAGCCCTGGACTGCTTTTTCCATAGCAGCCGCTGACATCTCACGTCAAACTAATCTAATAGTTGCTTGCAGGTCATTCTCGGCAAATGTGTGGGACCTCTTCTTCTCATCTGTCTTTTTTTGCAACATCTTTCAAAGACTTTCTGTGAAGAAGTGTATGTGTAAAACTGCTAATTACTTTCTACTGCTTTGTTAAACGGTTTTCAAAAGATTTTTTAAATTTTAGTAACTTTAAAGTCCGTTTATGGTCTTTTCGAAAGTTACAGGTCACTCAGCACTCAGTGCCACATCTAAACTGAGTTGTTAAGTGTTTGTTTTCAGCTATTTCTAGTGCCATGTGGTTGTTTTTTTTATGAACCTTGTGACCCGACATTCATGAGATACCAGATGGCCCATTGGTCTAATCATGCAGTTTTTGGTGACTCCAACACAGCTTTTCTTCATTTTTGTTCACTTTATGTAGTTCTAGATCCTTTGTTTTCTATTGTAGTGGTTCTTGGCAATTATGTGTTTGCATTATATTACTAGGAACATTATGCAATGAATTATCAAAATGGAAGATTTCATGTTGAGCACAAGATCACACACGAAGTGAGGTTGACACTCAAATCAGGGACAGCGTGTGTTAGATACTGAAATCAGTCAGGATCCTCAATTTAACATCGACTATTAGTGTTCTGTTATATTCAATTCACTTTATTTTAAAACTGAATAATATTTTTTTATTCTCCTCTTCTGTAGAAGAATGTTGGGGGCTTGTACACTAAGTGCTAAGTCATGAGAGTGATTTGTTGGCTCAGTAACTTGAAATACTTAATCAAGTGTGCCTGATGATGATTAGAAAGCCACATATCCAAGGTTGCCAATGACACAAAGATAGGCAGCATTGTAAGCAGTGTAGATGGAAGCATAAAATTACAGAGATGTATTGATAGACTAGAAACATAGAAAATAGGTGCAGAAACAAATTCAGCTTTCGTTTGAAGGAATTCAGTGAGTCTGCATCCGCCACATGAAACGGCAGCTTGTTCCAGAGGTCCACTATTCTCTGAAAAGAACCACCTCCTGAGACATCTAACCTAGATCTAGCCTTATACAACTTAAATTTATGACCCCTGGTCCTGCCTAACCTATTTAATAATCTATCCCCCCTACGCTGCTCTAAGTTACAGAGTCCCAACACTTTTAGCCTATCTTGATAACTAAGATACTTTAGACTTGGAATTAGTCTAGTGACCCTCTTTTGCAACATAGAAAATAGGTGCAGGAGTAGACCATTTAGCCCTTCGAGCCTGCACCACCATTCGATAAGATCATGGCTGATCATTCCCTCAGTACCCCTTTCTTGCTTTCTCTCCATACCCCTTGACCCCCTTAGCCGTAAGGGCCATATCTAACTCCCTCTTAAATATATCCAATGAACTGGTATCAACAACTCTCTGCGGCAGGGAATTCCACAGGTTAACAACTCTCTGAGTGAATAAGTTTCTCCTCATTTCAGTCCTAAATGACCTACCCATTATCCTAAGACTGTGTCCCCTGGTTCTGGACGTCCCCTGGTTCTGGACTTCCCCAACATCGGAACATTCTACCCGCATCTAACCTGTCCCGTCCCGTCAGAATCTTGTATGTTTCTATGAGATCCCCTCTCATCCTTCTAAACTCCAATGTATAAAGGCCCAGTCGATTCAGTCTCTCCTCATATGTCAGTCCAGCTATCTGGAAATCAGTCTGGTGAACCTTTGCTGCACTCCCTCAATTGCAAAAACGTCCTTCCTCAGCGAATAGATGAAACTGTGGCAAATGAATTTCAATATAGACAAATGTGAGGTCATCCAAGGATAAAAAGGATAGATCAGAGTACTTTCTAAATGGTGAAAATCTAGAAATAGTGGTAGTTGAAAGAGATCATTAAAATGTCATGGACAGCTACAGAAAATAATCAAGAAGGGAAATGGAATGCTGGCCTTTGTATCTAGAGGACTAGATTACAAGGGGTTAGAAGTTATGCTACAGCTACACAAAACCCTGGTCAGACCACACCTGGAGCACAGTGAGCAGTTCAGGGAACCACACCTCAGGAAGGATATATTGGTCTTGGGAGGGAGTAAATTGTACATTTACCAGAATGATACCTGGACTCCAAGAGTTAAATTTTGAGGAGAGATTACACAAACTAGGGGTGTATTCCCTAGAATTTAAAAGGTTAAGGGATGATTTGATCAAAGTTTTCAAGATATTTAGGGGAACTGATGGGGTAGGTAGAAAGGAACTACTTCTGCTGGTTGGGAAGTCTAGGACAAGGGGGGACATGGACTGAAGATTAGAGCTAGGCCTTTCAGGGGTGAAGTTAGGAAACTCTTCTACACGCAAAAGGTGGTAGAAGTTTGGAACTCTCGCAAACGGCAATTGATGCTGGATCACTTGTTAATTCTAAATCTGATACTGATAGATTGTTGTTAACCAAAGATATTAAGCGACTTAGCAAAGGCGAGTATATGGAGTTAGGGCACAGATCAGCCATGATGGCACTGAATAGCGGAACAGGCTCAAGGGGCTAAATGGCATATTCCTGTTCTTGCATTCCTATCTAGAAATACATTTTTTTACATTTGTTCCGGGATGTCGGTATCACTCGCAAGGCCAGCATTTATTGCCCATCCCTAATTGCCCCATAGAAGGTGGTTATGGGCCGCCTTCTTGAACCGCTGCAGTCCTAATGATGAAGGTACTCGCACAGGGCTGTTAGGGAGGGTGTTCCAGGATTTTGACTTAGCGACGATGAGAAAGAGCGATATATTTCCAAGTCAGGGTGGTGTACAACTTGGAAGGGAACTTGCAGGTGATGGTGTTTCCATGCATCTGCTGCCCTTGTCCTTCTAGGTGGTAGAGGTCGCAGGTTTGGGAGGTGCTGCTGAAGAAGCCGTGGTGAGTTGCTGCAGTGCATCTTGTAGATGGTACACAATGCAGCCACGGTGCATCGGTGATGGAGGGAGTGAAGGCTGAAGGTGGTGGATGGGGTACCAATCAAGCCGGCTGCTTTGTTCTAGATGGTGTCGAGCTTCTTGAGTGTTGTTGGAGCTGCACTCATCCAGGCAAGTGGAAAGTATTCCATCACACTCCTAACTTGTGCCTTGTAGATGGTGGAAAGGTTTTGGGGAGTCAGGAGGTGAGACACTCACCGCAGAATACCCAGCCTCTGATCTGCTGCTGTAGCCACAGTATTTGTGTGTCTGGTCCAGTTAAATTTCTGGTCAATGGTGACCCCAGGCTGTTGATGGTGGGGAATTCGGCGATGGTAATGCCGTTGAATATCATGGTTAGACTCTCGCTTGTTGGAGATAATCATTGCCTTGCACATGTGTGGCACGAATGTTAATTGCCACTTAACCCAAACCTGAATGTCATCCAGGTCTTGTTGCATACAGACATGGACTGTTTCATTATCTGAGGAGTTGCGAATGGAACTGAACACTGTGCAATCGTCAGCGAACATCCCCACATCTGACCTTATGATGGAGGGAAGGTCATTGGTGAAGCAGCTGAAGATGGTTGGGCCTAGGACACTGCCCCAAGGAACTCCTGTACTGATGTCTTGGGGCTGGGATGATTGACCTCTAAAAACCACAACCATCTTCCTTTGTGCTAGGTATGACTCCAGCCAGTGGAGAGTTTTCCCCCCTGATTGCCATTAATTTCAATTTTACGAGGGCTCCTTGATGCCACACTCTGTCAATGCTGCCTTGATGTCAAAAGCAGTCACTCTCTGACTTCACCTCTGGAATTCAGCTCTTTTGTCCATATTTGGATCAAAGCTGTAATGAGGTCTGGGGCCGAGTGGTCCTGACAGAACCCAAACTGAGCATCGGTGAGCAGGTTATTGGTGAGTAAGTGGTGATTGATAGCACTGTCAACGACACCTTCCATCACTTTGCTGATGATTGAGAGTAGACTGATGGGGCGGTAATTGGCTGGATTGGATATGTCCTGCTTTTTGTGGACAGGACATACCTGGGCAGTTTTCCACATTGTCGAATAGGTGTCAGTGTTGTAGCTGTACTGAAACAGCTTGGCTAGAGGCGCAGCTAGTTCTGGAGCACAAGTCTTCAGCATGACAGCCGGGATGCTGTCGGGGCCCATAGCCTTTGCTGTATCCAGTGCGCTCTGCCGTTTCTTGATATCACGTGGAGTGAATCAAAGAAATAGATAGAAGTTACAACATGACAACGGGTTACATAAGCATGACATGCAGCGGTTATAAACTGAAAGTGGGAAGAGACAATATGAAAGAGCATAGAGTTAAACTCTTCGGCCCAAGAGGCTGATGCCCCTAATAGACAATGTGGGCTCATCTTTGAGCAGCCAGCACCCATCAACTAGGTGTATAATCAGCAGTGGAGGAGGGTGGGGAGACTAATAGCTGCGGGACTAGCGGAGATGTGCAGTGGATTGATGGAAGACGAGCAGGACTGATTTGTTGACCAGGTGGCAGCAGGGTTTGATCCTGACGTCCAGGGGAGGTGTATAGTGGCCAGAGGTGTTTGCAATCCACTGCAGAAGTTCAGAACAAACTTGTTGAATGGATATGTAAATGGCAAATTCATTTCAATTTCGATAAGTGTGAGATGATACTAGAACTGAGAGGATACAACTATCAGGAAAGACTAATCAGGCTGGGGCTCTTCTCTCAGTCTTTTCTTTTCTAGAGAAGTGACCTGATAGAGGTCTTAAAAAATTATGAAGCAGTTTGATAGAGTACACGTAAAGTTGTTTCCACTTGTCGGGAATCCAAAACTAGGGGCTGAAAATATATGATAGACGCTAATAAATCCAACAAGGAATTCAGGAGAAACTTCTTTACCTAGAAAGTGGTGGGAATGTGGAACTCGCTACCACATGGTGTGGTTGAGGCGAATAGTATAAGAACATAAGAAATAGGAGTAGGAGTAGGCCATACGGCCCCTCGAGCCTGCTCCGCCATTTAATACAATCATGGCTGATCCGATCATGGACTCTGGTCCACTTCCCTGCCCGCTCCCCATAACCCCTTAATCCCCTAACAGTTAAGAAACTATCTATCTCTGTCTTAAATTTATTCAATGTCCCGGCTTCCACAGGTCTCTGAGGCAGCGAATTCCACAGATTTACAACCCTCAAAGAAGAAATTCCTCCTCATCTCAGTTTTAAATGGGCGACCCCTTATTCTAAGATCATGCCCTCTAGTTCTAGTCTCCCCCATCAGTGGAAACATCCTTTCTGCATCCATCTTGTTGAGCCCCCTCATAATCTTGTATGTTTCGATAAGATCACCTTTCATTCTTCTGAATTCCAATGAGTAGAAGCCCAATCTCCCCAACCTTTCCTCATAAATCAACCCCTCTTCTCCGGAATCAACCTGGTGAACCTTCTCTGAACTGTCTCCAAAGCAAGTATATCCTTTTGTAAATATGGAAACCAAAACAGTACGCAGTATTTCAGCTATGGCCTCATCAATACCCTGTATAGCTGTAGCAAGACTTCCCTGCTTTTATACTCCATCCCCTTTGCAATAAAGGCCAAGATTCCATTGGCCTTCCTGATCACTTGCTGTATCTGCATACTAACCTTTTGTGCTTCATGCACAAGCACCCCCAGGTCCCGCTGTACTGCAGCACTTTGCAATTTTTCTCCATTTAAATAATAACTTGCTCTTTGATTTTTTTTCTGCCAAAGTGCATGATCTCACACTTTCCAACATTATATTCCATCTACCAAATTTTTGTCCACTCGCTTAGCTTGTCTGACCTATTCCTGATTTTTTGTGTCCTCACACATTGCTTTTCATCCCATCCTTGTATCATCAGCAAACTTGGTTACGTTACACTCAGTCCTTTCTTCCAAGTCGTTGATATAAATTGTAAATAGTTGGGGTCCCAGCACTGATCCCTGTGGCACCCCAGTAGTTACTGATTGCCAACCCGAGAATGAGCCATTTATCCCGACTCTCTGTTTTCTGTTAGTTAGCCAATCCTCTATCCATGCTAATATATAACCCCCAACCCCGTGAACTTTTATCTTGTGCAGTAACCTTTTATGTGGCACCTTGTCAAATGCCTTCTGGAAATCCAAAATACTACATCCACTGGTTCCTCTTTATCCACCCTGTTCGTTACATCCTCAAAGAATTCCAGCAAATTTGTCAAACGTGACTTCCCCTTCATAAATCCATGCTGACTCTGCCTGACCGAATTATGCTTTTCCAAATATCCTGCTATTGCTTCTTTAATAATGGACTCCAACATTTTCCCAACCACAGATGTCAGGCTAACTGATCTGTAGTTTGCTGCTTTTTGTCTGCCTTTTTTAAATAGAGGCGTTACATTTGCAGTTTTCCAATCTGCTGGGACCTCCCCAGAATCCAGGGAATTTAGGTAAATTACAACCAATGCATCCACTATCCCTGCTGCTACTTGTCTTAAGACCCTAGGATGCAAGCCATCAGGTCCAGGAGATTTATCCACCTTTAGTCCCATTATCTTACTGAGTACCACCTCCTTAGTTATTGTTGCGTTCCTCCCCCACCCCCCTTCCCATAGCCCCTTGACTATCCACTGTTGTGATATGATTTGTGATCTCTACTGTAAAGACTGCCATCTCCATGTTCCCCATTACTAATTCCCTGGTCTCATCCTCTAAGGGACCAACATTTACTTTTGCCACTCTTTTCCTTTTTATATACCTGTAGAAACTCTTGCTATCTGTTTTCATATTTTGTGCTAGTTCACTTTCATCTTCCCTTTCTTAATCATTTTTTTTGTCATTCTTTACTGGCTTTTAAAAGCTTCCCAATCTTCTGCCCTCCCACTAGTTTTTGCCACTTTGTATGCCCTTGTTTTTAATTGGATACCTTTAAGGAGAAGCTATATAAGTATATGAGGGAGATTAGAATAGAAGGATATGCTGATCAAGGAAAATGAAGTAAGGTTGGAGAAGACTCATGTGGAGCATTAACACCGGCCCCCAGTCTCCCCCTCTCACCGTTCCAGTCTCCCCCTCTCACCGTTCCAGTCTCCCCCTCTCACCGTTCCAGTCTCCCCCTCTCACCGTTCCAGTCTCCCCCTCTCACCGTTCCAGTCTCCCCCTCTCACCGTTCCAGTCTCCCCCTCTCACCGTTCCAGTCTCCCCCTCTCACCGTTCCAGTCTCCCCCTCTCACCGTTCCAGTCTCCCCCTCTCACCGTTCCAGTCTCCCCCTCTCACCGTTCCAGTCTCCCCCTCTCACCGTTCCAGTCTCCCCCTCTCACCGTTCCAGTCTCCCCCTCTCACCGTTCCAGTCTCCCCCTCTCACAGTTCCAGTCTCCCCCTCTCACAGTTCCAGTCTCCCCCTCTCACAGTTCCAGTCTCCCCCTCTCACAGTTCCAGTCTCCCCCTCTCACAGTTCCAGTCTCCCCCTCTCACAGTTCCAGTCTCCCCCTCTCACAGTTCCAGTCTCCCCCTCTCACAGTTCCAGTCTCCCCCTCTCACAGTTCCAGCCTCCCCCTCTCACAGTTCCAGACTCCCCCTCTCCCAGAGCCCCATTCTCCAGTCTCCATCTTAATCCGAGTCACCAATCTCCTTCTCCTCCCGAGCCCCCATCCCCCAGTCTCTTATTTTAAATTATTTTGTTTAAAACCATATTTTGGTCATTGAAATTTCAGTTATTAATAAAGTGTTGATGAAAATGTTAACTTGGTTCACCAAAGCTTGCTGGTGAAAGTTGACATATGGTTTCTACATTATGAAATGTTTATCTACATGTTTTCCATTATAGAATGTGACTCGGGGTGTAAGGGATCCATGCCCAGGAAGTTTGTGCCATATGCGGGAGTTTTTATAGTTTACATATTTCTTAAAATCTCTCAAGTATACAAAGCTGGGAGATACTTCCTAAGGATGTTTTTTTTTGAGAGAATGCATGTTGTGTTTGAAATGATGCCATCAGTTTTGGCAAATTTTGTGTTTTGCACTATCTATGTTCATAAACAAATGAGCACATTTTACAGAGATAGTGCCCTTGTTTTATTGGCAATAGTTGGATTGGCCTATATTTCATACTTCATTTTATACACATGTGAGTATTACATCAGTTTCCATCATTTCTGTGCTCTCCTCTCAGGTCAGTTCCACACTAATGGAGAGTGACTCAGTGACCCAATGTGTGTAAACCTTATTACGTTCTCTGGATGTCTCAGAGCACTTTACAACCAATCGATTACTTTTGAAGTGAAGCACTGTTGATAAATGCAGTCGCTAATTTGTGCACAACAAGGTCCACATATAGCAAATAAATGATCGTAGAATCACAGAAAAATTACGACACAGGAGGCCATTTGGCTCATTGTGACCAGATATTCTATTTTCAGTGATATTGATTGAAGGCTAAATATTGGCCCAGGCACCTGGACAACTTCCCTGCTCCTCTTCAAATCGTGCAATGGAATGTTTTAGGTTTACCTGAGATGGGGCCTCGGCTTAACGTCTCATCTGAACAACGACTCCTCCAACAAATGCATCACTCCCTCAGTGCTGCACTGAAGTACCAGCCTAGATTATGTGCTTAAGTCCATTGTGAAACAAACCCATAACCTTCCGACTCAGAACCAAGTGCTACCAACTGAGTAGAGCTGGCACGCTGAAGTGTAATGCATATAAGAAAGAAGTGCATGTTATACACAAGATTTTAAATATATAGATAAATGCAAGAGCCTTGAGTAAATCATTATTCAAACCATAGCCTTGGAGACAAGGCTGTGTGACTGAGACCAGTTTAATGACATTCACTGTTAAACTATATTCAAAACACACTCCATTTCTCTGTTATTCGTCTCAGACAAATGCGGTCAGATGTTTAGGCATGACCTTGCATGACACTCAAACTAGAAGAGTGAAAATATTGCATGTCACCTCACACTTGACATGCAGCATCAGATTAAGCATGCAGGTTGAGAACAATAAAGACACAGTACGATCTGGTCTTAAATTACAGAATTAAATAGCCTCAAAAGTACTGTCAAATACGCCAAGTGAAGTATCAAACATCATCATTTTTCTGGGAAGTAGGAAATGTATCTGATGAGCAATGCTTGTGTTCCCTTCAGAAATTGTATAAATCTGCCACTGCTGAATCATCCAGCACCGAAGCAGACCATTCGGCCCATCGCGCCTGCACTTTGAAACAGCTGTGCAATTTAGTCCTACTCCCATGCCCTTTCCCCATAGCCCAGCAGATTTTTCCCCATCCCTTTTGAAAGTTACTATTGAATTTGCTTACAACACCCTTTCAGGCAGTGCATTCAGATGATGATAACTCTCTACATAAAAACTTTCTCATTTCCCCTGGGTTTTTTGCCCAATATCTTAAATCTGTTTACCGACCCTCTTGCCAGTGGAAACGGTTTCTCCCCCTCTATAAAAACACATAATTTTGAAAATCTCTCTTCAATTTTCCCTTAACCTTCTCTGCTACAAAGAGAACAATCTCAGTCTTTTCTTTTCTTTTTTATTTCCTTAGCAATAAGAAACCTTGTCATTGTTGCCAAATTAAGTTAATTTAAGGGTTAAGTCATGGCAGGAGAGCCCAGACCCGTGTCATGCTCCTCCTGTGCTGTGTGGGAAATCAGGGACGCTTCCAGTGTCCCTGACTACTATGTGTGCAGTTCCTGACAGACCGCATTGCGGCACTGGAGCTGCGCATGGACTCACTCTGGAGCATCCGCGATGCTGAGGATGTTGTCAATAGCACGTTTAGTGAGTTGGTCACACCGCAGGTAAAGGTTACTCGGGCAGATAGGGAATGGGTGACCATCAGGCAGAGCAGTGGAAGGAAGGTAGTGCAGGGGTACCCTGCGGTCATCTCCCTCCAAAACAGATGCACCGTTTTGGGTACTGTTGGGGGAGATGACTCATCAGGGGAAGGTAGCAGCAGCCAAGTTCATGGCACCATGGGTGGCAGAAGGGCAGGAAAAAGAGTGGGAGAGCTATAGTGGTAGGGAATTCTATTGTAAGGGGAATAGATCGGTGTTTCTGCGACCACAATCGAGACTCCAGGATGGTATGTTGACTCCCTGGTGCAAGGGTCAAGGATGTCAAGGAGCGGCTGCAGGGCATTTTGGAGGGGGAGGGTGAACAGCCAGTTGTCGTGTTGCATATAGGTATCAATAATGTATGTAAAAAAACGGGATGAGGTCCTACAAGCTGCATTTAGGGAGCTAAGCGTTAAATTAAAAAGTAGGACCTCAAAGGTAGTAATCTCAGGATTGCTACCAGTGCCACGTGCTAGTCAGAGTAGAAATAGCAGGATAGTTTAAGATGAATACATGGCTTGAGGAATGGTGCAAGAAGGAGGGATTCAAATTCCTGGGACATTGGAAATGGTTCTGGGGGAGGTGGGACCAGTACAAACCGGACGGTCTACACCTGGGCAGGACCGGAACCAATGTTCTAGGGGGAGTGTTTGCTTGTGCTGTTGGGGAGGGTTTAAACTGATATGGCAGGGGGATGGGAACCTATGCAGGGAGACAGATGGAAGTAAAATGGGGGCAGAAGCAAAAGGCAGAAAGGAGATAAGGAAAGGTGGAGGGCAGAGAAATCGAAGGCAGAAATCAAAAAGGAGCCATATTACAACATAATTCTAAAAGGACAAAGAATTTAAAAAAAAAAACAAGCATGAAGGCTCTGTGTCTCAATGCGAGGAGCATTCGTAATAAGGTGCATGAATTAACTGCGCAGATAGCTGTTAACGGATATGATGTAATTGGGATTACGGAGACATGGCTCCAGGGTGACCAAGGCTGGGAACTCAACATCCAGGGGTATTAAATATTCAGGAAGGATAGACAGAAAGAAAAAGGAGGTGGGTTGGTGTTGCTGGTGAAAGAGGAGATTAACGCAATAGTAAGGAAGGACATTAACTTGGATGATGTTGAATCTGTATGGGTAGAGCTGCGGAACACCAAAGGGCAGAAAACGCTCGTGGGAGTTGTGTACAGCCCACCAAATAGTGGTAGTGAGATTGGGGATGGCATCAAACAGGAAGTTAGGGATGCGTGCAATAAAGATACAGCAGTTATCATGGGTGACTTTAATTTGCATATAGATTGGGCTAACAAAACTGGTAGCAACACGGTGGAGGAGGATTTCCTGGAGTGTATAAGGGATGGTTTTCTAGACCAATATGCCGAGGAACCAACTAGAGAGCAGACCATCCTAAACTGGGTGTTGTGTAATGAGAGAGGATTAATTAGCAATCTTGTTGTGCGAGGCTCCTGGGAAGAGTGACCATAATATGGTAGAATTCTTTATTAAGATGGAGTGACATAGTTAATTCAGAGACTAGGGTCCTGAACTTAAGGAAAGGTAACTTTGATGGTATGAGACATGAATTGTCTAGGATAGACTGGCGAATGATACTTAAAGGGTTGACGGTGGATAGGCAATGGCAGACATTTAAAGATCACATGGATGAACTTCAACAATTGTACATCCCTGTCTGGCATAAAAATAAAACGGGGAAGGTGGCTCAACTGTGGCTAACAAGTGAAATTAGGGATAGTGTTAAATCCAAGGAAGAGTCATATAAATTGGCCAGAAAAGCAGTAAACCTGAGGACTGGGAGAAATTTAGAATTCAGCAGAGGAGGACAAAGAGTTTAATTAGGAGGGGGGAAATAGAGTATGAGAGGAAGCTTGCAGAGAACACAAAAACTGACTGCAAAAGCTTCTATAGATATGTGAAGAGAAAACGATTAGTGAAGACAAATGTAGGTTCCTTGCAGTCAAAATCAGGTGAATTTATAATGGGGAACAAAGAAATGGCAGACCAATTCAACAAATACTTTGGTTCTGTCTTCACTAAGGAAGACACAAATAACCTTCTGGAAATACTAGAGGACCGAGGGTCTAGCGAGAAGGAGGAACTGAAGGAAATCCTTATTAGTCAGAAAATGGTGTTAGAGAAATTGATGGGATTGAAGGCCGATAAATCCCCAGGACCTGATAGTCTGCATCCCAGAGTACTTAAGGAAGTGGCCCTAGAAATAGTGGACAATGGCATTGGTGGTGATTTTCCAACATTCTATAGACTCTGGATCAGTTCCTATGGACTGGAGGGTAGCTAATGTAACCCCACTTTTTAAAAAAGGAGCGAGAGAGAAAACGGAATTATAGACCGGTTAGCCAGACATCGGTAGTGGGGAAAATGTTGGAATCAATTATTAAAGACGTAATAGCAGCGCATTTGGAAAGCAGTGACAGGATCGGTCCAAGTCAGCATGGATTTATGAAAGGGAAATCATGCTTGACAAATCTAGAATTTTTTGAGGATGTAACTAGTAGAGTGGACAAGGGAGAACCAGTGGATGTGGTGTATTTGGACTTTCAAAAGGCTTTTGACAAGGTCCCACACAAGAGATTAGTGTGCAAAATTAAAGAACCTGGTATTGGGGGTAATATATTGATGTGGATAGAGAACTGGTTGGCAGACAGGAAGCAAAGAGTAGGAAAAAATGGGTCCTTTTCAGAATGGTAGGCAGTGACTAGTGGGGTACCGCAAGGTTCAGTGCTGGGCCCCCAGCTATTTACAATATACATTAATGATTTGGACGAAGGAATTGAATGTAATATCTCCAAGTTTGCAGATGACACTAAGCTGAGTGGCGGTGTGAGCTATGAGGAGGACGCTAAGAGGCTGCAGGGTGACTTGGATAGGTTAGGTGAGTGGGCAAATACATGGCAAATGTGAGGTTATCCACTTTGGTGGCAAAAACAGGGAGGCAGAATATTAACTAAATGGTGACAGATTAGGAAAAGGGGAGGTGCAACGAGACCTGGGTGTCATGGTACATCAGCCATTGAAAGTTGGCATGCAGTTATAGCAGGCGGTGAAGAAGGCAAATGGCATGTTGGCCTTCATAGCGAGAGGATTTGAGTATAGTAGCAAGGAGGTCTTACTGCAGTTGTACAGGGCCTTGGTGAGGTCAAACCTTGAATATTGTGTACAGTTTTGGTCTCCTAATCCGAGGAAGGACATTCTTGCTATTGAGGGAATGCAGCGAAGGTTCACCGGACTGATTCCCAGGATGGCAGGACTGACATATGAAGAAAGACTGAATCGACAAGGCTTATATTCACTGGAATTTAGAAGAGTGAGAGGGGATCTCATAGAAACATAAAATTTTGATGGGATTGGACAGGTTAGATGCAGGAAGAATGTTCCCGATGTTGAGGAAGTCCAGAACTAAAGGTCACAGTCTAAGGATAACGGGTAAGCCATTTAGGATCGAGATGAGGAGAAACTTCTTCACTCAGAGTTGTGAACCAGTGGAATTCTCTGCCACAGAGAGTTGTTGAGGCCAGTTCATTAGATATAGTCAAGAGGGAGTTAGATGTGGACCTTACAGCTAAAGGGATCAAGGGGTGTGGAGAGAAAGCAGGAATGGGGTACTGAAGTTGCATGATCAGCCATGATCTTATTGAATGGTGATGCAGGCTCGAAGGGCCGAATGGCCTACTCCTGCACCTAATTTCTATGTCTCTTCAGTCTCTCCACCTCACTGAAGACCCTCATCCCTGGTATTATCTGGTAAATCTCTGCGTGCTCTCTGAGGCCATGATATCCTTCCTAAAATGTGGTGCCCAGAATTGAACACACTACTGCAGGTCGAACCAGTGATTTATGAATATTTGCTATAATTTCCTTGCTATTTCGCTCAATGCCTTTATTCATAAAGCCAATAGTCCCGTATGCTTTTTTTAAACAGTCTTACCAACTTGTCTTGCCACCTTCAAAGATTTGTGTATGTTAAACCCCAGGTCCCTCTGTTCCTGCACTCCTTTTAAAATTATACTATTTAGGTGATATTGCCCCTCCTCATTTTTTTTCTTACAAAATGCATCACTTCACACTTCTTGGTATTAAATTTCATCTGCCATTTGTCTGCCCATTTCACCAGTCTGTCTTTTTCCTCCTTATGCCTGTTACTGTCCTCACTGTTTACTACATTTCCAAGATTTGTGTCCTCTACAATCTTTGAAATTATGCCGTGTACCCAAGCCATTGATGTATATGAAAAATAGCAGTCGTCCTAATACCAACTACTGGGGGACACCAGTGTATACTTCCCTCCAGTCCCTAACCCTAACTGTTCGTGGCTGCTCTTGTGTTTCCTAATCAATTTTGTATCCACGCTGCCACTGTCCTTTTAACCCTGTGCACTTCACTCTTGCTAACAAGACTATTATGTGGCACTTTATCAAAGACGGTCTTGATGGAGCAAAGCGGGATAGAGTTGCAGAAAGGTTTAGGGAGGCATTTCCAGAGCATGGGGACTAGAGAGCTTAAGGCACAGCTGCCAAGAGTGGGGCAAAGGAAGGGAAGCTGCGTAAGCGGCCAGAGTCAGAAGAATGGCAGCTCAAGGGGGGCAGCGGGGTGGGGGGGGGGGGGGGTGGAGTGGTGTTGGTTCGAGCGTAGAAGGAAGTTAGAGTGGAAGAGGATGAGGCCATGAAGGGTTTTACATTGGAGGCATGGGGGATTGGGGACAAGGACAGTGGTGATGGGTGAGCAGAGCTTGATGCGGGATAACAAACAGGCATCAGATTTTTAAATGAGCTGCAAAAGTTGGGGGTGTGGTGAATGATAAGGGCTTCAGCAGCAGATGGGCTGCAGTCGGCACAGGGTCGGGCAATGTTAGAGGTGGAAGTAGGCAGTGTTTGCTGGAGAGTTTATGGGGTTGGATGCTCCGCTTGGGATCTTATAGGATGCCACGGTTGCAAACGGGCTGGTCTGCGAGGGGGCATGAAATTGGTGGAATATGCAGGGTTTGCAGTGGGGGCTGAAGGCGATTGCTTTGGTGTTCCTAATGTATAACTGGAAGAAATTGTGGCTCATCCAAGACTGGATATCGATCAAACAGCCTGACATCACAAGCAATGTATCGCTCAAAATGTTGTTTGATAATGCTCCTGTGAAACACCTTAGAATGTTTTACTACGTTAAGTGTACTATATAAATGCAAGTTGATTTTGTTGTCGTGTGCATGTGGAAGCTGACCCCATGTATATTTCCATATGTACTCTGATGTTGATGAGCTTTATCATTCCACCTAAAATCCCCTCTCGATGCCTTAGCTACAATTTGACTTTCTAATTGTCGAATCAACATTAAGTCTTTGACAGATTAAAATTTTCTTCAGTTTAGCAAAAGCAAAACAGAAGCTATCCTATCAGCTCCTTTGTGACTCTGCCAATCCCCCACTACTTCCTCAGTCTAAGTTGGCGTGCTACTTGATGCTGACCTTATTTCCTTTTCCAAATCCATTGTGCTGCCAAGACTTTTTTTCCATTTTCACAATAGTAATCTACCTCTCCATTGCTACCACTGTGACCCTTGAACGATTAATGTTCTCCAGTGTTTGCACACTCCATTAACTGTATCTAATTCAGAATGCAGCTGTACTTTCTGACTCGAGTCTAAACATGTACGGTTAAACGCCTAATATATCAGGATTTCATCAGTAATTCAGTCAGCTTTATACATTAAATATTTTTATTTAGCTTCTAGCAGTCTTTGCTCAAAAGATTATCAAAATTATTTCAAATAAGCTCGAGGGCGAATTTCAAAATCTTTAATCGGGTAACAATATATATAGAGATTGTTTTGAAAGATTGTGTTTCGTTTTAAAGCAGACAGGGCTATGTGTAAAAGATACTGCCGATTACACATCTCTTGCAGCTTGTGTATTCTGCTTTATAAACGTCAAAGTTCATTAGGGGTCGAGGTACACTGCAGTTCCTCATTGTAGTTAACTTCATTTAAAGAAAAGAAAAGAACAAGCCTCATTACTAGATTGTAGGAAGAGTCTGATTATCAGCTTGTATTGTTGGCAGTTAGAAAATGCAATTGTTCTCATTGTTAACAGCTGTCAGACATGCACATACACACCTCATTGAATTAGTTTTTCAGATATAAACTAATGAATTACATTTGGAAAATTTAATTACCACCTGTGTATTTTTGATTAATGCAATATTTACATTTTCTTAGTCAGTCACTGTAAATCAGTGGCCAAGATGTTCTCATTTCCAGTGATGCTGATCATAATTGACTATTTTTCTCATCCGAAAAAACTTTTAAAAGTAGAGCTGATAGAAATTGTATTTGTATTCCATGGGTTAGGTAGCTAATATTGTGCAAACCATTTTAAACCTTTTATATTAAATATATCTGTGTTTATATTTAAAGTGTTGCATCTAGCGCACATCATTTGAATCATGCTTTCAAGGTTGTCACAATTGAAAATGTTACCCTTAAGGAATCATTCTTCGATAACTTAATTCGTTAGGGCATCACAAATCTGTAGGGCATGTATTAGTGATTAGCTGAAATATGATTTTATTTTCTGCTAAATCACCAGTCAGCTATATATACCTATATGTGAATGAATCAAAACCAGCTTGATTCAGTCAGTAAGTGACAATGTGGAAGGAATAGTAGCAAAACTAAGAAATCAAATGCTTACATTTTTAAAAGCTGAGTCCTTAGCGGAAAATAGCAGGAAATCCCAATCCGGAATTACCAAAGGGTGGGAAGCAGCTGATCAAATCATTCCGAAAAGCTTATGAAGTTGGTTTGAGCCAGCAATTTGCAATGTCCCCACTGAAAATTTACTGGTAAAAGTAACATTTATGGTATAAGAAAACCATAACAAAGTTAATAATTCTGAATATATCGCTAATTCTAAAATTGTCTATATGCAGTTGTAAATCTGGAAATATTTTCTGAGAGGCCTGCTCCTGTTTTGGGAACTTGGCTGATTTTTTTTCACACTCTACAAATAGACTAGTTAGCAGGATTAATGGGCAGTGTCAGTGTGGATATGAAATTGGCTAAGCAGAGAGCAGCGATGAATGGTTGTTTTTCAGACTGGTAGCAAGATTACTGCATAGGCTGGGTTTCTTTTCCTTGGATAGAGTGGATAATTTCCATTAGCAGAGGGGTCAACAACCAGGGGGCGTAGATTTAAAGTAATTGGTGGGAGGTTTAGAGGAGATATAAGGGGAAATTTCTTCACCCAGAGGGTGGTGGGGGTGTGGAACTCACTGCCTGAAAGGGTGGTAGAGGCAGATTTAAAAAGTACTTGGATGTGCACTTGAAGTGCCGTAACCTACAGGACTACAGACCAAGAGCTGGAAGGTGGGATTAGGCTGGGTAACTCTTTGTCGGCCAGCGAAGACACTATGGGCCAAATGGCCTCCTTCAGTGCTGTAAATTTCTATGATTCTATGATTACAATGGGATTCCCCAGGGGGTCAGTATTAGGAGCTCTGCTCTTTTCATAAATTAGCAATTTATCATCCCTCACTCCAAAAATCTGCTCTCTGAACAAATACAGCAGTGATCCTGTAACCTCTCACCAGAGACTCCTGGTACACAACGTCCTAATATCTGTTTTTCTTCTTTGAAGTGGGCATTTGGAGTTACGCTGTGGGAACTAATGACTCTGGGACAGACTCCATATGTCGACATCGATCCTTTTGAGATGGCTGCTTATCTTAAGGATGGATACAGAATAGCCCAGCCAATCAACTGCCCAGATGAACTGTAAGTTACTGTAACCATGAGGAGGCACTGTATTTTACTTGGTGTAGATCTCACTTATAACTATAGAACTGTTTGGTGCAGCTGCATTTGGGTAAACCAATCCTCCAGGTTAATAATGGGGCGATGCAGCACTGTGCTGACTTAACACATTTCACAGATATGATAACATAAGAAATAGAAGCAGAAGTAGGCCATTGGCCTCTCGAGTCTAATCTGATCTTGGCCTCAACTCCACTTTCCCTGCCCGCTCTCCTATAACCCTTGACTCCCCTATTATTCAGAAATCTGTCTATCTCCACCTTAAATATATTCAATGGGGCCGAAATTGATGGTCCTCTCGTTTTTTCCGCCGCTCTCCAATCGGTGGGAAATTGGTGAGGCCCTCGCGCCGGCAGTTTTGAAGGACCGCTGGGGAGCGTGTGCCGCGCGCAACACCGAAAAAAGTGCTCCCGCTCGAGATTCATCCGAGCGGACCTCTGCTCCTGCAGGAGAAAAGACCGCCGCATGGTAGCAGGTCTTACCTGGACGTAAGTATGAAGACCTGCAAGAAAAGGTAAGTGAGATTTTTTTTCTTTACTTCTTTTGCAGCGATTTTGTGTGAAAGGGTCCTCTGAGGGTTTTGTGATGTTTTATTGTTTATTTTTTGAACATTTTTTTTGTGCGATCCCCTCCTCCTCGGGCCCGACTCCATCCTCGGTATAACTTTCTCCAGGATTACATTTGCCGCACAGAATCCCACCCATTTTTGCCACCGGGCGCTTTTTTCCTTTTTTGACCAAACTTCCGCCCAAAGTACCATCAGAAAAGCAGGGCACTATAGACCAGTTAGCCTAACATCTGTGGTTGGGAAAATGTTGGAGTCCATTATTAAAGAAGCAGTAGCAGGACATTTGGAAAAGCATAATTCGGTCAGGCAGAGTCAGCATGGATTTATGAAGGTGAAGTCATGTTTGACAAATTTGCTGGAATTCATTGAGGATGTAATGAAGAGGGTGGATAAAGGGGAACCAGTGGATGTGGTGTGTTTCGACTTCCAGAAGGCATTTGACAAGGTGCCTCATAAAAGGTTATTCCACAAGTTAAAAGTTCACGGGGGTGGGGGTAATATATTAGCATAGAATCGAGGTTTGGCTAGCAAACAGAAAACAGAGAGTCGGAATAAATGGTTAGTTCTCGGGTTGGCAATCAGTAGCTAGTGGGGTACCGCGGGAATCAGTGCTGGAACCCCAACTATTTACAATCTATATTAACGACTTGGAAGAAGGGACCAAGTGTAATGTAGCCAAGTTTGTTGATGATGCAAAGATGGGAGGAAAAGCAATGTGTGAGGACACAAAAAAATATGCAAAAGGACATAAAGGCTGTGAGTGGCAAAAATTTGGCAGATGGAGTATAATGTTGGAAAGTGTGAGGTCGTGCACTTTGGCAAAAAAAAAACAAAGAGCAAGTTATTATTTAAATAGAGAAAGATTGCAAAGTGCTGCAGTACAGCGGGACCTGGGGTTACTTGTGCATGAAACACAAAAGGTTAGTATGCAGGTACCGCAAGTGATCAGGAAGGCCAATGGAATCTTGGCCTTTATTGCAAAGGAGATGGAGTATAAAAGCAGAGAAGTCTTGCTACAGTTATGCAGGATATTGGTGAGGCCGCACCTGGAATACTGCGTGCAGTTTTGGTTTCCGTATTTACGAAAGGATATACTTGCTTTGGAGGCAGTTCAGAGAAGGTTCACTAGGTTGATTCCAGAGATGAGGGGGTTGACTTATGAGGAAAGGTTGAGTAGCCTCTACTCATTGGAATTCAATAGAATGAGAGGTGATCTTATCGAAACGTATAAGATTATGAGGGGGCTTGACAAGGTGGATGCAGAGAGAATGTTTCTACTGATGGGGGAGACTCGAACTAGGGGGCATGATCTTAGAATAATGAACCGCCCATTTAAAAGTGAGATGAGGAGAAATTTCTTCTGAGGGTTATAAATCTGTGGAATTCGCTGCCTCAGAGAGCTGTGGAAGCTGGGACATTGAATAAATTTAAGACAGAGATAGACAGTTTCTTAAACGATAAGGGGAGCGGGCAGGGAAGTGGAACTGAGCCCATGATCGGATCAGCCATGATCTTATTGAATGGCGGAACAGGTTCGAGGGGCCGTATGGCCTACTCCTGCTCCTATTTCTTATGTAGGATCTTAGCAGTTATTTCGACGGTCAATGGGCGGAACTTGCCTTTGATCAATTTCGGCCCCATTGACCCAGCCCTCAACTGCTCTCTGAGGTCGAGAATTCCAAAGATTCTCGCCCCTCTGAGAGAAGAAATTCCTCCTCATCTCCGATAGGTCACCAATCCAACTTGTGCAAGTTACAATCTTGGTCATACCATGAGAGGAAAGAGATGCTCGGAGTTCTCCTTGTATTCTTTAAAACAAATAAAATAGTCTATTACAGTATTGCTGATTGCATCTTGAAATTGTGTAATGCTATCGTTTATCTAGAAACACTTCTCACTGCAATTATTTAAAACGTTTAATCAAATTTCCACCAAAACTTCCCTGAACATTGGTAACCACCTGTTTGCTCATCATTACTGTTGAGAAAATGTCATGTACAACATTGGAAATTCACCATGCTTAATAATTGATCCCTCTTCAAAGTGTATGGCCAGGTGTCCAGAGCATGAAAGGGTTTAAATGCTTTAAAAGCAACATTTCCTTTTAGCTGAACACAAAATGGTCACTGATAACCTCGACAAAAAAAAGCAAATGATGTGAAATAATTTTGACAAAGGAGCATGTTTGAAAAAAGGAATGCATAATAATTGATTCCAATTGCTTTGTGATCATGAGCATGTTTAAAAGGTGAAGCAGTCCATTGACTCCGAATGTGGCTGGAGATGTTGAAAGGCAGCAGAGAAGAGCTCTTGCTCAATCTAATGTTTACTGCTCAATTCAAGCTGGTGGGTGGAGCTTTGGTGTGTCATAAATATCAGCTAGTTGTAATCAATAGTAATCTTGCCACAAATAAAATGTGTCCAAACTGTTTCCTTTATGGTTCAGAACTCAGATTCAGCTATGAAGTGTATTTGTGATTAAAATAAGAAGCAGTTCTGGGCCGGGAGAATTCTGGAAGGCACATTGACCAAGTGGGGTATCATGTGATAGTGACTAAGCAGTTGCTCCCAACAAGACAGCGTTATATATCTGATCAATGATCGTTGTCTGTCCTGTTATATATCTGATCAATGATCGTTGTCTGTCCCGTTATATCTCTGATCAATGATTGCTGTCTGTCCCGTTATATATCTGATCAATGATTGCTGTCCCGTTATATCTCTGATCAATGATCGCTGTCTGTCCTTTTATATATCTGATCAATGATTGCTGTCCCGTTATATCTCTGATCACTGATTGCTGTCCCGTTATATCTCTGATCAATGATCGCTGTCTGTCCCGTTATATCTCTGATCAATGATTGCTGTCTGTCCCGTTATATCTCTGATCAATGATTGCTGTCTGTCCCGTTATATCTCTGATCAATGATTGATGTCCCGTTATATCTCTGATCAATGATTGATGTCCCGTTATATCTCTGATCAATGATCGCTGTCTGTCCCGTTATATCTCTGATCACAATGATTGCTGTCCCGTTATATCTGATCAATGATCGCTGTCTGTCTCGTTATATCTCTGATCACAATGATTGCTGTCCCGTTATATCTCTGATCAATGATTGCTGTCTGTCCCGTTATATCTCTGATCACAATGATTGTGTCCCGTTATATATCTGATCAATGATTGCTGTCTGTCCCGTTATATCTCTGAACAATGATCGCTGTCTGTCTCGTTATATCTCTAATCAATGATTGCTGTCCTGTTATATCTCTGATCACAATGATTGCGGTCCCGTTATATCTCTGATCAATGATCGCTGTCTGTCCCGTTATATCTCTGATCAATGATTGATGTCTGTCTCGTTATACCTCTGATCAATGATTGCTGTCTGTCCCGTTATATCTCTGATCAATGATTGCTGTCCCGTTATATCTCTGATCAATGATTGATGTCCCGTTATATCTCTGATCAATGATTGCTGTCTGTCCCGTTATATCTCTGATCAATGATCGCTATCTGTCCCGTTATATTTCTGATCAATGATCGCTATCTGTCCCGTTATATCTCTGATCAATAATTGATGTCCCGTTATATCTCTGATCAATGATTGCTGTCTGTCCCGTTATATCTCTGATCAATGATTGCTATCTGTCCCGTTATATCTCTGATCAATGATCGCTATCTGTCCCGTTATATCTCTGATCAATGATCGCTGTCTGTCCCGCTATATCTCTGATCAATAATTGATGTCTCGTTATATCTCTGATCAATGATCGCTGTCCCGTTATATCTCTGATCAATGATTGCTGTCTGTCCCGTTATATCTCTGATCAATGATCGCTGTCTGTCTCGTTATATCTCTGATCAATGATCGCTGTCTGTCCCGTTATATCTCTGATCAATGATCACTGTCTGTCCCGTTATATCTCTGATCAATGATTGCTGTCCCGTTATATCTCTGATCACTGATTGATGTCCAGTTATATCTCTGACCAGTGATTGATGTCCCGTTATATCTCTGACCAGTGATTGATGTCCCGTTATATCTCTGATCAATGATTGCTGTCCCGTTATATCTCTGATAACTGATTGATGTCCCGTTATATCTCTGACCAGTGATTGATGTCCCGTTATATCTCTGACCAGTGATTGATGTCCCGTTATATCTCTGACCAGTGATTGATGTCCCGTTATATATTTGACCAGTGATCGATGTCCCGTTATATCTCTGACCAGTGATTGATGTCCTGTTATATCTCTGATCAATGATTGCTGTCTGTCCCGTTATATATGTGGTGCTGTGGTTTAAAACCGTGTTTTGTATTTTGTTCAGGTTTGCAGTGATGGCGTGCTGTTGGGCCTTGGATCGGGAGGAGAGACCAAAGTTCCAGCAGCTGGTGCAGTGCCTGACTGAATTTCATGCAGCCTTAGGGGCCTATGTCTGAAATCAAGGCTTCGGTCGCACCTGAAGCCTTCAACACTAAGAGCAGAATTAATAATAGAAATTTAACTAAACAGGGGAAATATTTTGCTTGAAACAGAGTGCCTTGAAATGCTTTCATAGTTCGTTCTGTAAAATATCTTGATAATGTGAGTTCTGGTATTTTATAACACACCTCATGTTTACCTAAGACTATTAGTTAGCTTCATATCTGGTTGGGGTTCCTGGAGCAACCAAGTTTAATGGACTGAAAGGGCAGGTGTCAGTCGGACTTTGCACTCCATGCCTTAGCTCCTGTTGCCTGTATCTCACTGGGAGCTAGATTTTAAAAATTGTTTGTGAAACACATTTTGACAAGTCTTTTGAATGTCTGCTGCTGCTTTTCGACACGACCGAGCAATTCCCCAAATGGTTCACTGCTTCAGCAAAACTTTGGTTCATTCTCAGCGGTAATCGGAATCCAGGTTCTTTCCTGTGTCTTGTGTAATTCCTAAGCCTCCGTGCACTTCAAAGCAAGCGGTCTGTTTCCTTTCATATAGCGGACTGAGTTGGACTGGAGGAGGGAGTTCCTTGGCAACTGCACATGCAGCTTTTCACTCGTCTCAAAACTAGGTACATAGGGTGTATTTCGCATTTTAGCACTTCCTGCCACAGTAAAGTACCCTTTTCTGTCTAACCAATTACAAGTGGCAATCCTCTAACATGATTCACCTTTGACCTTCAGTATGGAAACCTTCTGTTCCACGGTACGAGGCGGTTGGGATAACTGGGTTCAAGATCTTGCTTTGTAAATCCAAACCTTGTATATATTTTTGAATAATTCATTTGTCTCCTATTTCTAGTTGTCAACTGGTGTTCATCTTTGTACAATGTAAAATGCAGAGGATATGATTAATAAAGCAGAAAAATCTTTCTGAATATTCGTGTATGTTATAATCTTGATTCAGTGGTAGTATTTAAACAGCTACTTTACTGAACAAATATAACTGGTTTTATAATAATTCAGTCTCACCTGTTTTGAATACTGAAAATTGATCAACTGAAATATACCATGAGCTAAACAGTTGTGGGCAGCTGCACCATTGTCATTGAGCGAGGAGTTTGGCAAGACTGCTTATAAAATCAATTAGTGCTGTTCAATTGCACTGTGACTGTCCATATCTCAACTCAAACTTTGTTGTCTAAACCCAGTATTGTGTAACTTATGATGTGCTTTCGCAATTGCTAAAGGCTCAATCCAATATGAAATTACAACCACTGAAATATTATTTCAGTTCTACTGAAGGAATGTACTTTTCAATTTTGTACCCCACAAATACAGCAGTTAGTTAGGAATGCAAGGGATGGCTTCCCTTTAAAATCTTTTAATGTGTTGATATGTGAAAATGTACATGTGACATTTACTTCAAGCTTAAGCTTCTTATGCAAGTGTCTTCACTGTAGGGTAAATTCAGGATCTGGACACATCGGTGCCATTGGTACCAATGCTTCAGATGTTGCTGGAGGTTTTGAAGCCTAGCCATATGCCCAAAAGGTGGCAGTGGCTGTAGTTAACTTAGTTGTGTTATGGCATAATCCACTGTTGTGACCGATGCTACAAATTTATCAATGGACCATTGGATTCCATAATTTACAAGCCTCAAAACCAAAATGGAGGACGTCTAGTTCCGTGCACATCTGCTAGTGAAAAACCATCAAATTCAGAGCATGCAAAAGGTATCTGCTAAAGCTACAAATGTTGATTTGACTTTTAGAATAGCTTTTTTTTAAGTCCTTGTGGAGACAAAGTCCTGTCTTCCATCGTGTTGTGTGGCACTACCACTGTGCTAAATGGGATAGATACAGAACAGATATAACAGCTCAAAACTGGGCATCCATGAGGCACAGTGGGCCATCAGCAGCAGCAAAATTGTAACATCATGACCCAACATATACCTCACTCTACCATTACCATCAAGCCAGGGGTTCAACCCTGGTTCAATGAGGAGTGCAGGAGCAGCACCAGGCTTAACCTAAAAGTGAGGTGCCAACCTGGTGAAACTACAACACACAATCACATACATACTAAACATGATGAGTGGCAAGTAACATTCGTGCCACACAAATGCCAGGCAATGACCATCTCAAACAAGAGAAAGTCTAGCTACCTCCCTTTGACATTCAACCGGAGTACCATCGCCGAATCCCCCACTGTGATTTTCGGCGGCAGGGATCACGTGTTTGAGAGGTGCTATCGAAGAATTGCTGCAGTGCATCTTGTAGATGATACACACTGAGCCACGGTGCGCCGGTGGTGGAGGGAGTGAATGTGATGCCAATGGTGGATGGAGTGCCAATCAAATGGACTGCTTTGTCATGGATGGTGTCAAGCTTCCTGAGTGTTGTTGGAGTTGCACTCATCCAGGCAAGCGGGCAGTATTCCATCACAATTGTCGATAGTGGAAAAGCTTTGGGGAGTCACTCGCCTCAGAACACCCAGCCTTTGACCTGCTCTTGTAGCCACAGTATTTATGTGGCTGGTCCAGTTAAGTTTCTGGTCAATGGTGACCCCCAGGATGTTAATTGTGGGGGGATTCGGCGATGTTAATGCCGTTGAATATCATGGGAAGGTGGCTAGACTCTCACTTGTTGGAGATGGTCATTGCCTGACTTGTCGGTGAGATAGGACATACCCAGGGATGGTGATTGAGGAGTCTGGAACATTGGCTGAAAGGTAGATTCTGTGAGCATGACTATATCAGGCTGTTCCTTGACAGCGCTCCCAATTGTGGCACAAGTTCCCAGAGGACTGGGTTGTCTGGGCTTGGTGCCTTTTCATGTCCGAGTCCGGTACCTAAGTCGATGGCAGGTGGTCCATCCAGTTTTTTTATTCTTGTTTTTCCTAGCAGTTTGTTACAACTGAGTGGCTTGCTAGGCCATTTCAGAGAGAAGTTTAGAGTCAAACACATTGCTATGGGTCTGGAATCACATAGGCCAGACTGGATAAGGGTGGCAGATTTCCTTCCCTGAAGGACAATAGTGAACCAGTTGGGTTTTTGCGACAATCCATTAGATTAGTCGTTACCATTACATTAGAACATAAGAATTAGAAGCAGGAATAGGCCATTAAGCCCCTCGAGCCTGCTCCGCCATTCAATAAGATCATGGCTGATCTTAAACCTCAACTCCACTTACCCGCCTGATCTCATATTCCTCGATTCCCCATGAGTTCAAAAATCTATCCATCTTAGCCTTGAATATCCTCAATGATTCTGCATCCACAACCTCGGGTAGAGAATTCTGAAGATTCTCAACCCTCTGAGTGAAGAAATTCCTCTTCATCTCAGTCTTAAAAGGCTGACCCCTTATCCTGAGACTGTGCCCCCTAGTTCTAGGCTCTCCAGCCAGGGGAAACAACCTCTCGGCATCTACCCTGTCAATCCCCCTCAGAATCTTAAATATTTCAATGAGATCACCTCTCTTTTCTAAACTCCAGAGAGTATAGGCTCAATCTCCTCATAGGGGGACCCTCTCATCCCAGGAAACAATCTAGTGACACTTGATACTAGCTTTTTATTCGAGATTTATTTAATTATCTGAATTTATATTTCACAGCTGCCACGGTGGGATTTGAACTCATGGCATGTGTCTTGGATCATTAATCCTGGTCTTCAGGTTACTGGTCCAGTAACATAACCACTGTGCTACTGTTCCTAGAATTTATATTCTAATGATAGCATGGATGTTTGTAATTCCTTACCCCCCCACCCCACCTTTTTTAATGCAACCATTTCAGCTGATCCCCTCTAAACAGCCTTCCCCACAGTTGGTCAACAGACAGCATGGAGCCCTAGCTCCAAAGGAACTGAATTCTGGGCAAGGGGACAGACAACAGAGCAGTCAACCTGATGAATGAAGTGATTGGAGCCAAGAACAGTAAGCCTGGCTTTGGAACTTTTCAGACCATAGTACAAGGTAAGTCAGTATGTATGTGACAGTCAACATTGAGGTTCAAAAATACCAACCGGTATGGGAGAAATTATTCCTGCGCTTATTGTCAAGATTCATCCATGCTAGTATGCTGATGTGTGGATAACAAGGTCAGTCGGTCTCCTCTGCATTTAGCTGGGTAGACAACATTGCGACAGATGTTCACAGTTCATTCTCTCAAGTGAAAGATCCATTTAGGGGTTACAACATTCTTGAGAAGCAGAAGTCCCCATGTTGGTCTGTTTATCTCTCCCAGCAGCTCCGATATTTCTGATCTGTGGCGGGCTTTGCTGGCCTGAAAGTTGGGCAATGTCCTTTTCCTGGGAATACAGATTTCCATATACATTTCCCTATAATCCAGAGTTTTACTGGTTCGCATTTAGTTCTTCACACTCATTCCGCTGCCTATGCTTGTTTTCTGCATGCTCTTGGCGATGAGACTCGAGGTGCTCAGCGCCCTCCCGGATGCATTTACTCTGCTTAGGATGGTCTTTGACCAGGGATTCCCAGGTGTCAGTGGGGGTGTTGCACTTTATCAGGGAGGCTTTGACGGTGTCCTTGAAATGTTTCCTCTGCCCACCTTTGGCTCGTTTGCCATGAAGGAGTTCCGAGTACAATGCTTGCTTTGGGAGTCTCATGTCAGGCATGCAGACAATGTGGCCTGCCCAACGGAGCTGATCCAGTGTGGTCAGTGCTTCAATGCTGGGGATGTTAGCCTGGTCGAGGATGCTAATATTGGTGCGTCTGTCCTCCCAGAGGATTTGTAGGATCTTGCGGAGACATCGTTGGTGGTATTTCTCCAGCAACTTGAGGTGTCTACTGTATATGCTCCATGTCTCTGAGCCATACAGGAGGGTGGGTATTACTACAGCCCTGTAGACCATGAGTTTGGTGGCAGATTTGAGGGCCTGGTCTTCGAACACACTTTTCCTCAGACGGCCGAAGGGTGCACTGACACACTGGAGGCGGTGTTGAATCTCGTCGTCAATGTTGATAAGAGGCTCCCGAGGTATGGGAAATGGTCCAGGGCTGCGCCGTGGATCTTGATGACTGGAGCGTGGGGGAATGTTGTGTGGCAGGGTCTTACTGATGTTTAGCGTAAGGCCCGAGCATTCATACGCCTCAGTAAATACGTTAACTATGTTCTGGAGTTCAGCCTCTGTGCGCAGACGCAGGCATCGTCGGCGTACTATAGCTCAACGAGAGAGGTTGGGACCTGGCCTGGAGAAGCCAAAGGTTGAACAGGTGCCCACTGGTTCTGTAGTTTAGTTCCACTCCAGCGGGGAGCGTGTTGACTATGAGGTGGAGCATGGCAGCGAGGAAGATCGAGAAGAGGGTTGGCGCGATCGATTTAATGTGTACACAAAATGAACCAACGGAATGGTGCAGTTGCTGAGCCTGTGCACAGTGCATCACTGAGCGACTTGCATATGGCACCACCTACCGGCAGTGTTGGGGCACTTTATCTTTCAACTTGGCTCCCTACTTGCACCATGAAGTTATGTATTTGCTTCACACTCGTACCCAGAACCTTTAAAGCCAAACTACACACCTGTGTGTGTGTGGAGGATGCATAGTATTCAAAGAATGTAGATTCCACAAGGTAAATCATTTTATTTCTTAGAAGTTATTCTTTAAACCTTTAGGGCAATGAATTCTTCAATGATGACTTACGGTACTCCTTCAGATTCCATCCAGTATGGCTTTAGTTGTAGAAGCCAAGTTTCCTTGCTCACCTCCACCCTCCCATTTTGTTCTTGAAGTGTTTACAGATTTATAACTCAGTTTATTTTATAAGTTGTTTCTTTTTTTGCGTAAAGAATAACTGGGAAAAAGAGTAAATGATGCAAATAATTCTGATGCCATGGTCATTTACAATACATTGTTTACTTGAAAGGCCCAATGTATGTCGTACCAATCAAAGAGAAATAAATCACGTTTGATTATGGTAGAAATGACCACAAAGGTACAACCACACCCTATAATGTCTGGCCAATCTGTCTCAAATAGTACTTGAAAGCGGTTACTTTGTTTTTTCCTGTGGCATTGTTCATGGTGAACTTGCATGTGTATCTCAGGAGGTTCCAAAGCATTTTACAGCCAATGATGTACTTTTGGAGTGTAGTCACTGTTGTAATGTGGGAAACGCGGCAGCCAATTTGTGCACATCAAGCTCCCACACACAGCAATGTGATAATAACCAGAGAATCTATTTTGGTTATGTTGGTTGAGGGATAAATATTGGTCAGTACACCAGAGAAAACTCCCCTTCTCTGTAAATAGTGCGCTGGGATCTTTTATGTCAACCTGAAAGGGCAGATGTGAACATCGGTTTAACGTCTCATCTGAACGACAGCACCTCCAACAGTGCAACACTCCCTCACTGCACTGGTGTGTCAGCCAAGATTATGTGCTCAAGTCTCTGGAGTGGGACTTGAACCCACATCCTTCGGACTTGGAGCTCAGACTGCTACCTGCTTTTAAAAAAAATATTGAACATTAAAAACATTTACAACATCAAGATCATTCCATTCTATCATACAAATCCATTCCGCCCCTCTACACAGACATTCCTCCAAAAACACATTAACATAAAAACCTGAAGTTTAATTTGTCTCCTGTAACATATAATAATCTATTGTACTTTAAACATTGATCATAAAATACTATCTTTAAATTCCTTTCTGAATAAAACAACTATATAATCTTTTAATCTTTTAGCTTATATTTAAAATACTCTTCGGTTTATCCTCCTCCCCTTAAAAATCAGAGCATTCCTTCTTTGCACAATCACAACACTATCCAAACTGAACATTACATTAATTGCCGCTCCGCTAGACTCGGTCAGACTCTCCTGCAATCCCCATCTCAAAATTGAGTCCCACGGATTCCCATTCTCGCTCTTCGGTCCCCACCCAGCAAGAAAACCGAACACAGTACTTAAAATCCTTTAACTGCAGACATAACCCCAGCAAATGGAACAGAGACTCATCCCACGTCCCACACACTGGGCGTGTTGCCACCTCCAGTCGCCCAATCTTGACATAAGCCTATCATGGTAAAAATCCGGTTATAAGCCAATTTGAAATCCACCCAGGACATTTAAAATTCGCCCACACTCTTCCAAATCCTGTTGAAGTCCAGCGGTGGGTATATATTCTGCCTAAACTCCTGACCAGCAGGTTTCTTAAATCTCCATTCTCTAAATACCACATAGAAATTTTGAGTATTACAGTTGTCAAATTGGACCAACTCCCCCTTTCTCCAGCAGAAAGCTTGGAAAAGCGGGACGCATTATACCTCCTTTGGAGATTTGTGTATTTATTTCTTCCATCCAACCCTGTGGCATTGCCCTCACAGTCTTCTCATACATGATCTTAATTGTTTTTCCCTCTACCTCCTGACCCTCCTTCCAAACCATGTCCCTCACTACCGCTTCCGCCTGGAATTACCTCATGTAATGCGTCTTTCATATATATATATATATATATAATACCAGCTTTTATAAAAGCTTGATTAAATAATACCTCTCCTTCAATGTTGACCCACCTGTTCAAAAATAAAGGTTGTTCTAAATATTCCTTAGTACCTTTGGGCATAAACTGCACACTTTATATATAAATAAATACAAAATTGGGCCCAAGTATCTACAACCCCCTTATAAAACCTAGGGGGAGGTTTAATCGATTTCAAAAACATATAGTATTCCATATAAAATATTCTCTGTCCTCCTATCCCACTTAATTTTTAAAAAATGCTGGAAACAACTCTTCCAAAAACTTGTATTTGACTTCTGAAGAAATCTCTTCACCCATTTAATTCTAAAGGATTTTTACTTCAAATCAATATCTGGGAAATTGAGTCTTCCCTGATTTTGCCGTCCAACGATGATATTGTAAGCAACCAAGGTTGGTTTCCCTTCCCATAAAAACTTTACACAAGCCTCCCAGATAGACTTTTCCACCCACTCAGGAATATCCTCCACTGTCAATAAGTACCATAGTTTCGATAGCAGGAGAGCTGACACCACTGTCGCCCTTCCTTGCACTTTCAACCATCTTCTTTCCCATTTTCCCAGAATCTTTTTAATTTTCATAACCTTCGGTTCCCTATTTAATCGATCCACTTTATCCCTATCCTTGCACGCCCAGAACTTCCAAAAACCTCCACCACCTTAAAAGGGCTTTCCTCCAACCACTCCGCGCTACTCCTTCTCACAACCAAGCACTGGCACTTACTATAATTTACTCTGGCTCCTGAAGCTCTACAATACTCCTCCACTACTCGCATAGCTTTCCTCACTGACTCCCCATCGCTCAACGTTAAGGTCGTGTCATCTGCATATTGATGTATCACCAACACCTGCCCGGAACTGGGAACCGCATTCCCCACTACGCCTTGTTCCTTTCGCATCATGTAACCTAATGGTTCTGCTACCAATGTGTACAACGATGGGGGCGGGGGACAACCCCAGTCGAAAACTCCATTATGCACCGCCCACTCCATCCCCCAGAGGTGCTAATGGGGCTATAAAAAGGACAATTTTGCCCTCAAAATTCTTGATACAATTCTGGACTTAGTCCATTGGACCCTGGGCTTCCCCCTCTCTCCCCTCGCCCCCCCCCCCCCCCACTCTTTCCACTTATTGCTGCTTTTATTTCCACTAATCCTACTTCTTTGTGTCACATACTTTTCTCATCCTCTTTTAAACCCTCTTCAATAAAAGCACTAACCTTCTCCGCCAATTTGGAAATGTCTTTTGTATATAACTCTTGTTAAAAGCTACTAGCCGCCTCCATAATCTCCCCACTTCCATTAATGATCTTCTCCCCAACCTTCAACTCTCCAATTAATGATAATCTTTGTCGCAGCTTCTCTTGCTCTAGAAAATATCTAGTGCATCTTTCTCCCTCCAATGTATTTTTAACCTTTGCGCGGAGAATTGCTCCCTTGCACCTTTCAGCTTGCAATAATTCCCACTCTTCCTTTAAAACATTCCACTTAGTCTCTGCTCCCTTATCCCCTCCGTCAACTGCTTTACAGATATCTGTAAACCTTCTGTTTATATTCTCTTCTCGAGGCCGGTTAGCTGTTGCTCTTTCTTTCCCATAACGTACTGAGAACTTTTACCTCATGTTTCAAAATGTCCCATCAAACTCTTCTTTCTTTCAAGAATAAAGATTCCTTCTGAGCATTCTTAATTATATTTAAAATCCTTTCTTTATAAGCAATTTCTTTCAGGTATTGATTGTTTAAAATCCACACCCCTGGACCGATCTTAAATCTGGTGTTCCTAATTCAAAGAACCAAAGCCAAGTGGTCACTTAAAAATACTTTTTTATAGTAACTCTCCATCACCTTAAAACTTAACCCTTCCCGTATTAACACAAAATCTATTCGGCTCTGTTTTAAATCATCACCCAGCCAACCTCTTCTGGAGAACTCCCCTTTTATAGGGTTCCGATCCCTTCATAAGTCTTTCAAATTTACATTTGCCATCATTTTTACAATCATTCCTCTGGAGTTACCATCTTTAAAGGTCATCTGGGCTGAAATGTCCATCCGAGATAAAAATACATTAAAATCCCCCACTATACAAGGGTTTTCCGCCTCTGCCACTTCTGTGAATAACCACCAGAAAAACTCATGCCGCTTGCAATGGTCACTTGCCGCATAAATATTAAAGAGATCACAATTAAATGCCTCCATTTTTACCTTTAGCAGTAAAAATGTCCACTCAGTGTCCTTGACCACCACGGCAGCATTCTCTTTTATGGACGAACTCACTAAAACAGCCACCCCTCTACGTTATTATTTGCTCAATTTTCACTCTCCCTTCTATACCTTCTGAACTCTTTCTACGATATCTTCATCCCAAAAGGTTTCTTCAGGAGAGCCCAGACCCGTGTCATGCTCCTCCTGTGCTATGTGGGAACTCAGGGACGCTTCTGGTGTACCTGACAACTACATGCGCTGGAAATGCATCCAGCTGCAGTTCCTGACGGACCACATTGTGGCACTGGAGCAGCGCATGGATTCACTCTGGAGCATCCGCGATGCTGAGGATGTTGTCAATAGCACGTTTAGTGAGTTGGTCACACCGCAGGTAAAGGTTACTCAGGCAGATAGGGAATGGGTGACCATAAGGCAGAGCAGTGGAAGGAAGGTAGTGCAGGGGTCCCCTGCGGTCATCCCCCTCCAAAACAGATACACCACCTTGGGTGCTGTTGAGGGAGATGACTCATCGGGGAGGGCAGCAGCAGCCAATTTCATGGCACCATGGGTGGCTCTGCTGCACAGGACGGCAGGAAAAAGAGTGGGAGAGCTGTAGTGGTGGGATTCTATTGTAAGGGGAATAGATAGGTGTTTCTGCGGCCGCAATCGAGACTCCAGGATGGTATGTTGCCTCCCTGGTGCAAGGGTCAAGGATGTCTCTGAGTGGCTGCAGGATATTTTGGAGGGGGAGGGTGAACAGCCAGTTGTCGTGGTGCATATAGGTACCAATGATATAGGTAAAAAACGGGATGAGGTCCTACAAGCTGAATTTAGGGAGCTAGGAGTTAAATTAAAAATCAGGACCTCAAAGGTAGTAATCTCAGGATTGCTACCAGTGCCACTTGCTAGTCAGAGTACGAATTGCAGGATAGCTAAGATGAATGCGTGGCTTGAGGAGTGGTGCAGGAGGGAGGGATTCAAATTCCTGGTACATTGGAACAGGTTCTGGGGGAGGTGGGACCAGTAAAGACCGGAAATCTGCACCTGGGCAGGACTGGAACCAATGTCCGAGGGGGAGTGTTTGCTAGTGCTGTTGGGGAGGGGTTAAACTGATATGGCAGGGGATGGGAACATTTGCAGGGAAACAGAGGGAAGTAAAATGGGGGCAGAAGCAAAAGATAGAAAGAAGAAAAGTAAAAGTGGAGGGCAGAGAAACCCAACGTAAAAATCAAAAAGGGCTACATTACAGCAAAATTCTAAAGGGACAAAGTGTATTAAAAAGACAAACCTGAAGGCTCTGTGCCTCCATGCGAGGAGTATTCGTGATCAGGTAGATGAATTAACTGCGCAGGCAGCTATTGATGAATGTGAAATTGGGATTTCGGAGACATGGCTCCAGGGTGACCAAGGCTCGGAACTCAACATCCAGGGGTATTCAACATTTAGGAAGGATAGACAGAAAGGAAAAGGAGATGGGGTAGCGTTGCTGGTTAAAGAGGAAATTAACGCAATAGTAAGGAAGGACATTAGCTTGGATGATGTGGAATCTGTATGGGTAGAGCTGCGGAATACCAAAGGGCAGAAAACAGTAGTGGGAGTTGTGTACAGACCACGAAAAAGTAGTAGTAAAGTTGGGACGGCATCAAACAAGAAATTAGGGATGCATGCAATAAAGGTACAGCAGTTATCATGGGCGACTTTAATCTACATATAGATTGGGTTAACCAAACTGGTAACAATACGGTGGAGGAGGATTTTCTGAAGTGTATTAGGGATGGTTTTCTAGACCAATATGTCGAGGAACTAACTTGAGGGCAGACCATCCTGGACTGGGTGATGTGTAATGAGAAAGGACTAATTAGCAATCTTGTTGTGCGAGGCCCCTTGGGGAAGAGTGACCATAATATGGTAGAATCTTTTATTAAGATGGAGAGTGACACAGTTAATTCAGAGACTAGGATCCTGAACTTAAGGAAAGGTAACTTCGATGGTATGAGACGTGAATTGGCTAGAATAGACTGGCGAATGATACTCAAAGGGTTAACAGTGGATAGGCAATGGCAAACATTTAAAGATCACATGGATGAACTTCAACAATTGTACATCCCTGTCTGGAGTAAAAACGGGGAAGGCGGCCCAACTGTGGCTAACAAGGGAAATTAGGGATAGTGTTAAATCCAAGGAAGAGGCATATGAGTTGGCTAGAAAAAGCAGCAAACCTGAGGACTGGGAGAAATTTAGAAATCAGCAGAGGAGGACAAAGGATTTAATTAGGAGGGGGAAAATAGAAGATGAGAGTAAGTTTGCAGGGAACATAAAAACTGACTGCAAAAGTTTCTATAGATATGTGAAGAGAAAAAGATTAGTGAAGACAAACGTTAGGTCCCTTGCAGTCAGAATCAGGTGAATTTATAATGGGGAACAAAGAAATGGCAGACCAATTCAACAAATACTTTGGTTCTGTCTTCACTAAGGAAGACACAAATAACCTTCCGGAAATACTAGGGGACCGAGAGTCTAGCGAGAAGGAGGAACTGAAGGAAATCCTTATTAGTCAGAAAATGGTGTTAGGGAAATTGATGGGATTGAAGGCCGATAAATCCCCAGGGCCTGATAACCTGCATCCCAGAGTATTTAAGGAAGTGGCCCTAGAAATAGTGGACGCATTGGTGGTCATTTTCCAACAGTCTTATCGATACTGGATCAGTTCCTATGGACTGGAGGGTAGCTAATGTAACACCACTTTTTAAAAAAGGAGGTAGAGAGAAAATAGACCGTAGGTAGTGGGGAAAATGTTGGAATCCATTATTGAAGATGAAATAGCAGCGTATTTGGAAAGCAGTGACAGGATCGGTCCAAGTCAGCATGGATTTATGAAATGGAAATCATGCTTGACAAATCTTCTAGAATTTTTTGATGATGTAACTAGTAGAGTGGACAAGGGAGAACCAATGGATGTGGTGTATTTGGACTTTCAAAAGGCTTTTGACAAGGTCCCACACAAGAGCTTGGTGTGCAAAATTAAATCACATGGTATTGGGGGTAATGTACTGACGTGGATAGAGAACTGGTTGGCAGACAATCGGGATAAACGGGTCCTTTTCAACATGCAGGCAGTGACTAGTGGGGTGCCGCAAGGCTCAGTGCTGGGACCCCAGCTATTTACAATATACATCAATGATTTAGATGAAGGAATTGAGTATAATATCTCCAAGTTTACAGATGACACAAACTGGGTGGCAGTGTGAGTTGTGAGGAGGATGATAAGAGGGCTGCAGGTGACTTGGACAGGTTAGGTGAGTGGACAAATGCATGGCAGATGCAGTACAATGTGGATAAATGTGAGGTTATCAACTTTGGTGCAAAAACACGAAGGCCGAATATTATCTTAATGGCGGCAGATTAGGAAAAGGGGAGGTGCAACGAGACCTGGGTGTCATGGTACATCAGTCATTGAAGGTTGGCATGCAGGTACAGCAGGCGGTGGAGAAGGCAAATGGCATGTTGGCCTTCATAGCTAGGGGATTTGAATATAGGAGCAGGGAGGTCTTATGCAGTTGTACAGGGCCTTGGTGAGGCCTCACCTGGAATATTGTATTCAGTTTTGGTCTCCTAATCTGAGAAAGGACATTCTTGCTATTGAGGGAGTGGAGCGAAGGTTCACCAGACTGATTCCCGGGATGGCAGGACTGACATATGAGGAGAGACTGGATCGCCTGTATTCACTGGAGTTTAGAAGGATGCGAGGGGATCTCATAGAAACATATAAAATTCTGATGGGACTGGACAGGTTAGATGCAGGAAGAATGTTCCCGATGTTGAGGAAATCCAGAACCAGGGATCACAGTCTAAGGATAAGGGGTAAGCCATTTAGACCTGAGATGAAGAGAAACTTCTTCACTCAGAGCATTGTTAACCTGTGGAATTCTCTGTCGCAAAATGTTGTTGATGTCAGTTCGTTAGATATATTCAAAAGGGTGTTAGATATGGCCCTTACGGCTAAAGGGATCAAGGGGTTATGGAGAGAAAGCAGGAAAGGGGTATTGAGGTGAATGATCAGCCATGATCTTATTGAATGGTGATGCAGGCTCGAAGGGCCGAATGGCCTACTCCTGCACCTATTTTCTGTATTTCTAACAGGGCAGTGCCTTTAAAACACTGCCTATTATGTGGCACTTCATCAAACGCCTTTTGGAAGTCCATGTACACGACGTCAACTGCACTGCCCACATTAACTCTCTCTGTTACTTGATCAGAAATCTCAATCAAGTCAGTTAATCACGATGTACCTTTAAAAATCACTGCTGGCTTTCCTTTATTGATCCACAATTCTCCAAGTGACAGTTAATTTTGTCCCGGATTATCATTTCAAAAGCTTCCCCACTACCCATGTTAAACTGCCTATAGTTACTGGGTTCATTATTACATCATTTTTTGAACAGGGTGTAACATTTGCAATTCTCCAGTCCTCTGGCAGCCCTCCACTCCCCCCATATCTAAGGAGGATTGGAATATTATGGCCGGTATCTATGAAAATTCCACCCTTCACTTCCATCAGCGTCCTAGAATGCATCCTATCTGGTCCTGGTGACTTATCGACGTAAGTTCAGCCAGCCTTTCTCGTACCTCCTGGTCTTGTCTGTCTGGTGGTCACCCATTCCCTCGCTGCCTGTACACTCTTATGCTTCGAGGTGCCTACCTTTTGCACCATGCTATCCACATCACTCTCAGCCTCAGCTCAGTGACACCAGCTGCTACTCAAGCTCTGAAACCCGGAGATTTAGAGGAATTTCTTCTATCGGGGTTGTAAATCTTATGGAATTCTCTACCCCAGAGAGCTGTGGAGGCTGGGTCATTGAATATATTTAAGGCGGAGATAGACAGATTTTTGAGCGATAAGGGAGTAAAGGGTTATGGGGAGCAGGCAGGGAAGTGGAGCTGAGTCCATGATCAGATCAGCCATGATCTTATTAAATGGCGGAGTAGGCTCGTGAGGCCAAATGGCCTTCTCCTGCACCTATTTCTTATGTTCTTATGAGCTTCTCCAGCCCACATGGTTGTCCAGGACACGGGAAGCATGCTGGAATTCCCATGTGGCACAAGATGTGTATTCCATGGGACAGAGGTGCCCTACAATGCCTCTATTTATTAGACTATTAACTACCAACAGAAATATAAACAAGACTTAAAAATAACCATTAACAGATACTCACCAATCAGCTCCTTCCCTTGTGCGGACGTCACTTTAGGTTTTTTCACCTCCGGCCGCGTTACCTCCGGGCTCTGGGGCTACCTTTATCTCCACCCGTTCCTCTCACCCTCCCATAGGTCTGTCGGGCCCATTAACTTAGAGTCCTTGGGTTCTGTGTCTCCACTCCTCCTTTTCAGTTTGACATCTCCACCGCCCTCCTCCTCTCTACCGAATTCCTGCTCTCACCAAATTCTTCCACTCTGCTTGCGATCCACTCCATTTGGGTTCTCCAAGCTCTCTCCAGGGTTACCATCACTGCACCCACTGTCAGCATCACACAGTGCCGTTGCAGATCTGATGCCATCATAGGTCTACTCTGCCTAAACTGCCACTACTCTCGGGCCATCCTGGAAAGCCAGACTCTTTCTCTACTGGTTACTGCCTCCCTAAACTCCTATCACAGTCCTCCTATCTTCCCCTTGCCTAACGCACCTTCTGCCTCCTATCCTAGCTTTGAACCCCTATATCGCTCCGGTTTCTCTCCCATCTCCATCTTGTCGTCTCCAAACTCTTCTTGTCCATAAGACCGACCATCTGCTCCGTCACTCCATTTCCAGCAAACTTGTGATCATCTAACTTCCATTCCTAGCCCTCATGCAAGCTGAAATAGTAAATGGCTCTCTCCTCAAGGACTAGCTTCCTCCTTTTCATAACCTCCATCATGACTCATCTCAAAAAACTCTCCCGCAATCCTCTGCTCCACTGCCACTTTCCTTTCCCAAAATCCTCGAAGGTGTCACCTCTCTGATCTGTCCAAGTGCTCCGTCACTCCTGTCCCTGTTTGAAACTCTCCAGTCAGGTTTCTGCTATTCCTAAAGCATAAAAACTGCCGTAACCAAAGTCAGGAATGATATTCTCTCTGACCTTGGTGCATTATCCTCACCCTCTCCACAATCTCTCACACGACTGACCGCACCATGTTTTAACATTGTCCTGCTCCAGGGGGCTGCCCTCACTTAGTTCTACTCTTATCTTTCTGCCTGTAGCAAAACATCTCTGGTAATGGCTTCTCTTCCCACACCTGCACCTTGGCTCCCTCCTCTTATCTACGTGCTGCCCGTTCTGAAATAATCTGCAGGCATGGCTTCAGCGTCCACATGTAGAACAATGACATGCAGTTCTAGGTCTCCACCACCTCCCTCGGCCCCTCCACTTCCTCAGTGCTGCCTGACAACTTGCCCCACATCCAGTCTCGGATCAGCCATCATTTCCTGCAATTGGGAAATCCAAAGCCAATGTCTTCTGCCCTCTACAAACTAGTAAACTCACCATTGACTCAATCCCCCTCCTTGGCCAATGGCTGAACCAGATGTATCACTGCCGGCTTACACCTCCATAACAATGTCCCCACTAGCACCTATTGTGGATTCCATCTGCTTCTGAAAATCTTTTTCATACCTTTTTCAACTCCAGACTCAGTTACTCCTGTCTCCTGGCTGGCCACCCATCCTCCGCTTTCTGTAAGCTGTGACATCCAGCTCGACTTCACTACTACCTCTCTCAACCCCTTTACTGCCTCTGTGTTGTTAGATTGCATTGATTAAAAAATTCTCATCCTTGTGTTCAAATCCCTCCATGGCTCGCCCCTCCTTACCTCTGTAATCTCCTCCAACCCCACATCACTTCACAAGCTCTGACCTCTTGTGTGTCTCTCAATCCCTTTGACCCACCATTGGGGGCCTTGCCTTCAGCTGTCTAAGCTTTCGGCTCTGGAATTCCCTTTCTCAACCTCTTTGCCTCTCCAGCTGTCTCTCCTTCAGACACACCGTGAAACCTACCTCTTTAACCAAGCCTTTGGTCACCTCCTTTGGCTCGATGCCAGATTTTGTCTGTTATATTCATGAAGCACCCTGGGATGTTTTACTATATTAAAGACACTATAAATGCAAGTTGTTGTAGCTCACCCACATCCTATCTTGCATCAAGTCCCATTTGCCCCTGCCCTCACTGACCTGATCTGACCCACATTGGCTACCAGTCATCCAGCAAATATAAAATTGTCTTCCTATGTTTAATACCTTCCAGGGCCTCTCTCCTCCCAATCCCCATAAGCTCCTTCAGCACTAAAACCCTCTCCGCTCCACCCTGTTATTTGGCATCCATTTTTCTGTGAAGTACCTTGGGACTTTTTCTATATACAATGTGTTCTATAAATACAAGTTGTTGTAATTGTGGTTGTCGTTGTAATAGCAGTACACTCTGTGAATAATACATTTAGTTCCAGCTTGAGAGAAGATCTCGTATTATGTCAGTGTGGCATTTCTATTTCTTTGAGTGTGTCCAGTTTAGCATTCAGTTATGAGATGGACAAGTAATGTGTTGCTTGTATCTATTCCTTTTTACTGTTTCTGAATGTACAATATCCCAAACCACTATTCTAAGAGAAGACGACTTCCGCCAATGTCCCGGCAAACAAGGACAGAGTGACTCAGCACTTGGACAATTATGATCTGATCAATGAGAGCCAGCATGGATTTGTGATGGGTCCATCCTGTCTGACTAATCTGGTTGAATTTTTCGAGGGGGTAACTAGCATGGTGCATAGGGGACTGTCTTTATTGTCAATATGTGGACTTGCAACAGGCATTTGATAAGGTTCCACACAAGATTATTAGCAAAAATAAAGGCGTACAAGTTAACATAGGTCGGTAATTCATTGGGAGTTAGAAGATAGAGAGAAGTGATAAAGGGAATTATTCTGAGTGACGGGATGTGACATCATTAAAGTGATGGAAGGTGTCATCGACAGTGCTATGAAGCGGCACTTACACACCAATAACCTGCTCATTGATGCTCAGTTTGGGTTCCACCAGGACCACTCAGCTCCAGACCTCATTACAGCCTCGATCCAAACATGGACAAAAGAGCTAAATTCCAGAGGTGAGGTGAGAGTGACTGCCCTCGACATCAAGGCAGCATTTGACCGAGCGTGGTATCATGGAGCCCTAGTAAAACTGAAGTCAATGCGAATCAGGGGGAAAACTCTTCACTGGCTGGAGTCATACCCAGCACAAAGGAAGATGGTTGTGGTAGTTGGAAGTCATTTATTCCAGCCCCAGGACATTGCTGCAGGAGTTCCTCAGAGCCCGAGGCCGAGTGTCCTAGGCCCAACCGTCTTCAGCTGCTTCATTAATGACCTTCCCTCCATCGTAAGGTCAGAAGTGGGGATGTTCACTGATGATTGCACAGTGTTCAGTTCCATTCGCAACTCCTCAGATAATGAAGCAGTGCGTGCCCACAGACAGCAAGACCTGGACAACATTCAGGCTTGGGCTGATAAATGGCAAGGAACATTCACGCCACACAAGTGCCAGGCAATGACTATCTCTAACAAGCGAGAGTCTAACCACCGCCCCTTGACATTCAACATTACCATTGTTGAATCCCCCACCAACAACATCCTGGGGGTCACCATTGACCAGAAACTTAACTGGACCAGCCACATAAACACTGTGGCAACAAGAGCAGGTTAGAGGCTGGGTATTCTGCAGCGAGTGTCTCACCTCCTGACGTCCCAAAGGCTTTCCACCATCTACAAGGCACAAGTGTGGAGTGTGATGGAATACTTTCCACTTGCCTAGATGAGTGCAGCTCCTATATTACAACAGTGACTACACATCAAAAGGTACTTCATTGGTTGTAAAGCACTTTGGGATGTCTGGTGGTCGTGAAAGGCACGATAGAAACGCAAGCCTTTTTTTCAACAACACTCGAGAAGCTCGACACCATCCAGGACAAACCAGCCCGCTTGATTGGTACCGCATCCACCACCTTATAGAATCATAGAATAAACTCAGAATGATACAACACATGCCTGTACCGGCTCTTTGGTAGAGCTGGTCAATTAATCGCACAACCCTGTCATTTTTTCCCTTTCAAGTTTTTATCCAATTCTCTTTTGAATGTTACTGTTGAATCTGCTTTAACCAGCCTTTCAGGCCGTGCATTCCAGATCACAATAACTCACTGTGAAAATAAATGTCCTCAACTCAACCTTTGATTCTTTTGCCAATCGTCTTAAATCTGTGTCCTCAGGTTACTGACACCACTGTAAACAGTTTCTCTCTCTTTAATCTACCAAAACTGTTCATGATTTTGAACACCTCTATCACATCTCCTCTTAACCATCTCTCCTCTAAGGAGAACAACCCCAACATCTCCAGTGTCTCCATATAACCATTGTCCCTAGTACCATTCTAGTAAACCTCCAAGGTCTTGATACCCTTCCTAAAGTGTGGTGCCCAGAATTGAACACAACATTCCAGCTGTTTTATAAAGCTTCAGCATAGCTTCCTTGATTTGTACTTAATGCCTCTATTACTGAAGGCAAGGATCCCAGATTATTTTTTAACAGCCTTCTCAACCTGTCCTGCCACTTTCAAAGATTTGTGTGCATACATCACCCGGTCTCTCTGTTCCTGCCTCTGCTCATTCTTCCGACCAAAATGTATCACTTCACACTTCTCTGCATTAACTTTTATCTGCTTTGTGTATGGCAATTTAACCAGTCTGTGTCCTCCTGAAGTCTGTTACTATCCACCATATTGTTTATTCCATTTCTGAGTTTTGTCTCACCTGCAAACTTTGAAATGACACCCTGTATACCCAAGTGCAGGTCATTAATATATATCAGACCAGTGGACCGTATACCGACCCCTGGGTAACACCACTGCACACCTCCGTCCAGTCTGAAATGCAACCATTCACCGCCAATCTCTGCTTTCTGTCTTGTAGCCAATTTTACGTCATGTTGCCACCGTCCCGATAATCCCACTGACTTTAATTTTTCGAACATATCTGCTATGTGGTACTTTGTTAAAGGTCTTCTGGCATGTCTCATGGTGATCCACCATTACAAATCTAACACTGCTGGTTGGGGTTTCCAAGGCCTCGGGGAACCCACCAGCTATGGTCAGGTGAGGACTGCTGGATCCAGGAGGTAAGTGCCTTTCCAGGGATGGTAAGGGGTGGTCCCGGGGGTCAGGTTCGCCTCTAGCCAACCTGAGTGGTTCGAATCGCTCCCACTCCCTTGGGTTCTCGACAATGGATTTATTTGGGGGGGTGCGGTGATGAAGTGCAAAGGACAACTGGTTTGGTCCAGAAGAACTTTGATTTTATTACAGACAAGAAAATACAATGTCAAACTTATAATCACTCTAATAAAGAACAATACATTACACATTCAAAAGGGGTTACAGTAAAAATTACACCTCCCACCTCCCAGGTCTAACCTAGCTAGTTAGACACCAGGGCAGGCAGGGACTATGCTTGCCAATCCTTTCTGGTCAGTTAGCGGTAGTTCGCAATTTTCGGGGTTCATTAAATTGTGTAAGTTCTGCTTGCCGTACCCCGAACGTCGGAGAAGACTTCTTACTGTGCAATCTTCAGTTGGGTAGAGTCCGCTGATGCTGTAAGGCGCGTTTTGGATCTATGGGGTAAGTACCCGGTTTCCTTCGTTAGAAATAGGTTCATAGTCTCTTTAGGTAATGTTTTCACCTGTTGGTAGTTCGGACTTAGATTGTAGAGTGGAAACTTTCGATTCTTCGGTTTCTTTCTGTTGGAATTTTGTTTTGAGTTCGGTCAATCGTGGTGATTCTTCGGTGGTACCACGTTGGCTGTGGCCGGTTGCTGCCGCGATGGTGGTATTCTTCCTTCCTTTTGGACTTCAGGACTTCGAGGCTGGAGAAGTTAGTTTGCAACAGTCGCGTTGGTTTCTCTCCCTTCTGATGACATAGGCACAGTATGGCACACGCGTAGTATGGCATACCCTCTGTTAAAACAGAAGGCCAGTTATACGGTTTGAGTTGTCCTAATCTCCACGCCAAATCAGTCCAGAATTCTTTGTTTAAATTTGGCGGGCTTGACATTTCTTTGCAATATTTTGGCGGGTTCGTTAAAAGTTAATATGTCTTGGGTGGGTTGCTCTTCAAAATCTGTTTCCTGATGGAAATATTAGCTTGGTAATCGCAATGTCCTTTTGTGCTTGGTTTTTGCATACAGGCTGTAGTGGGGCCTTTGTTCTTATTCATGTTGAAGATGGCTTTTCTCGGTTCAGTTCGATGGCTGGCCATCTCTGAGATATTTTTATAATGTTAATGTCTGTTGTGGAAAAGGGTTTTCAAGTATCCATTCCTCCAGACAATTTACCTTAGTCACAACACCCAGACAGTTCCAATAATCAACTGGGCGTCTTTAATTCCTTAGGCCCGCCCACAGACTTGAATTTGTCTTGTAAAAGTCCAAAATTCGATTAAAGTTCGTAGTTTCTTCCATAAGCACTTTAGGATTTCAAACTTTCTGGTAGATAGTCCTAAATTAAATTTCCTTTCCAATGAGCTCAAACACTTTGGGGGGGGGGGGGGGGGTGGTGATTCCCAGGAATTTTGACCTTTCAGACCCCCTGTGATACTCTACACTCTTCGAGTGTCAAACAAGGAAAGCAAAATTCCTGATCCCGAGAGTCAACCTTCCCTACATTTATTCTAGCTAAACATTAACGTGCATCTCCCTTTAAAATGCAATTCGGTTCACAGGCGAATACGATCACTACAATTCGGTTACAGCATAGGGGGTATGATGCCCCTCCTTTACTCGGTTTTCACAGTAAAATAACGGTATACAGTCAAAGACAACTTTAAGTTCAGTAAAACATAGTCAAACACATTTTAAGTAACACTCTTACAACACTCGTGATGTTGTGGTTTACAGCAGGTAAAATCAAACACAAATGAAACATGGTAGTATGGTGTCACCCCTCTCTGCACGATTACCAAGTTCGGCCAAGGAGCGAATAGCACCCTTTGGTGCCTGACCTGACGGCCTCTGCATTTCACTCGGCAAGTGAGACACCATAAGTAAAGAATAATCGCGAGTTGACAGGTAACTAAAGTGTGGGAAGCGATTTGGATCCAGACTGGGACTTCTATATTTCTGAAAAGGTCCCACCAAAGCGGAATTGCGATCTTGAGAATCTTTTTCACTATCTCAATTGTTTTCTGTTCTAGAGTGTAGGTGTTTTTGTGAGATAATTACAGCTTTTAGCAGAGCGGTAAGATGTTCGGGTAGAAGGGGAATTGCATAGCCAAATGTACAACATAATCCTGCAGGTTTGTAATGTTTTCCTTCACAGTGAGGTGGACAGTGGAGGGTTCAGGAATGGGGACAATCCGTTCCTGGGCCACTTGAACTGATGCCTCAGTTTTGAAACAAAAACTGCTGTCACTTACCGGACACCAGAAGTGTCCATGTTGGTAGTGGGGTGCACTGGTGGTGACACAATATGTCCCACCCCCTATGTGTGCTCCCTGTGGAGGGACATGGTCTTCTGCCATTACTTCCATGGTGCAGTTAATAGGCTGTGCGCCAGCAGCTTTAAACCCACACTGTGACTTTGAATGGGCACTCAAGTACTGGGGACACAGTATTACATGTGCACCCCGACTCCGGCACCCGGAGAGGTCAGTACCTGTTACAGCGTGCTCCCACTTTATGACATAGGGTGGGACTGCTGCGAAACGAATGTGTGCACCTCCCTGAATAACTCCAATGTTATCCACCCGGTTTACCGGTGCGGGTCGGGCTGTTCCACCTGTGACCGGCATCCTTAGTACGATTCCCATAATGGTGTGGTTAGATTTCCCACAGTCTACTGGGACAGGGTAGGCTTAAGAGGCTAGGCAGAGCTGGCACGGGCTTAGTGAATTGCTGTACGGGTGGGGGGCTGCGAGGTGCTTGTTCCTTATCCAAGAGGGGACGAAACCTTGTTTTAAATCCTCCAGGTTATTGCAGCCCTCGCCCAACAACTATGCCCCATACAGTACGCACACGTCGTTCTGTGTAGCCTGGTCCGTTTCTATCCTCCTGCATGTTTTTCCAGCTCAGCCACTATTTCTTTTAAATGGACAGTCATAGCCTGGGCCTCGTGTAGTTCTGAACCTACTACTGTGTTCTCTTGTTTCAGGATTTTTCTCAATTGGTTCTTTAAACTGTTTATCTGTGTTTGCAGTTCTATGTCATCTAGGCTATTTATTACAGAGGATCCTGTATTGTAGGCATTGAAAACATCATTCATGATTTCCCTTCTAGGTCTCCCCGAGCCCATGGTGTCCCTAGCGTTTAGGGTGTATAGGTCTGCTTTGTCTACATTTCCAAAGTCTAACTCATAAAATTCCTTGAACATATCGCTAAGTAGGACCTGGTATAGCAGCTCTGGTTCCTTCGGACACCATGGAGGTAGGTGTACCTCGGTAAGGTTTAATATTACTGAAGCTACTGCATAATGTACATCTTGGTATAAACACCTTTTCGGACGGTACCAATACTAATCCGTTCCCAGGTCCCTTGATGGTGGTAGGACACCTCTCTATTACTGGGCGTATTGGCGGGGTTGTGGGCAGCGGTTTCTTAATGTGTGCTCTTAGTTCGGTGGCGTTAATTGGGAGTGGGGAGTGTGGGACCATGCACCCATGTAGGCTGGAATCCCACCCCATCCCTTCCCCTTCATCTTGCCATTGCCTGGCGAAGGCGATCGTTATGCCTGCGGGACAAATACTCTCTGATCCCCACATGTAAACATAAATTCCTTGTTCAGATTCCCACCATTTGTCCCAACACACTGTTACTCTTCCCCGTGTCCCCGTGATGGTGCGGTACGTATCATTACCGAGTCTTTTCCAGTCCGATTTCTGGTACCATGTGACCTTGTTGAGTTTTCTGAGCAACCACCATCTTCCCAAGGGAATGTTCCCTTTGCAAGTCAAACACACACGCTTCCCCTCTGTAACACTGACTCGGGCAGTGATGATCCGTGTCCGGGGGCATGAAACTGAGGCCTCCCCGTAGGTTAAACTTTCCTGGAGTAGCGGGTAGAATTAGATCCCAGCCACCCTGGCCATCTTCCCTCGTGGGTGTAAACGGCGAGTTCTTCCACGTCTCGGGGGCCACCCCCGGTGGTTACGATCGGTGCTCTCCCTCTTGAACACCTGTAAATGAGGGATTCTTCCACGTCTCCTCGGTCGCTGCTGCTCATCCTTATCAGGGTGAGCAGGAACAGGATTCTTCTCATGTTGTTCTCTTTCCTGTAGGGGCACATAAAACAGATTGTCTAGCCCTGAGACCGCTCTCTGGCTTGGCAAAGGTGACCAAGATCCAAATAGGGCTCTCTTCCTTTCAGACATAGTATAGTCTTTAATCGACTGGCTGTCTTATTCAGTTCCTTGTGGACTGATGTCTGCTTCTAACTTTTATCTCACAGCCGTTTTGCTTGTTCTCTCACCGGTGCTTCCCTTAATAGTTATACCGGTAGATTCTTCTTACTCCCGGGTATTACCCGGCCTTTGCCTCTTTTAATAGCTGCACAGGTAGATTCTTTTCCTGACCTCAGTAACGAATACAAATATCACTATCATTACATAGACAAATCTTCCACTACTCTAAATTACTCACTAGACATTCTTAAATTCATATTGTACTATATATGTATATCTGCCACCCGTCTTCAGGTGGCCAGGTTAATTCCTGCCTTCCTCCTTCTTTTGCCTCTAGGTGTCCAGTGGGGCCGATAGTAAGTCGGCCTGCATCGCCAGACCCGGAGTGTTCTGACCGGAGGTGGGTCTGAGTCCCACACTATCGGGGAAATGTCTCCTTTGGGGGTGGCTGCCTGGTTCGTTTCTTCCCCTGGGTGTTCTGCCTGGTCGAGGGCTATAGGCTGGGGACTCCAACTTGGTGGCTGGTCCACCGCTATCCCTTCTGAGGGTCTCTCGTTGCCCGAGTCTACTGGCTGGGTGTCCCTGCCCACGGGCTAGTCTCTGACCTTAGGTACCCTTTCGTGGCTGGTCCCTTTCCCGGGGCTGAACCATTTAATTGGGGCGCTGGTGACCACGGTGTCTTTGACCGTGGTGTGCGGGAAATCCTTCTTAAGGCTCCGGCTGCTGGAGGTGCGTCCAAGTCCCAAATGATTAGGGGGACAGCTCCTCCAGTAACACAGTCCACCGCCCCTCTAGGTGCAGTCTGTGGGTCTGCCAGGTCCCCTGGGGGATTTCCACAGTCGGGGGCTGCTGGCTGGGGGTCCCTGTCTTTCGTACGGTTTACAGTTTTTGGCTGTCCCTTACGTTTAGCTGCAGCCTCTGGGTTGAAAAGTTTGCACTGATTTATGTGGAACCACTTTGTACGGCAGGGCAATTTTATGGCATAGACCATGGGGCTTGCCTTGTCGACAATGTGGTACGGTCCCATGTGCAGTGCCTCAAAGACCCCTACTCTAGCGTAGTTCCTCACCATAACCTGGTCCCCTATCTCCCACTCATGGTGTTTGCGGGGTTCTAGCAGCAGTCGGTTGCTCCGATGCTGTTTTTCCATGTTGTTAGCAGCCTGCCAGTGAATCTGTTTAAGGTGTTCAAACAGATTCCTGACAAAACTGTCCCGGTTCACATCCCTAAGCTGACTTTTGAGGACGGGGTCTTGGATCTGGACCATTTTTAGGTCCGGGGGAAAAGCTATCCCTGCCTTCCCTGCTGTCCCAATCCTGCCCCTGACTGCTGTGATGGGTCCTGGATTGTACGGATCCCAGAGCTTGCCCGTGTGGGCACCTTGCTTGGCTAACATATCAGCCTGCCGGTTTCCCTTGCTACGGGGTTCAGTGGTGGAATGTGCCTTCACCTTATGTACATAGATATTCCCTTCCTCCCTTACAGCTTTCATGATCTTTACCAGTAGAGGCTTAATTGCCAGGGGCCTCCCGTCTGCGGATGTTTACTGCGACGGGACCAGATAGCCAGGTACTCCGTACACGAATTGCATGTGAACATACTGTCCGAGCAAATCGTGTATGGGTTCGGGAATTCTTCGGGGTGTGTGACTACATACATCACTGCAGACAGTTCAGCGTGCTGGGCACTCAGTACTGGGGAGTTTAGTCGCCAGGGCAATGCCTGCCTCGGGGTCATAAACTTCGCAGCCTGAGAGTCATTCACCTGCAGATACTGTGCTTGAACCGTTCACATAGATCTCTCGGCCTGTGGGGTTGTAACCCAGCCCGAAAGCCTATGTTAATTTCCCATACCCCTTCTACGGAACACCAGTGGGCTGTCCCTGAATAAATCATATTGGCTGCGAGTCTTGGTTCGCAGAGACCTTTTACCCTTCGGTCCATTTGAGAGAGGAGCAGGGTCCAGCGAGCAATGCGGGCACTGCTCACTGTCCCGTTCTTGATTCTCCCATGCAGGATCATTTGTGTGGGCATATGGTGGGTAAGGAGTGTGATAGGGGACCCCCCCCTGTGAAGATCAGTGATCTTTTCACAGTCCAGTGAGTGGCTACGAGATGCCGCTCACCGTTGGAGTATCCCTTCTCCACATCCGTGAGTATCCTGGAGGAGTAGACCACTGGTCTCAGCCGGCCGTGCCGCTCTTGGAGCAATACTGCGCTCAGGCTGTCCCCACTGGCTGCTATCTCCAGGAAAAACTCTTTACCCCCATCGATAGCCCCTAGAGCTGGCACTGTCTGCAGGTCTTTCTTGAGTTGGATAAATGCTGCCTCGCAACCTTCGTCCCAATCCCACTCCACTCCCTTGTGTAGGAGTCGGAGCAGAGGGGCTGCGGTGGCTGCATAATCCTCAATGAAATCTCTGCAGTACCTGGTTAGCCCTAGAAAAGATCTTACTCCTGTCACTGTGTTGGGGGCGGGTAACTTCTGCACTGCTTCCCTTCTAGCTTTGTCAATGTCTCTTTCCCCAGCGCGCACAGCCAGTCCCAGGAATTTTACTTCCTTCAGGCCGATCTGTGCCTTCTTGGGGTTTACTTTAAATCCTCCTTCTTCCAGCAGTTCAGCCAGCAGTGGGCCATGCTCCTCCCCCTCATCCGTGAACAGGAGCAGGTCATCTACATACTGTACAAGCTGCTGGGGTCTGCTGAAGCTCTTTGAACAGTTGGTCATACACTGATGGAAAATACTGGGGCTGTTGTGGAAGTCCTGAAGGAGCCAGTTCCAAGTGTATTGCTGTCCTTTAAAGGTAAAAGCAAATTGTACTGATCTTCCCCCCTTAAAGGTATGGACCAGAACCTGTTGGAAATATCCAGCACGGTGAAGGTGGTCGCGGAGGCTGGGATATTTCCAATGAGGTCGGTGACAGCAGCAACAGTGGGTGCACAGGCGGGGATGTTATGGTTGAGTACTCGATAGTCCACCGTGGCTCTCCAGGAGTTTTCTGGTTTCTTAACTGGCCACAATGGAGAGTTCACATGGGTTGCTATTGGTCTCAGTATCCTCTGTTTAACCAGCGAACCCAAGGCTGTTTCCATGTCTGCCTCCGCCTCCCTGGAGAAGTTGTACTGTTTCTGTGGTCGGGTCATGCGGTCCCCATCTATGCTAACCTCGATCCCGTTTATTCTCCCACAGTCGTGTTTGTGAGTGGCAAAAGCTGCAAGGTTTTTCCTCACATATTCTTGGTATTCTATCAGAGTGTTACTGACCAGTGATTCAAGGTTGTTACCTTCCTTTGGCTTCATGGTGCACACCGTACCTTTGCCCTGTCACTTACTGTCCACTTCAATCAGGGCACCGTGTTCAGTCCGCCAGGCTAATACACCCCACCCACCCCTCTGTTATAGACGTTGATATAAACTCTGCAGAGGAAACGTTTCAAGGACACCCTCAAAGCCTCCCTGATAAAATGCAACATCCCCACCGACATCTGGAAGTCCCTGACCAAAGACCGCCCTAAATGGAGGAAGAGCATCCGGGAGGGCGCTGAGCACCTCGAGTCTCGTCGCCGAGAGCTTGCAGAAATCAAGCAAAGGCAGCGGAAAGAGTGTGTGGCAAACCAGACAACCACCCACCCTTTCCTTCAACCACTGTCTGTCCAACCTGTGACAGAGATGGTAATTCCCGTATTGGACTGATCAGTCACCTGAGAACTCACTGAGTGGAAGCAAGTCTTTCTTGATTTCGAGGGACTGCCTATGAAGATAATGATGATGATGAGTCCTTCATCCAGGTCATTGATATACAACGTGCAAAGCTGAGGCCTCAGTCGAGGTCCTGAAAGGTCAAAATTCACAGAAAACCCTCCCCGGGTGTTTGGGCTCATTGGAAAGGAAATTTAATTTGGGACTGTCTACTGGAAAGTTTGAAATCCTAAAGTGCTTATGGAAGAAACTACGAACTTTAATCGAATTTTGGACTTTTACAAGACAAATTTAAGTCTTGGGCGGGCCTAAGGAATTAAAGAAGTCAACTTGATTATTGGAACTGTCTGGGTGTTGGGACTAAGGTAAATTGTCTGGAGGAATGGACATTTGAAAACCTTTCTCCACAACAGACATCAACATTACAAAAATAACTCGGAGATGGCCAGCCATCGAACTGAACTGAGAAAAACCATCTTCAACATGAATAAGAACAAAGGGCCCACTGCAGCCTGAATGCAAAAACCAAGCACAAAAGGACATTGCAATTACCAAGCTAATATTTCCATCAGGAAACAGATTTAGAAGAGCAACCCACCCAAGACATATTAACTTTTAATGAGCCCAACAAAATATTGCAAAGAAATGTCAAGCCTGCCAAGTTTAAATGAAGAATTCTGGACTGATTGGGCATGAAGATTAGGACAACTCAAACAGTATAACTGGCCTCCTGTTTTAACAGAGGGTATGCTATACTATGCGTGTGCCATACTGTGCCTATGTCATCAGAAGGGAAAGAAACCAATGCGACAGTTGTAAACCTACTTCTCCAGCCTCGAAGTCCAAAAGGAAGGAAGAACATCACCATCGCGGCAGCAACCAACTACAGCCAACGTGATACCACCGAAGAACCACCGCGATCGACCTAACCCGAAACAAAATTCCAACAGAAAGAAACCGAAGAATGGAAAGTTTCCACTTTACAATCTAAGTCCTGACTACCAACAGGTGAAAACATTACCTAAAGAGACTTTGAACCTATTTCTAACGAAGGAAACCGGGTACTTACCCCATAGATTCAAAACGCGCCTTACTGCATCAGCGGACTCAACCCAACTGAAGAAGTCTTCTCTGATGTTCGGGGTACGACAAGCAGAACCTACAGAATTCAACAAACCCCAAAATCGCGAACTACCGCTAACTGACCAGAAAAGATTGGTAAGCATAGTCCCTGCCTGCCCTGGAGTCTAACCTAGCTAGGATTAGGTATGGCGAGGTGGGAGGTGTAATATTTACTGTAACCACTTTTGAATGTGTAATGTATTCTTTATTAGAGGGATTATAAGTTTGACATTGATTTTATTACAGACAGAAAAATACAAAGTTCTTTCGCATCAAACCAGTTGTCCTTTGCACTTGATCATATCCCCAAATAAATCCAGAACCCAAGGGAGTGGAAGCGATTCGAACCACTCAAGTAGGTCAGAGGTGAACCTGACCCCCAGGACCATCCCTTACAAAATGGCGACCGCGGCAGGACTCTGGTACAAAGGGTGTTATGCGGAGAGTGCTGGTTTGGGGGAAAGAACCAAGATGGGAGAGAGGATTTCCTCCTATGTGTATAAGAAGGTCAATGTCATTAAAGAATGGATGCTTGGTCTGTTGCGTGCTGAGTGTCCAGCAGACGCTGCAGCCCAGTGGACAGCAAGCAAGGATCACAAAGAAGCAGTAGAGAAGGCAATTTGATTGGTCTGTCTACAGTGACAGGTCCAACTCCTAGACAAAACCAATGAGACACTACAGGCAGAATTATGGGAATGAGCAGAGAACTATCAGGAAAGGGCCATGGCAGCAGAGAGGTTATGGGGAGAACTCCGTAAGCTAAAACAGGAAAGGACCCAGATAATGGAAAGGTTTAAAAACAGTCAGGACTATTTTCAATGTCAGGTTACCGAGGCCAAAAATAATGAATAGTCCCTGCGGGAGGAAAGCACTCGCCTCACCCTACAAGTAAAAGAGCTCCAGGAAAGATTAAAAGATGTGCAGGCAGCATATAAAGTAGCTAGCACTAATGGGTTTGAATCAGGAGACCACGGTCCCTGCCAGCAACAAATCAAAAGTTTAAACCTTGCTCTGTCCAAGGCAAAAGGCATGGTGTGGCTAATAAACCTGGCTAATAAACCGGTGCAGCAGCAGGAGGGGTGAACGAGTTGCGGGACGGACAGGGAGAGCGAACCACCACCACCTGTGGCGCCGAGTCTCAGCTCGGTCTGGCAGCAGGGAGGAGGGGTAGGCGAGCCAGAACAGGGAGAGCCAGAACCAGGGCCAATGTGCCCAGTCCGGCAACAGAAGTTTGGCCCGCCCACCAGTGCCAGGGGTCCAGGGACCCTGGAAAGTCACACTTCCCAACAGCTTAGGGCGATGATAAGCCACCTGGGAAAGCTAACTTCAAAGGGAGGCCCTTCGGTTCACTTTATGGAGGTGGAACAGGCAGGGGATATTAATGGGTGCGATGATGCAGAAATGGCAAAGATGCTCCTCCTATCCCTGGACAGCAAGCTGTACCAGTCCCTCTCTACTGAGAGCAAAAGGGGACGGAGAACACTTACCACCATCCAGAAAGACATTTTAGAAGCTATGGGCTGCAATAATGGGAGTCCCTTCTCCAGAGTAGAGAAAATGGTGCAGCTCACAGGGGAAACCCCACAGGCATTCGCAGACCGACTGTGGCCTGTTGTACCAGAGCGCCTGTGGTGGGGACCTCGACCAAAATCACTTAAGGCTGAAAGAGTTAACTCACTGGCTCCAAAGCCTAGTAGCTAACAGTTTACCCCGAATAAGAGCCAAGGCTGAGGCCTGGTTTGACCCAAGAGATCCCCAATCCATCGAACAGGGAGTGCTTAGACAACTGACCCTAGCTTACCGGAATGGCAGAGGGATGGAAGAGTTCCCACAAAAGGGAAGGGTCCACAAAATCTGACTTAGCCAGGATAAGAGGGAATGGCGCCACGAGGGGGGCAACCCCCCCGATACAAAACGTACCTGCTTGGGTGTGGAAAAAGTGGGCACTGGAGAAAGGATTGTAGAAATCCTTGGAAGAGTAGCGCAGGAAAGAGTTCTCCAGCCTCGGCCAAAAGGGCCAAGACCAATAAGCCAGTCCCTCCCCACTCATTCGATACCTTTCTAACCACACTCTGGACCATGTTGGATGGCTCTGGGAAGGTAGCCACTGCCACCGGTACCGAAATCCCATCTGCCCCCTCCCAACCAAAACCGTGACTAGGACAGGCACAAGCCTGTGTGCCCTCGAGTACGATGCGTGGGGGAGACCGACTGTTCAGATGGAAGTGGAAAAGGTGAAAGGGACTTACCTGCTGGACACTGATGCCTCAAGCACCCTTGTCTATGCAGCTAACCCCGCTGCCTCACCTAGGTCTAGCTTGGTGGGTTTCACAGGCACTGAACAGACTGGCTCATTCTCCGTTCCGCTCTCCATTCATTTAGGTACACTCCACACTAAGTGGACTGGTGTCCTGATGAAGTGGGAACAGAAAGGGAGAGGGATCCTGGGGGCTGACTTCATCCTAGGCCATGGGATCCTAGTGGATTTAAGAAGCCACTGTCTTTGAGGGTCAGCCTGTACGGGACAGGAGAGTGAGGTGATGGTTATCCCAGCAAACAGTAAGTTCACACTTTCCTGGGTCCAAATTGGAACAAGTAACAAAGCAAAGCCGGAGTGGGAGCTGGACAAGGCAGGTGTTCATCAGGAGGCAATATACATGATTGTTGATATTAGCAGGTTAGGTCTTGGAACAAATCTATTATCTGTTGACCATTATAAACAGAGGTGCATGATTAGACATATTAAAATACAAGTCCACAGGATAAAGTACAGATGAGGAATGCCATGTGGCCTATCTTACCTTGTCTATCCAGAATTTTTAAAAAGTAACTTCTCCTCATTATGCCACATTCTTGTAAAGTTTCCCCCTCCATACCTTTCCCAGAAGACCATTCCCAGTATTGATAACTATTTGTGTGAAGGTCTTCCTGACATCTGTTCTAAAGTGCTCTTTCATCAGTTTTAGTCGATATCCCCTCACTCCCGTGCCTTGGCTTAGCTTGAAGTAGTGCAGTGGATTAGCTGATCTGTACCATTTAATCATTTGTTATCAATTCGGATCTGCTGCAGATACCTTCTCTGGTTCAGAGGCATCAGTTGACCCCTTAAACACGGAACCATAAACCAGTTAGCCTGACAACAGCAGCAGAGAAAATGCTAGCATTTATTATTAAGGATGTGGTAACAGGGCACTTAAAAAAATCATAATATGATAGGCAGAGTCAACACAGTTTTATGAAAGGGAAATCATGTTGACAAAACTGTTAAGAGTTTTTTGAGTGTGTTACTAGTAGAGTATACAAGAGGGAACCAGTGGATGTGGTATATTTGGATTTTCAGAAGGCATTCGATAAGGTGCCACATATGATATTACACAAGATTAGGGCTTATAGGATTAGGGGTAATATATTATTTTGGATTGATTGTTTAACGGACAAAAAACAGAGAGTAGGAATAAATGATTCATTTTTGGGCTGGCAGACTATAACTAGTGGGTTACCACAAGGATCAATGTTTGGGCCTCAGCTATTCACAATCTATATTAATGGCTTAGATGAGGGAACGGAGTGTAATGTATCCAAGTTTGCTGATGATACATGTCTAAGTAGGAAAGTAAGCTGTGAGGAGGCTGCAAAGGGATATAGACAGGTTAAGTGAGTGGGCAATAAGATGGCAGATGGAATATAATGTGGGAAAATTTGAAATTGTTCAGTTTGTTACGAAGACTAGAAAAGCAGAATATTTTTTAAAAGGTGAAGGACTAGTACATTTTGGTATGCAGAAAGATTTAGGGGCCCTTGTACATGAATCACAGAAAGTTAACATGCAGGTACAGCAAGCAATTAGGAAGGCAAATGGTATGTTAGCCTTGATTGCAAGAGGGTCTTACTGCAATTATCTGGGGCCCTGGTGAGACCATACCTGGAGTATTGTGTACAGTTTTGGTCTCCTTACCCAACGAAGGATATACTTGCCATAGAAGGAATGCAACGAAGGTTCACCAAACTGATTCCTGGGATGGGGGGATTGTCCTATGAGGAGAGATTGAGTAGACTGGGCCTTTTCTCTCTGGAGTTTAGAAGAATGAGAAGTGATCTCATTGAAATGTATAACATTCTTACGGGCTTGACAGAGTAGATGCAGGGAGGATGTTTCCTCTGGCTGGGGAGTCTAGAACCAGGGGTCACAGTCTCAGAATAAGGGGTCGGCCATTTAGGACTGAGATGAGGAGAAATTTCTTCACTCAGAGGGTGGTGAATCTTTGGAATTCTCTACCCAGAGGGCTGTGGAAGCTCAGTTGTTGAGTATATTCAAGACAAATATCGATAGATTTTTGGATATTAAGGGAATCAAGGGATATGGGGATCAGGCGGTAAAATGGAGTTGAGGTCGAAGATCAGCCATGATCTCATTGAATGGCGGAGCAGGCTTGAAGGGCCGTATGGCCTACTCCTAATTCTTATGTACAAGTGAACTTTTGTTTCAGCTTCCTGATCAGTAGATATTGATCCTGATGTGATGGCCAAGCCTGTAAGAACACAAATTCCAACATCATGGGGTGGGGTAAAATAAACTTGTTCCCTTTTCTGGGGAGTTAATGCTCTGAGCACTGGGAAAATGCCAATTAGAGACCAAATACCGTCTCCGAGAGGCAAGGGAAAATTGGAGATAACTTTGTAATGTGACTGGAGTCACGTGCCTTAGTGGCAGCTGAAGAGTGGCATTGATAGAAATCTGCAACTTGCAGGCACAGCACGACACACTCCGATTTGGAGGCAAGCAGAAAGATACAGGGCGATGAGGAGAAAGCATTTCAGTGGGATTATTTTTGGTGTAGCAAAGAATCACCATGGACACGATGGACCGAATCTCTGCTGTCGATGTCGATGATTTTATGATAAACTATATAAACCATTAACTTTATATAACCTCCGATTACTATGAATGTGAAACGCCCCCCCAAACACCCAAAACACAATAAAAAATAGAAAATAAACTACATATTTAACATTCATTTCAATTAAAGTTCTTATAAAAAAAAATATATATATATTTTCCTGACTTTTTAAAAAGTTTTTTTTAATTAAGCCTTGAAATACACTTACCATAGTGGGGAGGGTTTTTAAAAATAAAATGTGTTTTTCTAACTTTATTTTAAAATGTTTCTGTGTATTTTTAACCACTTGCGCCTGTTAGGCCGGCTTTTTCAGGCGCAAGATTTTAAAGGACATTTGCAATATTTACGAATATCTTGCCCTGCAAGTGTCCTTGCTCCCGATATGCACGAGATCTGTCAAGCCAGAAACTTGACAGATCAGAATAGCAGGTTTTCAGTGCATGCGCATTGTGCACTGAAAACCTGCTTTTCCTATGCTTTCCTGCGTCCGTAGAAATTCCGTATGGACCCGTGACATCGGAATTTCAGGGTGAATATATTCTAAATGCAGGATAAGTACTTGGTAGTGCTGGTGTGATTTATTTCCCAGGATATCATATCATCAAAGCGTTTTCACCCTGCAAGGTGGGAAACGTTACTTGTGCAGTTGATAAGAGTAAAATGTTGGTAATGCAAAGTGATGAAATATTAACTGCCCACTCCAAATGAGAATATGCAGTTCTCATTATTCAATGAAGCACATTTTCTTCACAGATTACAAATAAAAGGAAATAAACAGGGAGGCTTACAAAAACACCCAGGCACAATTGGAGAACCTTATTGAAGGTTTGCATAGAAAGCCGGCAATGCAAGACAAATGGTGATTGCGTTCGCCCACCCTCGAGACAGCTTTCTATTTGTCCGTAGTGCTGATTGTTCTCAGTTCACAGGACTGTTCCATGAGCAGAGCAAAACAGCACGCAATGTTTATAGCACGAGGACAAATGTGAGTGGCTCAATTCTTTTATATTTTTTATATATGTATAACCTAACGTTTTAGGTTAGCACCTAAAATGTTCACACGGTGACATTATTAGGGAGCAGCACATTTTCCCAGAGTCCCCCACGACTGGATTTGTGGTTCAAGTCCCACTCCAGGAACTTGAGCACAAAAAAAATTCTAGGCTGACACTCCAGTGCAGTGCTGAGGGAGTGCTGCACTGTCTTTCAGATGAGACATTAAACCGAGGCCCCGTCTTCCCTCTCCGGTCGACGTAAAAGATCCCATGGCACTATTTTGAAGAAGAGCAGAGGAGTTATCCCCGGTGTCCTGGCCAATATTTATCCCTCAGTCAACATAACAAAAACAGATTGTCTGGTCATTATCATATTGTTGTTTGTGGGAGCTTGCTGTGCACAAATTGGCTGCTGTGTTTCCCACATTACAAAAGTATCTACACTCCAAAAGTACTTAATTGGCTGTAAAGCACTTTGAGACATCCGGTGGTTGTGAAAGGCGCTATATAAATGCAAGTCTTTCTTTTTTCTTTCTTTCTATGTTTCTTTATGAAATGTGATGGATAATTACTGTGTTATCTAACTGGTGGAACGATGATGCTGCATTGCTATGGGAACCAGTGCAAACCCTCACCCCGTTAAATGTCACAGCCTCAGCAAAACTGAAGATCAAACATGTGGCATGGTGTTGCCAAGAATAACCCTTTGCAATGAAGCAAAGAGTTATTCTACGCAATGGTTGCCTCACTGCCAGATAAATCTCTCAGCAGATCTCGAGTGACCGATCGTCTGGGCGACTGCGGGCAATTAATGGGAGTTTCAGCTATCTCCCCTCGCCCATTGTCCTCCTTGTTCACTTTCGTGGCTGGAGAATCAAGAGGCAGAGGGGCAACTTGCTGGCTTACACCCGGCCTTTGAGATGCCCTGGTATTTCCCCCCCCCCAACCGGAGCAGCAGCCCACACATATCGGAAACATGCATTTATATACAGGGCCTTCAGCGTCCCAAGGCTTCTTGCAGGGTAAATCAAACAACATTTCACACCGAGCCACACCAGGTGACCAGAAACATAACTGGCCTCTGACACAGCTCCAACCCAGCTGCCGTGTGTTTCTGCAATTTTATCATTTTTATTTCTGATTTCTCGCTGCCTTTCTTTGTGTTCTGTGACCGTCTTTGTGTATTTGTGTTTCTGTATGTGTGTGTGTGTGTGTGTGAGAGTGAGTGTGTGTGTGTGTGTTTGTGGGCACTAGGGAGGGATTATTAAAATCACTGGCCGGCCATTGAGCAACTTTCCGCACTGAAAATTCAAGACCTCAAGTGGTGCCTGCTTACGGTTAGAGGATGCTTTAAATTGTTGTGTGTTTCTGTGTGTGTGTGTTTGTGCGACAGCCCGGCCCGGAAATCGGCGCAGTCCCAGCCTGCAAGACCATCAGCAGGCCGGGGCCATTGGAGGGAGCAGCGTGCGGTGGCAGACCATTGTAGGAGGGCGACGGCTGCGAAGCCAGGTTGCTGATTGCAGTGCAGGCAGGCACAGCAGGAGGGGCAAAAGCCCATAGAGGGAAGTGACCGGGGCCCAGGAGAGGCATGAATCTGGGGCCCAGAAGAGGCGAGGGCACAGGGGCAGCACGGGCCAGCCCACACTGCGATATGTGTGCGCACTCGCTCTGTGTAGCAGAGCAGGTCTCCAGTCGTCTTGGTTAATCCTTGCCACTGGACCAAGACCTAACTCTGTCAAGCCCGTGTGGTGGCTGATGTGCAACAGCCACCACACATTAACAAAATCCACGCACAGGCATCTTCCACACTTTAGGATTTAGTTCGGGACCTGGAATATTAGGTCCTTCATTGAAACACCTGTGAACTCATCCCTTTTTGGCATGGAAGCAAGTCATCCTCGTTTCAAGGGACTGCCTATGATGTGGCAGGTTGTCCCATTTTAATGTTTGTTTTTTCTCTCTAACTTTCTTTCAGCGTTGCCCGCCTTTTCTTGGTTTAAAGAGTAGTCACGGTACCCTGGCCAGAATTGTCAACTTCCAATCGTCTTTCTGTCACTGTGGGGAGACGCCTCATCACTTTGGAATGGTATAAATCAGAAATTTCCCCTGTGTGAAATGATGCCCACATTGGTAGGCTCTCTCTCTCCCCTCAAATCTATGCTGTCTATATGCTGGGGGGTTTGGGTATAGGAGCAGGGAGGTCTTACTGCAGTTGTACAGGGCCTTGGCGAGGTCTCACTTGGAATATTGTGTTCAGTTTTGGTCTCCTAATCTGAGGAAGGACATTCTTGCTATTGAGGGACTGCAGCGAAGGTTCACCAGACTAATTACAGGGATGGCGGGACTGGATCAACTGGGCCTTTATACACTGGAGTTTGGAAGGATGAGAGGGGATCTCATACAAACATATAGGATTCTGACGGGACTGGAACTTAGATGCGGGAGGAATGTTCCCGGTGTTGGGGAGGTTCAGAGCCAGGGGACACAGTCTTAGGATAGGAGGTAGGCCATTTAGGGCTGAGATGAGGAGAAACTTCTTCACTCAGAGAGTTGTTAACCTGTGGAATTCCCTACCACAGAGAGTTGTTGATGCCAGTTCATTGAATGTATTCAAGAAGGAGTTAGATATGGGTCTTACGGCTAAAAGGATCAAGGGGTATGGAGAGAAAGCAAGAAAGGGCTACTGAGGGAATGATCAGCCATGATCTTATTGAATGGTGCTGCAGGCTCGAAGGGCCGAACGGCCTACTTCTGCACCTATTGTCTATGTTTCTATGTTACACAGAATCATTGTAACGTACAGCACAGAAGGAAGCCATTTGGCCCGCATGCTTAGCCTCACATCCCCACTTTCTGTGTGCAGTTCCTCATCCTCAAGTCCCTGTTTAATTCCCTTTTAAAATTATGATAATCAGCTTCCACGACTTTTTCAGGGAGAGCATTCCAGATCCTGACAATTCTCTGAGTGAAAATATTTTCCTGATCTCCCCTCTCGATCTTTTGCCAATGATTTTGAATCTATGACCTCTGGTTATTGACCCTTTCACCAGACGGAATAGTTTTTCTCTCTCCACTTCATCGTCTTGAAAAACCCCTATTAGGTCACCTCTTAACCTTCTCTGTTCCAAGGAAACTGTCCTAACTTTTCCAACCTCTCCTCATAACTGAAGTCGCTCATCATAGAATCATAGAAATTTACAGCACGGGAGGATGTCATTTTGGTCCATCGTGTCTGTGCCGGTTGACAAAGAGCTATCCAGCCTAATCCCACTTTCTAGCTCTAGGTCCGTAGCCCTTAGATTAAGGCACTTCAGGTACATATCCAAGTACTGTTTCAATGTGGTGAGGGTTTCTGCCTCTACACTGTATACCAGGACCATACCCACCCTTTCAGACAGTGAGTTCCAGACCCCCACCGCCTTCTGGGTGAAAAAAATTCCTCTCAAATCCCCTCTAAACCTCCTACCAATTACTTTAAACCTATACCCACTGGTTGTTGACCCCTCTGCTAAGGGAAATAGGTCTGTCCTATTCACTCTATCTAGGCCACTGATAATTTTATACACCTCAATAAGGTCTCCCCTCAGCCTCCTCTGTTCTAAAGAAAACAAACCCAACCCCTCCAGTCTTTCCTCAGAGCCAAAATTCTCCAGTCCAGGCAACATCCTTGTAAATCTCCTCTGTACCCTTTCTAAGGCCGATGGATAGGCAATGGCAAACATTTAAAAATCACATGGATGAACTTCAACAATTGTACATCCCTGTCTGGACTAAAACTAAAACGGGGAAGGTGACTCAACCATGGCTAACAAGGGAAATTAAGGATGGCGTTAAATCCAAGGAAGAGGCATATAAATTGGCCAGAAAAGCAGCAAATCTGAGGACTGGGAGAAATTTAGAATTCAGCAGAGGAGGACAAAGGGTTTTTTCAGGAGGGGAAAAATAGAGTATAAGAGGAAGCTTGCCGGGAACATAAAAACTGACTGCAAAAGCTTTTATAGATATGTGAAGAGAAAAAGATTAAAGACGACAAATGTAGATACCTTGCAGTCAGATTCAGGTGAATTTATAATGGGGAACAAAAAAATGGCAGACCAGTTGAACAAATACTTTGGTTCGGTCTTCACGAAGGAAGACACAAATAACCTTCCGGAAGTACTAGGGGACCGAGGGTCTAGTGAGAAGGAGGAACTGAAGGATATCCTTATTAAGCAGGAAATTGTGTTAGGGAAATTGATGGGATAGAAGGCCGATAAATCCCCGGGGCCTGATAGTCTGCATCCCAGAGTACTTAAGGAAGTGGCCCAAGAAATAGTAGATGCATTGGTGATCATTTTCCAACAGTCTAATGACTCTGGATCAGTTCCTATGGACTGGAGGGTAGCTAATGTAACACCACTTTTTAAAAAAGGAGAGAGAGAGAAAATGGGTAATTATAGACTGGTTAGCCTGACATCAGTAGTGGGGAAAATATTGGTATCAATTAATAAAGATGAAATAACAGCCCATTTGGAAAGCAGTGACAGGATTGATCCAAGTCAGCATAGATTTATGAAAGGGAAATCATGCTTGACAAATCTTCTGGAACTTTTTGAGGATGTAACTAGTAGAGTGGACAAGGGAGAACCAGTGGATGTGGTATATTTGGACTTTCAAAAAGCTTTTGACAAGGTCCCACACAAGAGGTTGGTGTGCAAAATTAAAGCACATGGTATTGGGGATAATGTACTGATGTGGATAGAGAACTGGTTGGCAGACAGTCGGGATAGACACGTCCTTTTCAGAATGGCAGGCAGTGACTAGTGGGGTGCTGCAGGGCTCAGTGCTGGGACCCCAGCTATTTACAATATATATTAATGATTTGGATAAAGGAATTGAGTGTAATATCTCCAAGTTTGCAGATGACACCAAACTGGTGGCGGTGTGAGCTGTGAGGAGGATGCTAAGAGGCTGCAGGGTGATGTGAGTGGGCAAATGCATGACGGATGCAGTGTAATGTGGATAAATGTGAGGTTATCCACTTTGGGGGCAAAAACACGAAGGCAGAATATTATCTGAATGGCGGCAGATTAGGAAAGTGGGAGGTGCAGCGAGACCTGGGTGTCATGGTTCATCAGTCATTGAAAGCTGGCATTCAGGTACAGCAAGCGGCGAAGAAGGCAAATGGTATGTTGGCCTTCATAGCTAGGGGATTTGGGTAGAGGAGCAGGGAAGTCTTACTGCAGTTGTACAGGGCCTTGGTGAGGCCTCACCTGGAATATTGTGTTCAGTTTTGGTCTCCTAATCTGAGGAAGGACATTCTTGCTATGGAGGGTGTGCAGTGAAGGTTCACCAGGCTGATTCCCGGGAAGGCAGGACTGACATATGAGGAGAGACTGGATCGACTGGGCCTTTATTCATTGGAGTTTAGAAGAATGAGAGGGGATCTCATAGAAACATACAAGATTCTGACGGGACTGGACAGGTTAGATGCAGGAAGAATGTTCCCGATGTTGGGGAAGTCCAGAACCAGGGGACATAGTCTAAGGATAAGGGGTAAGCCATTTTAGGACCGAGATGAGGAGAAACTTCTTCACTCAGAGGGTTGTTACCCTGTGGAATTCCCTACCGCAGAGAGTTGTTGATGGCAGTTCATTGGATATATTCAAGAGGGAGTTAGATATGGGCCTTACGGCTAAAGGGATCAAGGGGTATGGAGAGAAGGCAGGAAGATGGTACTGAGGTGAATAATCAGCCATGATTTTATTGAATGGTGGTGCAGGCTCGAAGGGCTGAATGGCCTACTCCTGCACCTATTTTCTTTGTTTCTATGTTTCTACATCCTTTCGAAAGTGTGGTGTACAGAACTGTCCACAATACTCCAGCTGAGGCCTAACCAGTGATCACTATACGTGTAAATAAGACAGGAAATGTAAGTCATTGGGGGAGGGTGTTATCATATATGTTAATATGATGGATGCTACTGCTGTTCACTCTGGACACTAAGCCTATTCATGTCCTGGTGCCTCTCTCCTGTTTGTTATGAGCTTTCCAGCATTGCTCACCCCTCTATCTCCTGTTCGCCTCCCTCCAGATCCAGGAATCCCAAACAACACTCTCATATCCGTGTCTCCCACTCCCAACTCTCCCCCATCACACTCTCACTCCGCTCTCTCCCCCATCACTCTCCCACTCCCCTCTCCCCCTCTCCTCTCTCCCCTCTCACTCTCCCACTCTCACTCTCCCATTCCCCTCTCTCCCCCTCTCCCCCTCTCACACTCCCACTCCCCTCTCTCCCTCTCTCCCCCTCTCGCCCCCCCGCTCCGCGCCCCCGCACTGCCCCGCTCCGCGCCCCTGCACTCCCCCACTCTTCGCACTCCCCCACTCTGTGAGTTTGCATGCAGCAGCCAGGGTGCATTAAAATCAAACCTCTTGCTCTCTGAGGAGCTCTGGTGACTGATGGCCATCTTATATTGTGGGCTACATATTTTTATTCATTCTAGAAAAACTGGGCTGATGATGATGGCCCTGGTACACAGTATATGGCCCTGATATACAGTGTACACTGGACACTTGGTATATGGCCCTGGTATACAGTGTACACAGTACACTCGGTATATGGCTATGGTATACAGTATACACAGTACACTCGGTATATGGCCCTGGTATACAGTGTACACAGTACACTCGGTATATGGCTCTGGTGTACAGTGTACACAGTACACTTGGTATATGGCCCTGGTGTACAGTATACACAGTACACTCGGAATATGACCCTGGTATACAGTGTACACAGTACACTTGGTATATGACCCTGGTATACAGTGTACACAGTACACTCAACATATGGCCCTGAGTGGCAAGAATCATTAAATAATTTATACTTCATTCATCATCGTTAGTTTATAGAAAATCATTTTGTCAAAAGTAATAGAAAAAAAGGCGTATTTCCCATTGCGTGCTGAGGTCGTGACCTCTGTCTGCCTATTGACCCCGCTGCTGATCGTGACAGGTTTCATGGGGTTACCTAATAGAAAGAAAAACTTGCATTTATATAGCACCGTTCATGAGCACTGGATGTCTCAAAGTGCTTTATAACCAATGAAGTACTTTTGGAGTGTAGTCACTGTTGTAATTTGGAAATGCAGCAGCTAAATTGCGCACAGCAAGCTCCCACAAATAGCAATGCGATAATGACCAGATAATCTTTTTTTTTTTTGTTATGGTTTGTTATGTTGATTGAGTGATAAATAGTCCAGGACACTAGAGATAACTCCCCTGCTCTTCTTCGAAATAGCGCCATGGGATCTTTAACGTCCACCTGGGCCATGTGCTAGTCAGAGTACGAATTGCAGGATAGCTAAGATGAATACGTGGCTTGAGGAGTGGTGCAGGAGGGAGGGATTCAAATTCCTGGGACATTGGAACCAGTTCTGGGGGAGGTGGGACCAGTACAAACCGGAGAGTCTGCACCTGGGCAGGACCGGAACCAATGTCCGACGGGGAGTGTTTGCTCGTGCTGTTGGGGAGGGGTTAAACTAATATGGCAGGGGGATGGGAACCTATGCAGGGAGACAGAGGGAAGTAAAATGAGGGCAGAAGCAAAAGATAGAAAGAAGAAAAGTAAAAGTGCAGGGCAGAGAAACCCAAGGCAAAAATCAAAATGGGCCACATTGCAGCGAAATTCTAAAGGGATAAAGAGTGTTAAAAAGACAAGCCTGAAGGCTCTGTGCCTCAATCCAAGGAGCATTCGTAATAAGGTGGACGAATTAACCCCGCAGGCAGCTATTAACGAATATGATATGATTGGGATTACGGAGACATGGCTCCAGGGTGACCAAGGCTGGGAATTCAACATCCAGGGGTATTCAACATTCAGGAACGATAGACAGAAAGGAAAAGGAGGTGGGGTAGCATTGCTGGTTAGAAAAGAAATTAACACAATAATAAGGAAGGACATTAGCTTGGATGATGTGGAATCTGTATGGGTAGAGCTGCAGAATACCAAAAGGCAGAAAATGCTAGTGAGAGTTGTGTACAGACCAGCAAACAGTAGTAGTGAGGTTGGGGATGGCATCAAATAAGAATTTAGGGATGCGTGCACTAAAGATACAGCAGTTATCATGGGCAACTTTAATCTATATATATATATATTGGGCTAAGCAAACTAGTAGCAGTACGGTGGAGGAGGATTTTCTGGAGTGTATTAAGGATGGTTTTCCAGACCAATATGTCGAGGAACCAACTAGAGGGCTAGCCATCCTAGACCTGGTGATATATAACTAATTAGCAATTTTGTTGTGCGAGGACCTTTGGGGAAGAGAGACCAAAATATGGTAGAATTCTTTATTAAGATGGAGAGTGACATAGTTAATTCAGAGACTCGGGTCCTGAACTTAAGGAAAGGTAACTTTGACGGTATGAAACATGAATTGGCTAGAATAGACTGGCGAATGATACTTAAAGGGTTGACGGTGGATAGGTAATGGCAAACATTTAAGTAGCACATGGATGAACTTCAACAATTGTACATCCCTGTCTGGAGTAAAAATAAAATGGGGAAGGTAGCACAACCGTGGCTAACAAGGGAAATTAGGCATAGTGTTAACTCTAAGGAAGAGGTATATAAATTGGCTAGAAAAAGCAGCAAACCTGAGGACTGGGAGAAATTTAAAAGTCAGCAGAGGAGGACAAAGGGTTCAATTAGGAGGGGGAAAATAGAGTATGAGAGGAAGCTTGCTGGGAACATAAAAACTGACTGCAAAAACTTCTATAGGGAGGTGAAGAGAACAAGATTAGTGAAGACAAACCCTTGCAATCAGAATCAGGTGAATTTATAATGGGGAACAAAAAAATGGCAGACCAATGGAAAAAATAGTTTGGTTCTGTCTTCACGAAGGAAGACACAAATAACCTTCCGGAAATACTAGGGGACCGAGGGTCTAGCGAGAAGGAGGAACTGAAGGAAATCCTTATTAGTCAGTAAATGGTGTTAGAGAAATTGATGGGATTGAAAGTCGATAAATCCCCATCCCAGAGTACCTAAGTGGCCCTAGAAACAGTGGATGCATTGGTGATCATTTTCCAACAGTTTATCGACTCTTGATCAGTTCCTATGGACTTGAGGGTAGCTAATGTAACACCACTTTTTAAAAAAGGAGGTAGAGAGAAAATGGGCAATTATAGACTGGTTAGCCTGACATCAGTAGTGGGAAAAATGTTGGAATCAATTATTAAAGATGAAATAGCAGCGCATTTGGAAAGCAGTGACAGGATTGATCCAAGTCAGCATGGATTTATGAAAGGGAAATCATGCTTGACAAATCTTCTAGAATTTTTTGAGGATGTAACTAGTAGAGTGGACAAGGGAGAACCAGTGGATGTGATGTATTTGGACTTTCAAAAAGCTTTTGACAAGGTCCCACACAAGAGATTGGTGTGCAAAATTAAAGCACATGGTATTGGGGGTAATGTATTGACGTGGATAGAGAACTGGTTGGCAGCTGGAAGCAGAGAGTCTGAATAAGCGGATCCTTTACAGAATGGCAGGCAGTGACTAGTGGCGTGCCGCAGGGCTCAGTGCTGGGACCCCAGCTATTTACAATATACATCAATGATTTAGATGAAGGAATTGAGAGTAATATCTCAACGTTTTCAAGTGGCGGTATGAGCTGTGAGGAGGATGCTAAGAGGCTGCAGGGTGACTTTGACAGGTTAGGTGAGTGGGCAAATGCATGGCAGATGCAGTATAATGTGGATAAATGTGAGGTTATCCACTTTGGTGGCAAAAACATGAAGGCAGAATATTATCTGAATGGCGGCAGATTAGGAAAAGGGGAGGTGCAACGAGACCTGGGTGTCATGGTACATCAGTCATTGAAGGTTGGCATGCAGGTACAGCAGGTGGTGAAGAAGGCAAATGGCATGTTGGCCTTCATAGCTAGGGGATTTGAATATAGGAGCAGGGAGGTCTTACTGCAGTTGTACAGGGCCTTGGTGAGGCCTCACTTGGAATAGTGTGTTCAGTTTTGGTCTCCTAATCTGAGGAAGGATGTTCTTGCTATTGAGGGAGTGTAGCGAAGGTTCACCAGACTGATTCCCGGGATGGCAGGACTGACATATGAGGAGAGACTGGATCAACTGGGCCTTTATTTACTGGAGTTTAAAAGAATGAGAGGGGATCTCATAGAAACATATAAAATTCTGACGGGACTGGACAGGTTAGATGCAGGAAGCATGTTCCCGATGTTGGGGGAGTCCAGAACCAGAGGTCACAGTCGAAGGATAAGGGGTCAGCCATTTAGGACTGAGATGAGGAGAAACTTCTTCACTCAGAGAGTTGTTAACCTGTGGAATTCCCTACCGCAGAGAGTTGTTGATGCCAGTTCGTTGGATATATTCAAGAGGGAGTTGGATATGGCCCTTACGGCTAAAGGGATCAAGTGGTATGGAGAGAAAGCAGAAAAGGGGTACTGAGGTGAATGATTAGCTTTGATCTTATTGAATGATGGTGCAGGCTCGATGGGCCGAATGGCCAACTCCTGCACCTATTTTTCTATGTTTCTATTAAGCATTAGTAACTTCAAAACTGAATTAATTAAATAAAATATATTCAAGATGGCAGGGCAGGCGATGTGTTACTGCAGCATGAGGGAGCTGGTGGACACCAGTGTGATCCACGGCGACGACATCTGTAGTAAGTGTCTGCAGCTCGAGGAACTTCGGCTCCGCGTTGATGAGCTGGAGTCTGAGCTGTGGGCACTGCGACACATCAGGGAGGGGGAGAGTTACCTGGAGGCTGTGTTCCAGCAGGCAGTCACACCCCTTAGATTAAATATTTCAAATTTGGTCCCTGGTCAAGGACAGGAGGGTGTGACTATGAGCGAGGCAGGTATGGGGACGCAGGAGGTAGTGATGGAGGAGCACTTGTCCAACAGGTGTGAGATTCTTACTCCCTGTGTGGACGAGAGCAAGGATTGCAGGCAGGAGGAGCAAACTGACCACAGCACTGTGATACAGGGGGCCATTCAAGTGGGGGGAGTAAAAAGAAATGTGGTAGTGGTAGGGGACAGTATAGTTAGGGAGATAGATACTGTTCTCTGCAGCCGAGAGCGTGAGTCCCGAAGGCTGTGTTGCCTGCCCGGTGCCAGGGTTAAGGGCACGTCCTCTGGGCTGGAGAGGAATTTGGAGTGGGAGGGGGTAGATCCAGTTGTTGTGGTCCACGTGGGTACCAACGACATAGATAGGACAAAGAAAGAGGTTCTGCTGAGGGATTATGAGCAGCTAGGGGCCAAATTAAAAAGCAGAGCCACAAAGGTAATAATCTCTGGATTACTACCTGAGCCATGAGCAAATTTGCATAGGGTAAATCAGATTAAGAGAGATGAACGTGTGGCTCAAAGTTTGATGTGGGAGAATTCATGGGGCATTCGCACCAGTACTGGGGTAGGAGGGAGCTGTTCCATTGGGACGGGCTTCACTTGAACCAGGCTGGGACCAGTGTCCTGGCGAATCGAATAACTAGGGCTGTAGAGAAGGCTTTAAACTAAATAGTTGGGGGAAGGGATCTGGTGAACGGAAATTCAAAAAGTCAAAGAGAAAGGTGAAGGCAAAAGTGCAGGGTAAGGATAGGGGTAATGATAACCGGAGTGTGACAGGAAGGGACAGAGCGTATACACATAAGACTAATTAAAAGCTCTATATTTGAATGCACGCAGCATTCGTAACAAGATAGATGAGATGTCGGCACAAATAGAAAAAATGGGTATGATCTGATTGTCATTACAGAGACGTGGTTGCAAGGTGAACAAGGCCGGGAACTGAATATTCAGGGGTATTTGACATTTCGGAAGAATAGACAGAAAGAAAAAGGAGGTGGGATAGCTCTGTTAATAAGGGATGAGATCAGTGCAGTAGTGAGAAATTATATTGGCTCAGAAGATCAAGATGTTGTAGAATTTACCAATATCTCGCAAAGATTCCTGGTACCTTTTCCCTGCAGAGGAGAAGAATTTCTTTCTGGACTTTTAAAATGAGTTTAAAGGGGCAGACGAAGCCAGCAGGGGATAAAAAGGGGATGCATTCATGGAGACACCCCCCCCCACCTCTCCCCCCCCCCCCCCCCCCCGCCAGTGTTTGGACTCATAGGAAAGAGAATTCAAAATGGACCTAAATTACAGAAGTCTGAGATCCCCTAAACATCTATGGGAAGGAGCATATCAATTTTAAGATTCTACAACATTTTGGCTGCGAAAAAGAGTTACCGAATACAGAAGGTGGGGCTAACTTCTGTGAAGCAAATTTGTGTATTAAGGGTCCCAGACTGTCTAGGGGGAACTATTCACCCCCATTAAGAGATAATCGAATTACCCAATCAAGCACAATGGAAATCATGGTCGGGAAACTGGACAATCCTAAACCAATGCAAAACCAGTGATAGCACATTCTCACACCCTAATCAAGTGACTGCTGACAAAGGAGACATTTGAAAATCAATGGACAGAATGATTGGTGAGTAGTTTTTCTTTTTTCTCTTCGATAACAGTGAGTAAACTTTAGCATTGTTGTTGCCTATCGAAGGGTTAAGTCATGGCAGGACAGCTCGGTCATGTATTATGCTCCTCCTGTACCATGTGGGAACTTAGGGACGACTCCAGTGGCCCTGTCGACTACGTATGCGGGAAGTGTATCCGCCTCCAGCTCCTGACGGACCGCGTTGCGGAGTTGGAGCTGAGGGTGGATTCACTCTGGAGCATCCACGATGCTGAGAATGACGTGAGTAGCACATGTAGCGAGTTGGTCTTATCGCAGGTGAATGGTCCACAGCCAGATAGGGAATGGAAGACCAGCAGGAAGAGCAGTGCAAGGAAGGTAGTGCAGGGGTCCCCTGTGGTCATCCCCCTGCAAAACAGATACACTGCTTTGAGTACTGTTGAGAGGGATGACTCATCAGGGGAGGGCAGCAGCAGCCAAGTTCATGGCACCGTGGCTGGCTCTGTTGCACAGGAGGGCAGGAAAAAGAGTGGGAGAGCGATAGTGATAGGGGATTCAATTGTAAGGGGAATTGATAGGCGTTTCTGCTGCCGCAACCGAGATTCCAGGATGGTATGTTGCCTCCCTGGTGCAAGGGTCAAGGATGTCTCGGAGCGGGTGCAGGACATTCTAAAAAGGGAGAGAGAACAGCCAGTTGTCGTGGTGCACATTGGTACCAACGACATAGGTAAAAAAAGGGATGAGGTCCTACGAAACGAATTTAAGGAGCTAGGAGCTAAATTAAAAAGTAGGACCTCAAAAGTAGTAATCTCGGGATTGCTACCAGTGCCACGTGCTAGTCAGAGTAGGAATCGCAGGATAGCGCAGATGAATACGTGGCTTCAGCAGTGGTGCAGCAGGGAGGGATTCAAATTCCTGGGGCATTGGAACCGGTTCTGGGGGAGGTGGGACCAGTACAAACCGGACGGTCTAGAAACATAGAAACATAGAAAATAGGTGCAGGAGTAGGCCATTCGGCCCTTCTAGCCTGCACCGCCATTCAATGAGTTCATGGCTGAACATGCAACTTCAGTACCCCATTCCTGCTTTCTCACCATACCCCTTGATTCCCCTAGTAGTAAGGACTTCATCTAACTCCTTTTTGAATATATTTAGTGAATTGGCCTCAACAACTTTCTGTGGTAGAGAATTCCACAGGTTCACCACTCTCTGGGTGAAGAAATTCCTCCTCATCTCGGTCCTAAATGGCTTCCCCCTTATCCTTAGACTGTGTCCCCTGGTTCTGAACTTCCCCAACATTGGGAACATTCTTCCTGCATCTAACCTGTCTAACCCCGTCAGAATTTTAAACGTTTCTATGAGGTCCCCTCTCATTCTTCTGAACTCCAGTGAATACAAGCCCAGTTGATCCAGTCTTTCTTGATAGGTCAGTCCCGCCATCCCGGGAATCAGTCTGGTGAACCTTCGCTGCACTCCCTCAATAGCAAGAATGTCCTTCCTCAGGTTAGGAGACCAAAACTGTACACAATACTCCAGGTGTGGCCTCACCAAGGCCCTGTACAATTGTAGCAACACCACCCTGCCCTTGTACTCAAATCCCCTCGCTATTAAGGCCAACATGCCATTTGCTTTCTTAACCGCCTGCTGTACCTGCATGCCAACCTTCAATGGCTGATGTACCATGACACCCAGGTCTCTTTGCACCTGCCCTTTTCCTAATCTGTCACCATTCAGATAATAGTCTGTCTCTCTGTTTTTACCACCAAAGTGGATAACCTCACATTTATCCACATTATACTTCATCTGCCATGCATTTGCCCACTCACCTAACCTATCCAAGTCGCTCTGCAGCCTCATAGAATCCTCCTTGCAGCTCACACTGCCACCCAACTTAGTGTCATCCGCAAATTTGGAAATACTACATTTAATCCCCTCGTCTAAATCATTAATGTACAGTGTAAACAGCTGGGGCCCCAGCACAGAACCTTGCGGTACCCCACTAGTCACTGCCTGCCATTCTGAAAAGTCCCCATTTACTCCTACTCTTTGCTTCCTGTCTGACAACCAGTTCTCAATCCATGTCAGCACACTACCCCCAATCCCATGTGCTTTAACTTTGCACATTAATCTCTTGTGTGGGACCTTGTCGAAAGCCTTCTGAAAGTCCAAATATACCACATCAACTGGTTCTCCCTTGTCCACTCTACTGGAAACATCCTCAAAAAATTCCAGAAGATTTGTCAAGCATGATTTCCCTTTCACAAATCCATGCTGACTTGGACCTATCATATTACCTCTTTCCAAATGCACTGCGATGACATCCTTAATAATTGATTCCATCATTTTACCTACTACCGATGTCAGGCTGACCGGTCTGTAATTCCCTGTTTTCTCTCTCCCTCCTTTTTTAAAAAGTGGGGTTACATTGGCTACCCTCCACTCCATAGGAACTGATCCAGAGTCAATGGAATGTTGGAAAATGACTGTCAATGCATCCACTATTTCCAAGGCCACCTCCTTAAGTACTCTGGGATGCAGTCCATCAGGCCCTGGGGATTTATCGGCCTTCAATCCCATCAATTTCCCCAACACAATTTCCCGACTAATAAGGATTTCCCTCAGTTCCTCCTCCTTACTAGACCCTCCGACCCCTTTTATATCCGGAAGGTTGTTTGTGTCCTCCTCAGTGAATACCGAACCAAAGTACTTGTTCAATTGGTCCGCCATTTCTTTGTTCCCCGTTATGACTTCCCCTGATTCTGACTGCAGGGGACCTACGTTTGTCTTGACTAACCTTTTTCTCTTTACATATCTACAGAAACTTTTGCAATCCGTCTTAATGTTCCCTGCAAGCTTCTTCTCGTACTCCATTTTCCCTGCCCTAATCAAACCCTTTGTCCTCCTCTGCTGAGTTCTAAATTTCTCCCAGTCCCCGGGTTCTCTGCTATTTCTGGCCAATTTGTATGCCACTTCCTTGGCTTTAATGCTATCCCTGATTTCCCTTGATAGCCACGGTTGAGCCACCTTCCCTTTTTTATTTTTACGACAGACAGGAATGTACAATTGTTGTAGTTCATCCATGCGGTCTCTAAATGTCTGCCATTGCCCATCCACAGTCAACCCCTTCAGTATCATTCGCCAATCTATCCTAGCCAATTCACGCCTCATACCTTCAAAGTTACCCTTCTTTAAGTTCTGGACCATGGTCTCTGAATTAACTGTTTCATTCTCCATCCTAATGCAGAATTCCACCATATTATGGTCACTCTTCCCCAAGGGGCCTCGCACAACGAAATTGCTAATTAATCCTCTCTCATTACACAACACCCAGTCTAAGATGGCCTCCCCCCTAGTTGGTTCCTCGACATATTGGTCTAAAAAACCATCCCTTATGCACTCCAGGAAATCCTCCTCTACCGTATTGCTTCCAGTTTGGTTAACCCAATCTATGTGCATATGAAAGTCACCCATTATAACTGCTGCACCTTTATTGCACGCACCCTTAATTTCATGTTTGATGCCCTCCCCAACATCACTACTACTGTTTGGAGGTCTGTACACAACTCCCACTCACGTTTTTTGTCCTTTGGTATTCTGCAGCTCTACCCAGATAGATTCCACATCATCCAAGCTAATGTCCTTCCGAACTATTGCCTTAATTTGCTCCTTAACCAGCAATGTTACCCCACCTCCTTTTCCTTTTATTCTATCTTTCCTGAATGTTGAATACCCCTGGATGTTGAGTTCCCAGCCCTGATCATCCTGGAGCCACGTCTCCGTAATCCCAATCACATCATATTTGTTAACATCTATTTGCACAGTTAATTCATCCACTTTATTGCGGATACTCCTTGCATTAAGACACAAAGCCTTCAGGCTTGTTCTTTTAACACCCTTTGTCCTTTTAGAATTTTGCTGTACAGTGGCCCTTTTTGTTCTTTGCCTTGGGTTTCTCTGCCCTCCAGTTTTCCTCATCTCCTTTCTGTCTTTTGCTTTTGCCTCCTTTTTGTTTCCCTCTGTCTCCCTGCATTGGTTCCCATCCCCCTGCCATATCAGTTTAAATCCTCCCCAACAGCACTAGCAAACACTCCCCCTAGGACATTGCTTCCGGTCCTGCCCAGGTGCAGACCGTCCGGTTTGTACTGGTCCCACCTCCCCCAGAACCGGTTCCAATGCCCCAGGAATTTGAATCCCTCCCTGTTGCACCACTGCTCAAGCCACGTATTCATCTGCGCTATCCTGCGATTCCTACTCTGACTATCACGTGGCACTGGTAGCAATCCCGAGATTACTACTTTTGAGGTCCTACTTTTTAATTTAGCTCCTAGCTCCTTAAATTCGTTTCGTAGGACCTCATCCCTCTTTTTACCTATGTCGTTGGTACCAATGTGCACCACGACAACTGGCTGTTCTCCCTCCCTTTTTAGAATGTCCTGCACCCGCTCCGAGACATCCTTGACCCTTGCACCAGGGAGGCAACATACCATCCTGGAGTCTCGTTTGCGGCCGCAGAAACGCCTATCTATTCCCCTCACCATTGAATCCCCAATCACTATTGCTCTCCCACTCTTTTTCCTGCCCTCCTGTGCAGCAGAGCCAGCCACGGTGCCATGAACTTGGCTGCTGCTGCCCTCCCCTGATGAGTCATCCCCCTCAACAGTACCCAAAGCAGTGTATCTGTTTTGCAGGGGGATGACCACAGGGGACTCCTGCACTACCTTCCTTGCACTGCTCTTCCTGTTGGTCTTCCATTCCCTATCTGGCTGTGGACCCTTTCCCTGTGGTACGACCAACTCGCTACATGTGATACTCACGTCATTCTCAGCATCGTGGATGCTCCAGAGTGAATCCACCCTCAGCTCCAACTCCGCAACGCGGTCTGTCAGGAGCTGGAGGCGGATACACTTCCCGCACACGGAAACATCAGGGACACCGGAAGTGTCCCTGAGTTCCCACATGGTAAAGGAGGAGCATAACACCCGACCGAGCTCTCCTGCATGACTTAACCCTTATATACACTTAAATTGGCAACAACAATGTTAAAAGTTACTCACTGATATAGGAGAAAAAAGAAAAACTACTCACCAATCACCAGCCAATCACTTACCCTCTTGGCTGTGACGTCACCTTTTGATTTCTTTCTACTTCTTTTTTGCCTTCTCTCTGTAGCTGCACAAGTCACGCCTTTTATAGGCCTCTCCACGCACCTTCTCGACGCTGCTCCCGACTGCACCTGGGCAGGACCGGAACCAATGTCCTAGGGGGAGTGTTTGCTAGTGCTGTTGGGGAGGAGTTAAACTAATATTGCAGGAGGATGGGAACCAATGCAGGGAGACAGGGAAACAAAAAGGAGACAAAGGCAAAAGACAGAAAGGAGATGAGGAAAAGTGGAGGGCAGAGAAACCCAAGGCAAAGAACAAAAAGGGCCACTGTACAGCAAAATTCTAAAAGGACAAAGGGTGTTAAAAAAACAAGCCTGAAGGCTTTGTGTCTTAATGCAAGGAGTATCCGCAATAAGGTGGATGAATTAACTGTGCAAATAGATGTTAACAAATATGATGTGATTGGGATTACGGAGACGTGGCTCCAGGATGATCAGGGCTGGGAACTCAACATCCAGGGGTATTCAACATTCAGGAAGGATAGAATAAAAGGAAAAGGAGGTGGGGTAGCATTGCTGGTTAAAGAGGAGATTAATGCAATAGTTAGGAAGGACATTAGCTTGCATGATGTGGAATCTATATGGATAGAGCTGCAGAACATCAAAGGGCAAAAAACGTTAGTGGGAGTTGTGTACAGACCTCCAAACAGTAGTAGTGATGTTGGGGAGGGCATCAAACAGGAAATTAGGGGTGCATGCAATAAGGGTGCAGCAGTTATAATGGGTGACTTTCATATGCACATAGATTGGGCTAACCAAACTGGAAGCAATATGGTGGAGGAGGATTTCCTGGAGTGCATAAGGGATGGTTTTCTCGACCAATATGTCGAGGAACCAACTAGGCGGAGGCCATCTTAGACTGGGTGTTGTGTAATGAGAGAGGATTAATTAGCAATCTTGTTGTGCGAGGCCCATTGGGGAAGAGTGACCATCATTTGGTGGAATTCTGCATTAGGATGGAGAATGAAACAGTTAATTCAGAGACCATGGTCCAGAACTTAAAGAAGGGTAACTTTGAAGGTATGAGGCGTGAATTGGCTAGGATAGATTGGCGAATGATACTGAAGGGGTTGACTGTGGATGGGCAATGGCAGACATTTAGAGACCGCATGGATGAACTACAACAATTGTACATTCCTGTCTGGTGTAAAAATAAAAAAGGGAAGGTGGCTCAACCGTGGCTATCAAGGGAAATCAGGGATAGTATTAAAGCCAAGGAAGTGGCATACAAATTGGCCAGAAATAGCAGCGAACCTGGAGACTGGGAGAAATTTAGAACTCAGCAGAGGAGGACAAAGGGTTTGATTAGGGCAGGGAAAATGGAGTACGAGAAGAAGCTTGCAGGGAACATTGAGACGGATTGCAAAAATTTCTATAGATATGTAAAGAGAAAAAGGTTAGTCAAGACAAACGTAGGTCCCCTGCAGTCAGAATCAGGGGAAGTCATAACGGGGAACAAAGAAATGGCGGACCAATTGAACAAGTACTTTGGTTCGGTATTCACTAAGGAGGACACTAACAACCTTCCGGATATAAAAGGGGTCAGAGGGTCCAGTAAGGGGGAGGAACTGAGGAAAATCCTTATTAGTCGGGAAATTGTGTTGGGGAAATTGATGGGATTGAAGGCCGATAAATCCCCAGGGCCTGATGGACTGCATCCCAGAGTACTTAAGGAGGTGGCCTTGGAAATAGCGGATGCATTGACAATCATTTTCCAACATTCCATTGACTCTGGATCAATTCCTATCGAGTGGAGGGTAGCCAATGTAACCCCACTTTTTTAAAAAAAGGAGGGAGAGAAAAAACAGGGAATTATAGACCGGTCAGCCTGACATCGATAGTGGGTAAAATGATGGAATCAATTATTAAGGATGTCATAGCAGCGCATTTGGAAAGAGGTGACATGATAGGTCCAAGTCAGCATGGATTTGTGAAAGGGAAATCATGCTTGACAAATCTTCTGGAATTTTTTGAGGATGTTTCCAGTAGAGTGGACAAGGGAGAACCAGTTGATGTGGTATATTTGGACTTTCAGAAGGCTTTCGACAAGGTCCCACACAAGAGATTAATGTGCAAAGTTAAAGCACATGGGATTGGGGGTAGTGTGCTGACATGGATTGAGAACTGGTTGTCAGACAGGTAGCGAAGAGTAGGAGTAAATGGGTACTTTTCAGAATGGCAGGCAGTGACTAGTGGGGTACCGCAAGGTTCTGTGCTGGGATCCCAGCTGTTTACATTGTACATTAATGATTTGGACGAGGGGATTAAATGTAGTATCTCCAAATTTGCGGATGACACTAAGTTGGGTGGCAGTGTGAGCTGCAAGGAGGATGCGGAGCGACTTGGATAGGTTAGGTGAGTGGGCAAATGCATGGCAGATGAAGTATAATGTGGATAAATGTGAGGTTATTCACTTTGGTGGTAAAAACAGAGAGACAGACTATTATCTGAATGGTGACAGATTAGGAAAAGGGGAGGTGCAATGAGACCTGGGTGTCATGGTACATCAGTCATTGAAGGTTGGCATGCAGGTACAGCAGGCGGTTAAGAAAGCAAATGGCATGTTGGCCTTCATAGCGAGGGGATTTGAGTACAGGGGCAGGGAGGTGTTGCTACAGTTGTACAGGGCCTTGGTGAGGCCACACCTGGAGTATTGTGTACAGTTTTGGTCTCCTAACCTGAGGAAGGACATTCTTGCTATTGAGGGAGTGCAGCGAAGGTTCACCAGACTGATTCCCGGGATGGCGGGACTGACATATGAAGAAAGACTGGATCAACTGGGCTTGTATTCACTGGAGTTCAGAAGAATGAGAGGGGACCTCATAGAAACGTTTAAAATTCTGACGGGTTTAGACAGGTTAGATGCAGGAAGAATGTTCCCAATGTTGGGGAAGTCCAGAACCAGGGGTCACAGTCTAAGGATAAGGGGTAACCCATTTAGGACCGAGATGAGGAGAAACTTCTTCACCCAGAGAGTGGTGAACCTATGGAATTCTCTACCACAGAAATTTTTGAGGCCAATTCACTAAATATATTCAAAAAGAATTAGATGTAGTCCTTACTACTAGGGGGATGAAGGGGTATGGCGAGAAAGCAGGAATGGGGTACTGAAGTTGCATGTTCAGCCATGAACTCATTGAATGGCGGTGCAGGCTAGAAGGGCCGACTCCTGCACCTATCTTCTATGTTTCTATGTTTTCTATGAACAGTTTAAACAGAGCCCAAGAGATTTGATAGGAGATAACAAAGCCTTTTTTGGGGAAATATCTAGCCCCCAGTTTTACAAGGAAAAACTAACAGAACACAGACTGGAACTCGCACAGACTCGAACAGAACACAGACTGGAACTCGCACAGACTCGAACAAGGACACAGACTGGAACTCGCACAGACTCGAACAAGGACACAGACTGGAACTCGCACAGACTCGAACAAGGACACAGACTGGAACTCGCACAGACTTGAACAAGGACACAGAATGGAACACAGACACAGACACAGACACAAGCAGCCTGCTTCCTCTACAGTGAAGAAATGGAATAGTGAAGGAAGCTACCAGAACTCATCAGGAACTGACCGAGAACGAGGCCCATGAAACGGAAGGTTGTCAGCAACAAAATTGACAACCACTCAACAATCTACTTCTGAACGACCCAACGGGGGAGAAATTACCAAAAGGGACTAACTAAAACTATTCCTAACCAAGGAAAGTGGGTATTTACCCCATACATCCAAAACGCAACTTAGCGCATCAACGGACGCACCCCAACTGAAGACTACGCAGTCCGAAGTCCTCTCCTCCGTCCGGGGTGCGGCTCGCCTAGAAGGCCAAGTGCAATGAAACCCGAAACCGCGATTCACCGGCAACTGTCCAAAGGGATTGGTGAGCATAGCCCCTGAATCCCCAGAGCTATAACTTAGTTAGTTAGGGGAATTGGGAGGGGGGAAGCTGGGATAACTTCTGTAAATGTATCTGCATTCTCCTCTTTACCCCATTTAGAGTTTAAGCTGTATTTTTTCCCCACAGGCTGTAATTTGACATTTTATTCAATGTGTTGTACCCCTCGGTGTGTATCGGTCTGTGTGTGTTATTAAAGGTGTGCCTTTTACTTCTTTTTAAACACAATAAAGCCATACCTGCTTCCTACCTTGAAACCAATTGTCTGTCCAAGTCTGTCACAGTCCCTTCATAATTCCAGTGTCTAGAACCAAGGGTGTGGGAGCAATTCGGAACCGCTCATATAAGGTCAGAAGGGAAAGCTGACCCCTTGAAAACCACCCCTTACAATGTAGAATCAGTTTGGGTGGAGATAAGAAATAATAAGAGAAAGAAGTCACTGATGGGTGTAGTCTATAGGCCCCCAAACAGTAGCCACACTGTAGGTCAGAGTATAAATCAATAAATAATAGAGGCTTGTAAGAAAGGTACGGCAATAATCATGGGTGATTTAAATCTTCATATTGATTGGACAAATCAAATTGGCAAACGTAGCTTTGAGGAAGAGTTCATAGAGTGTATGCAGGATGGAACAATACGTTGTGGAACCAACCAGGGAACAGACTATTTTAAATCTGGTAATGTGTAACGAGTCTGGATTAATTAATGATCCCGTAGTGAACGATCCTCTTGGGAAGAGTGATCATAGTATGGTAGAATTTCAAATTCAGTTTAAGGGTGAGAAGGTTAGGTCTCAAACTCGTGTCCTGAACTTTAATAAATTGAAAGTTACCTGTCGACCATAAGCTCAGATTTGAGGTCCTGGTCTTCAAACACTCTCTTCCTCAGGCGACCGAAGGCTGCACTGATGCACTGGAGGCGATGTTGGATCTCGTCATCGATATCTGCCCTTGCTGATAGTAGGTTCTCAAGGTATGGAAAATGGTCCACATTGTCCAAGGCCGCATCGTGGATTTTGATGACTGGAGGGCAGTGCTGTGTGACGAGGTCAGGTTGGTGGGGGACCTTTGTCTTACGGATGTTTAGTGTAAGGCCCATTCTTTCGTACACCCGGTGAAGGTGTTCACGATTGTAGAAAAGCAGTGGCAAACATTTCAGGAGACAGTTCATAACTCTCAGCAAAGATATATTCCAATGAGAAAGAAAGACTCTAAGAAAAGGATGAACCATCTCTGGTTAACGAAGGAAGTAAAGAATGGCATCAAATTGAAAACAAAGGCATACAATGTTGAAAAGGCCAGAGGATTGGGAAATTTTAGAAGCCAGCAAAGAACGACTAAAAAAATGATAATGGCAGAGAAGATAGCTTATAAGAGTAAACTAGCAAGAAATATAAAAACAGACAGTAAGAGCTTTTACAGGTATATAAGAAGGAAGCAAGTAGCTAAAGTAAACATTGGACCCTTGGAGGATGAGACTGGGGAATTAATAAGGGGGAACGGAAATGGCAGAGACTTCGAACAAATATTTTGTATCGGGCTTCACGGTACAAGACTCTTAAAAACATCCCAATAACTAATAATCAAGGAGCTGGGGTGTGGGGTGGGGGGGAGGGGGGGGACTTAAAACAATCACTATCGCTAGAGATAAAGTACAAGGCAAACTAATGGGACTAAAGGTGGACAAGTCCCCTGGACCTGATGGCCTGCATCCTAGGGTCTTAAAAGAATGCCTGCCGAGATAGTGGATGCATTGGTTGTAATCTACCAAAATTCCCTGGATCCTGGGGAGGTCCCAGTGGACTGGAAAACTGCAAAAGTAACACCCCTATTTAAGAAAAGAGGGAGACAGAAAGCAGGAAACTATAAATCAGTTAGCCTAACATCGTTAGGAAAATGCTGGAGTCCACCATTAAGGAAGTAGTAGCGGGACATTTAGAAAATCAAAATGCAGTCAAGCAGAGTCAGCATGGTTTATGAAAGGGAAATCATGTTTGACAAATTTGCTGGAGTTCTTTGAGAATGTAATGAGCAGGGTGAATAAAGGGGAACCAGTAGATGTCGTGTATTTGGATTTCCAGAAAGCATTTGATAAGGTGCCACATAAAAGGTTACTGCAGAAGATAAAAGGGTTGGGGGTAATGTATTAGCATGGATAGAGGATTGGCTGACTAACAGAAAACAGAGAGTCAGGATAAATGGGTCATTCTCAGGTTGGCAATCAGTAACTAGTGAGGTGCCGCAGGGATCAATGCTGGGGCCTCAACTATTTACAATTTAAATTAAAGACTTGGATGAAGGGACCGAGTGTAACGTGGCCAAATTTGCTGATGATACAAAAATAGGTGGGAAAGCAAGTTGTGAGAAGGCTGTAAAGAATCTACAAAGGGATATCGGGCTCAATTTTCCCCAGTTATCTGTGCTGTTTTTTTGATACGCGCTGCTTTTTTTGGCCTTAAATTAAAATATCCAAGTTCCCCCAAAGATTGTGTGCCAGCGTAACTCAGTTAGTCATGATTTTTTTTGGTTCGTCATTGGGGGCGTAACCTGCCACCCACGCCAATTCTGGTCATTTAAGCAAGTTTGGCCAGCTCCGATTTACTCCAATTTTTCTTAGGACGGTGTATGTGACCGCTGTGGAAAAACCTTCTGGGCAGTTAACAAAATCGGGGCAGGTAAGAGAATCAGCCAGGCTGATGCAGTTCCACGGCCCGGACAGCAGCAGCAGAGAGGTGGTGGAAGGGGAGAGCTAGGAGGGGAGAGATGGTGGGGGGGGGGGGGCGGGAGGTGGAGGGGAGAGATGGTGGGGGGGGGGTGCGGGAGGTGGAGGGGAGAGATGGTGGGGTGGGGGGGGGCGGGAGGTGGAGGGGAGAGGAAGGAGGGGAGAGGTGGGGGGGTGGGGAGGCCTTTCGTCCAGGGTGAGGAGCGGCACCCAGTATCAGGAGCGGTGGGGTGAGGGAGGTGGGTGGAGTGGGTGGGTGGGTGGGTGGGATGGGAGATAGACTTTGGCATAAACACTTTAATAATTTAATGCTGGAATGCTGCAGCAGTGTGCAAGGTGCTTGTGCAGGTTGCTGTGAGTTGACCAGAATGTGTTGTATGTTTCAATTTCCAACCTCAGTCCGCAGTGTGTCCCTCGTTACCCGACCTTTTTGGCGCAGATCTTAGGCTCCACCCCCAAACCTAAAGGACAGGCTAGCCGGCGCCAAAATCAACAATTCAAACCGGCAAAGTTGGATGTTTTTTTTGGTGCTCCAAAAAACGGCTTTGGGGAATTTGAGCCCTATGTTCCTACATAGGAAGAGGAGGAGGCCATTCAGTCCCTCGAGGTTGTGCTGCCATTTAATTAGATCATGGCTGATCTGCATCTTAACTCCATTTACTCACCTTTACCCCATATCCCTTGAAATCTTTATCCAACAAAAATCTATTGATATCAATCTTGAAAAGTTCACAGACTTTTGGGGGAGCGAGTTCCAGATTCTCACTACCCTTTGTGTGAAAAAGTGTTTCTTGATTTCACTCCTGAAAGGCCTGGCTCTAACAGATTATGTTCCCTTTTTCTTGATTTTCCCACCAGGAGAAATAGTTTTTGGCTCTCTATCCTATCAAATCCCTTTATCATTTTAAACACCTCAATTAGATCATCCTTCAGATTTCTAAACTCAAGGGGATACAAGTCAAGTCTGTGCAACCTGGCCTCATAATTTAACCCTTTTAGTCTCGGTATAATTCTGCTAAATCTGTGCTGCTCGCCCTCCAAGGCCAATATATCCTTTCTGTTGTATGGTGCCCAGGACTGACTGCAGTTACTGCACATGGGGTCTGACCGAGGCTCAGTACAACTGAAGCATCACTTTCTGTCCTTTGTATCCCAGCCCCCTCCAGATAAAGGCCAACGTTCCATTCGCCTTTTGATTACTCTTTGTACCTGTCCACCTGCCTTTAGTCATTTATGCACTTGGACCCAAAATCTCTCGGCTCCTCCACAGTTCCAAGCTTCTCACCATTTAGAAAATACTCTGATCTCCCTTTCTGTGATCCAAAGTGGATGACCTCTCACTTGCCCACATTGAATGCCATCTGCCATGGTTTGCCCACTCACTGAATCTATCAATATTCCTTTGCAATTTGTTGCTCCCATCTGCACTATTTATTGTGCCTCCCAACTTAGTGTCACCTGCAAACCTGGATATACAATTCTCCACTACTTCATTCAAGTCATTGATAAACATGGTGAAGAGCTGAGGCTCCAGTACAGGTCCCTGGGGAACACCAATACACACATCCCACCAATCAGGGTGCGTACCCTGTATCCCTGCTCTCTGTCTCCTGCCGTCCAACCAATTTCCAACCCACAAGGTTGCTTCCGATTCCGTGCATTTTCCTTTTTGCTAATAACTTCTTGTTGAGAAGCTTTGGGCCTGAATTTGATCAACCTCCAGCCGGCTGCTGCCCTGTTTTTTTCGGTGTTCTCCCCTCCATAGGAGATTGGTGAGGCCCTCACACCGGCGGTTTGGAAGGACGCTGGGGAGCGTCCGCTGGCGTGCAGCACCGGAAAAAGTCCTCCCGCCCGAGATTCATCCGAGCGGTCCTCCGCTCCTGCAGGAGAAAAGATCGTCGCGTGGGAGCAGATATTACCTGGACAGTGGGTATGAAGACCTGCAAGAAAATGTTAGCGAGATGTTTTTCTTTAATTCTTTTGCAACGATTTTGTTTGAAAGGGTCTTCTGAGGGTTTTGTCACGTCTTGTTTTTTATTTGTTGAACATTTTGTTTTTCTGTTCCCTCCCCTCACCACCCCCCAGCCCCCATGACTCCAGCCTCAGCGTTACATTGTTGACGATTGCCACTGCCATCCACAATCCGACCTACCGCCCAGAATCGCCGTGTAATGCCCATTTTTACCACTGGGCATTTTTTCCCCCATTTTTTCACCAAACTTCCGCCCAAAGTACCGTCAGCATCTTAGCGGTCTTTTCAACGGTAAGAACGTAAGAACATAAGAAATAGGAGCCAGGAATAGGCCATTTGGCCCCTCGAGCCTGCTCCTCCATTCAAAAAGATCATGGCTGATCTGATCATGGACTCGGCTCCACTTCCCTGCCCGCTCTCCATAACCCTTTACTCCCTTATCGCTCAAAAATCTGTCTATCTCCACCTTAAATATATTCAATGATGGGTGGAACTTAGGTTTGACCAAATTCGGGCCCATTGTTGGTCATGGCTGGTGCACTGTCTGGGACAGCCAAGGAGAAAAGCCACAATTTAAATGAAAAATACATGACATTGTTCTGTAAAGGGGTCAGTTTTTGGCTGGAGCTTGGTGCAGGGGACCTTAAATTGGGACAGTGAGCAAACAATTCAGTACAGGAATGCACTGGCCAGAATATATATTTACAGCTCATCTGACCAGCCTCAAAGTCCAAACAAAACTACACAATACTCTTGTTTCCAATACCACTCAATAACAGTTTTGGCAAAAACACTACCTCGAGATTCCTTTTGAATTTACTAATATTGTTTCCCAGACAATCAACACCCTCTGTATTGAAGTAGAAGATAAAAAGAAAGATTGACTTGCATTTATATAGCGCCTTTCACGAACACTGTATGTCTCAGCGCTTTACAGCCAATGAAGTACTTTTGGAGTTAATCACTGATGTAATGTGGGAAATGTGGCAGTCAATTTGTGCACAGCAAGCTCCCACAAACAACAATGTGATAATAACCACATAATCTGTGTTGGTTATGTTGACTGAGGGATAAATATTGGCCAGGTCACCGGGGATAACTTCCCTGCTCTTCTTCAAAATAGTGCCATGGGATCTTTTACATCCACCTCATCTGACAGTGCTGCACTCCCTCATCACTGCACTGGAGTGTCAGCCTAGATTTATGTGCTCAAGTCTCTGGAGTGGGACTTGAACCCACAACCTTCTGACTCAGAGGTGAGTGTGCTCCCCACTGAGCCACTGGCTGAGAAGGAAAAAATACTATCTCTACAGTGCCAGTAACATGTATCTGACCACGTTGCATATTCAGCAAATGCACTGGCCAATGAGTGTACAGGAAAGTGCCACAAACAGCCATGAGATAAGCAGCCAGTGCGTTGGTTGGTTGTGGGGAGTGTTGGTTAGCAGAATACTCTGGACATGTTCGAATGGTGCTGTTGGATGCTTATAATCCTTCCAAACACTGAAACTGATGATCCAACATAGGCATACCAAGAGGCCATTCAACCCCTCGAGCCTGTTCCGCCATTCAATGAGATCATGGCCCATCTGTATCTTAACTCCACCCACCCGCCTTGGCTCCTTATCATTTTATACCCTTGGCTAGTAAAAATGCATCAATATCAGCTTTAAAATGATCAATTGAGCTGGCACCTATTGCTTTTTGTGGGAGAGAGTTCCATACTCCTACCGCCCGTTGTGTGAAGAAGTGTTTCCTAACTTCACTCCTGAATGGCCTGGTTCCGATTTTCAGCTTACGTCCCCCACCAGCGTAAAATGTTTCAATCTACCTGATCAATTTCTTTCAAAATTCTAAAAACCTCAATCAAGTCGCCCCTGAAGCCAAGTAATACAAGCTTAGTTTATGTAAAATCTCTTCATAATCTAACCCTTGGAGTCCTGGTAACATTCCGGTGAACTCACACTGCACAGTATATCCTTTCACAGTATGCCCAGAACTGTACACAGTACTCCAGATATGGTCTAACCAGGGCTTTGTATAACTGTAGCAAAACTTCTCCCCTTTATACTCGAGCCCTCTAGTTAGAAAGACTAACATTAACCTTTTTGATTATTTTATGTAGCTGACCACTATATTTGAGTGATCTCTGTACATGGGGCTCCTAAATCTCTTTGGTCCTCCACTGGTCCTAGCATTTCACCATTTAAATAATAATCAGATCTATCCTCACACTTACTTGCATTGAACTCCATCTGTCACAGTTTTGCCCACTCACTTAATCTATCATTGTCTCTTTGTAGTTTAATACTCCTGGCTACGCTACTTACTGTGCCACCAATCTTTGTGTCATTGGGAAAACTTGGATATATGGCTCTCTCTTATGCTATCAAAGTCATTAATAAATATAATGAATAGCTGAGGCCCCAGCACAGATCCTTGTGGGACACCACAAGCCACTTCCTTCTAATTTGAGTACCTACCCATTATCCTTACTCTCTGTCTTCTACCACCTAACCAATCTCCTAATCAGGTCAATAATTTGCCTTCAATTCCATGAGCTTTAATTTTAGCTAACAGTCTCTTATGTGGAACCTAAGCAGCCATTTTGCACACCGCAAGTCGTTACGTTTAATACATAGAAACATAGAAAAGAGGTGCAGGAGTAGGCCATTCGGTTCTTCGAGCCTACATCACCATTCGATAAGATCATGACTGATCATTCACCTCAATACCCCTTTCCTGCTTTCTCTCCATACCCCTTGATCACTTTAGCCATAAGGGCCATATCTAACTCCCTCTTGAATATATCTAACGAACTGGCATCAACAACTCTCTGTGGTAGAGAATTCCATAGGTTAACAACTCTCTGAGTGAAGAAGTTTCTCCTCATCTCGGTCCTAAATGGCTTACCCCTTATCCTTAGACTGTGACCCCTGGTTCTGGACTTCCCCAACATCGGGAACATTCTTCCTGCATCTAACCTGTCCAATCCCGTCAGAATTTTATGTTTCTATGAGATCCCCTCTCATTCTTTTAAACTCCAGTGAATACAGGCCCAGTCGATCCAGTCTCTCCTCATATGTCAGTCCTGCCGTTCCGGGAATCAGTCTGGTGAACCTTCGCTGCACTCTCTCAATAGCAAGAACATCCTTCCTCAGGTTAGGAGACCAAAACTAAACACAATATTCCAGGTGAGGCCTGTACAACTGCAGTAAAACCTCCCTGCTCCTATACTCAAATCCCCTTGCTATGAAGGCCAACATGCCATTTGCCGCCTTCACCACCTGCTGTACCTGCATGCTAGCTTTCAATGACTGATATACCAAGACACCCAGGTCTCGCTGCACCTCCCCTTTTCCTAATCTGCCGCCATTCAGATAATATTCTGCCTTCGTGTTTTTGCCACCAAAGTGGATAACCTCACATTTATCCACATTATACTGCATCTGCCATGCATCTGCCCACTCGTCTAATCTGTCGAAGTCACCCTGCAGCCTCTTAGCATCCTCCTCACAGCTCACACCACCACCCAGCTTAGTGTCATCTGCCAACCTGGAGATATTACACTCAATTCCTTCATCTAAATCATTGATGTATATCGTAAATAGCTGGGGTCCCAGCACTGAGCCTTGCAGCACCCCTCTAGTCACTGCCTGCCATTCTGAAAAGGACCCATTTATCCCGACTCTCTGCTTCCTGTCTGCCAATTGTGATATATTCACAGAGCACAAGCACACACAGCTCCTAACAGTGAGGCAGCTCTCTCGGAAGACTCCGGAAACTGCCTAGTTCTGGTTAATGATTAACTATGCACTTGCAATATACAATACGTCTACACCCACAGTGTGGAGCTACAAACATTACAAGCTTACAGACATTACACCAACCAGTTCTCCATCCACATCAATACATTACCCCCAGTACCATGTGCTTTAATTTTGCACACCAATCTCTTGTGTGGGACCTTGTCACAAGCTTTTTGAAAGTCCAAATACACCACATCCACTGGTTCTCCCTTGTCCACTCTAATAGTTACATCCTCAAAAAATTCTAGAAGATTTGTCAAGCATGATTTCCATTTCATAAATCCATGCTGACTTGGACCGATCCTGTCACTGCTTTCCAAATGAGCTGCTATTTAATCTTTAATAATTGATTCCAACATTTTCCCCACTACCGATGTCAGGCTCACTGGTCTATAATTCCCCGTTTTCTCTCTCCCTCCTTTTTTAAAAAAGTGGTGTTACATTAGCTATCCTCCAGTCCATAGGAACTGATCCAGAGTCGATAGACTGTTGGAAAATGATCACAAATACATCCATTATTTCTAGGTCTACTTCCTTAAATATTCTGGGATGCAGACGATCAGGCCCTGGGGATTTATCGGCCTTCAATCCTAACAATTTCCCTTACACCATTTCCTGACTAATAAGGATTTCCTTCAGTTCTTCCTTCTCACTAGACCCTCGGTCCCCGAGTATTTCCGGAAGGTTATTCGTGTCTTCCTTCGTGAAGACAGAACCAAAGTATTTGTTCCCCATTATAAATTCACCTGATTCTGACTGCAAGGGACCTACATTTGTCTTCACTAATCTCTTTCTCTTCACATATCTATAGAAGTTTTTGCAGTCAGTTTTTATGTTCCCAGCAAGCTTCCTCTCATATCTACTTTAACCCTCCTAATTAAACATTTTGTCCTCCTCTGCTGGATTCTAAATTTTTCCCAGTCCTCAGGTTTGCTGCATTTTCTGGCCAATTTATATGCCTCTTCCTTGGATTTAACAGCATCCCTAATTTCCCTTGTTAGCCACGATTGAGCCACCTTCCCGTTTTATTTTTACTCCAGACAGGGATGTACAATTGTTGAAATTCATCCATGTGATATTTAAATGTTTGCCATTGTCTATCCACCGTCAACCCTTTAAGTATCATTTGCCAGTCTAATCTAGCCAATTCATGTCTCATACCATCGAAGTTGCCTCTCCTTAAGTTCAGGACCCTAGTCTCTGAATTAACTGTGTCACTCTCCATCTTAATAAAGAATTCTACCATATTATGGTCACTCTTCCCCAAGGGGCCTCGCACAACAAGATTGCCAATTCGTCCTTTCTCATTACACATCACCCAGTCTAGGATGGCCAGCTCTCTAGTTGGTTCCTCAACATATTGGTCTCGAAAACCATCCCTTATACACTCCAGGAAATCCTCCTCCACCGTATTGCTACCAGTTTGGTTAGCCCAATCTATATGTAGATTAAAGTCACCCATGATAACTGCTGTACCTTTATTGCACGCATCCGTAATTTCCTGTTTGATGCCATCCCCAACCTCACTACTACTGTTTGGTGGTCTGTATACAACTCCCACTAACGTTTTCTGCCCTTTGGTATGTCGTAGCTCCACCCATACCGATTCCACATCATCCAAGCTAATGTCGTTCCTTACTATTACGTTAATTTCCTCTTTAACCAGCAATGTGATCCCACCTCCTTTTCATTTCTGTCTATCTTTCCTGAATGTTGAATACCCCTGGATGTTGAGTTCCCAGCCTTGGTCACCCTGGAGCCATGTCTCCATAATCCCAATTATATCATATTCGTTAATAGCTGCCTGCACAGTTAATTCGTCCACCTTATTATGAATACTCATCGCATTGAGGCACAGAGCTTCAGGCTTGTCATTTTAACACACTTTGTCCCTTTAGAATTTTGGTGTAATATTGCCCCTTTTGCTTTTTGCCCTGGGTTTCTCTGCCCTCCACTTTTACTTTTCTTCTTTCTATCGTTTGCTTGTGACACCATTTTACTTCCCTCTGTTTCCCTGCATAGGTTCCCAACCTCTGCCATATTAGTTTAACCCCTCCCCAACAGCACTAGCAAACACTCCCCCTAGGACATTGGTTCCGGCTGGTCCCACCTCCCCCAGAACCGGTTCCAATGTCCCAGGAATTTGAATCCCTCCCTTCTTCACCATTCCTCAAGCCACGCATTCATCTTAGCTATCCTGCTATTTCTACTCTGACTAGCACGTGGCACTGGTAGCAATCCTGAGATTACTACCTTTGAGGTCCTGCTTTTTAATTTAACTCCTAGCTCCCTAAATTCAGCTTGTAGGACCTCATCTCGTTTTTTAACTATATCGTTGGTACCTATATGCACCACAACAACTGGCTGTTCACCCTCCCCCTCCAAAATATCCTGCAGCCGCTCCGAGACATCCTTGACCCTTGCACTAAGGAGGCAACATACCATCCTGGAGTTTTGGTTGTGACCATAGAAACGCCTATCTATTCCCCTTAGAATAGAATCCCCTACCATTATAGCTCTCCCACTCTTTTTCCTGCCCTCCTGTGCAGCAGAGCCACCCATGGTGCCATGAACTTGGCTGCTGCTGCTCTCCCCTGATGAGTCATCCCCCCCAACAGTACCGAAAATGGTGTATCTGTTTTGCAGGGGGATGACCAAAAGGACCCTGCACTACCTTCCTTCCACTGCTCTTCCTGCTGGTCACCCATTCCCTCTCTGCCTTTGTAACCTTTGTCTGTGGTGTGACCAACTCACTAAACGTGCTATTCACAATATCCTGAGCATCGCAGATGCTCCAGAGTGAATCCATGCGCAGCTCCAGTGCCACAACGCGGTCTGTCAGGAGCTGCAGCAGGATACACTTCCTGCACATGTAGTCGTCAGGGACACTGGAAGTGTCTGAGTTCACACATAGCACAGGAGGAGCATGACATGGGTCTGGGCTCTCCTGCCATGACTTAATCCTTAAATTATCTTAATTTGGCAACAATGATAAAGGTTACCTTCTGATAAAGGAAAAGAAAAAGTAGAAAAACTACTCACCAATCACTTACTCCCTTGGCTGTGATGTCACCCCTTGATTTCTTTCTACTTTTTTGCCTTCTCTCCCTGCTGCAGCTGCACCAGCTGGCTCCTCCTCCTCACCGCTGCCACTCCCCGACTGTTGGGCCTTTTATAGGCCTCCCGACTCACCGCTCCTCCTCCTCACCGCTGCCACTCCCCGACTGTTGGGCCTTTTATAGGCCTCCCGACTCACCGCTCCTCCTCCTCACCGCTGCCACTCCCCGACTGTTGGGCCTTTTATAGGCCTCCCGACTCACCGCTCCTCCTCCTCGACGCTGACGCTCCCTGTTTCTTCATCTGCTGTTCTGGTTACAGAGTTTCTCACCCCAATGAGCAGCCAATTCAGTTCACTCCACAGCACATTAAGAAGCGGCTGAGTGTAATGCACTCAGCAAAGGCAATGGCTCTTAAAACTCCAACTCTTAAGGTAGTTTATGACAACAGACTTAATGGCACTGGCACAAGTGAGTGCTTGACTAACTGTAATGCTGGATTCTTCTTTGGAAATACCCTAATTACAATATGACCTGCTTTCAGTGGGACTGCAGGGACAAAGGCAAAGTCCGGCTGACCAATCATGACATAGCCTAATTGCCCACACCCACCCAGAGTACATCAGCTGTATCTGACACTGATCATGGGAGCTATTGGCAGACTCCAGGTTAGCAGGTTACCAGATGCCATGCTGCAAACATGAGCTGGCACTGCTGGTGACAGTAACCGCCGGTTGCTGCCTCTGCCATGCTTCCATTTCCCACCACGCATGTTGCAGTGATGATTATGGGGATCACGGAATGGAAAACAAGGGCCCCCCTCCCCACAGCCACCTCGTGAGGCATCAACCCATTTCAGCCATCATCCAAGGAGAACAGAGTGGGATCCCCCATCACTTGCCTGTACACCCATTACATCTTCTGTCACTTAATCCTCTCTCCCGTTCAGACTTGGCAAATAATTTTTTAACACCGAGAATTGAGGTAGAAATGATGACAACATTTGGAATTAAATTGGAAAAAGAATATAAAGGATAGTGTGAAATAGCTGAAAGTGGGAAAGAGTGCAGTTGAAGCGTTGTGATCAGCACTGACACTGGCGGTCAAATGGCTTGCCCCTGTGTTGACATTTCTAGGATTCAACATGGCAACTCCTTTGTCACAAGTTGATTTATCTCCACCTGCCTTGACTGTTTGCTCTGTAAAGAATTGAAAGCTCCAAATCTTTTGTGGCATCTGGCATCTGCTCCATCTAGAATAACAACGACCGTGTAGAATGACTCATTTACAGGGAGTATCGGTGATAGCAGGATGGGAGAGTCAGTAGTTGACCTCATTTGAGAAGAGTGCAGGCTTCAACACATGGATAGCACTGTATATTTACACTGGCATCACTGCTCGAATGTGAAGGAAATGTTTACGGCACTGATCAGACAAGAGGCATGGCAGGGGGAGGAACACTATGATGAAGCATTAAAGAGGAGATACAAGGGGCTACGATTCTGAATACTTAGCGCCCGTTGTTTGGGCACTACAGGTTGCGCTGAAAATGGCGTCCAAGCCACGCGCGCTGAATTCTGGTGTGGGCCGTGCCAGATGCCATCTTGGTGAGGGCATTAGAGTCGGCACTGGGAGTGGCACCAGAGGTATGTAGTGTAGGAAGATCATGATGTCAATAAGCATGCAACATTAATTTGACACCAACGCTGCTATTTTCTTCCTCAACGCTGGAGCTAACGCCCTGCATTAACCTCGCACAGCTGAACATGTGTTCACCAACCACCCAGCTTAGTTGTTGATTAATTGTTACTGACTCTGTGTAAGTTTGTGGGAGTGTTTGGAGTTTCTAGAGTTGGTTAAAGTTGGTGAGGTGACGGGGAGTGGTGCTGCAACTGGAGACGGCCTGGCTCCTAACTTCAAGGGTTCTGATCAGACCACTTGCTCCCAGTGATGGGGGCACTTGTTGTCATCCCCCTCAGCCTGCAGCATGATAGGGAGATGGAGCAGAGGCAGTGAAGAAGAGGACCAGCTGCTCACAGAGGGAGGAGGGGGAGAAGGGCTCTCAGCCAGCTAGGGTCTTCCGAGAGCAATTCTCTTGCCTCAGCCTGAGCCAGGAGCAGTCAGGTGTCTGAGCTTTAGGAAGGAGGTGCTCACAGAACTCTGCCTTTTGTGCCGGGATCCTTCCAGTCTGGAGCAGGCAACATCTGTAACATCTTCCAGTTTGCCGACCACTGCTGCACAGGAGAGGTGAGCAGAGAGAAGCAGGCAGAGTGTGCATGTTGCTTTGCCAGGATAATGGGCTTCCCCATGGTGCAGGGTGCCAACGACTGCATGTGTGTGGTATTGTTGGCACCGCATCTAAATGCTGAGATGTACCACAACCGCAAACGTTTCCACTCACTGAATGTGCAGCTGGTGTGTGAGCATGCTCCGTACATTATGGCGGTGAATGCTCAGTATCCTAGCAGCAGACATGACGCTTTTATTCTGTGGCAGTCCGCTGTTCTCTAAGTCTTTGAGCCACCGACAAACTCCAGAGTAGCTACTGGGCGACAAGGGCTATCCGATGACCACCTGGCTCAGGACTCTGCTCCGCAACCCAACCGCACACGGACAGCATACATACAGCAAGAGCCATGCTGCCACATGGAGTCTGATAGAGCAGATCATTGGAATCCTTAACCAATGCAGCCCTGCAGTACCCACCCCAATGCAGCTTAAGTTTGGTTGTGATCGGCCATAAGTCACACAAGAAATACCTACGTCAACACAACAGCAAAATATTTCGGATGCTGGAATCTGGAATAAAAGCTGAAAATGCTGGAAATCTTAGCAGGTCAGGCAGTATCTGTGAGAGGAAGCAGAGTTAATGTTTCGGGTCAATGACCCTTTGCAGAACTGGAGAGTGTTCTGAAAGTACAGATTCTTAACCAGCACTGAAAGGGGGAGGGGAAGAAAGAACAAAAAGGAAGGTCTGTGATAGGGTGGAAGGCAGGAGAGATTAGAGAGACAAAAGGGATGATAGCCCAAATTCAAATAGGATTGCCAGGAGTTAGAAAACCATTAGTCTAGATCGGGTGTGAATGGCGGGATAATGACCAACTGCCATTAGTGACGAGGAGAAAAATAGAAAGAAAGAAACAGGCTCCGGGGGGGGGGGGAGGAGAAGGAGCCAAAGATTGGCAGCGGTTGCGCTCTGAAATTGCTGAACTCAATGTTGAGTCCAGAAGGCTGTAAAGTGCCTAATCAAAAGATGAGGTGCTGTTCCTCGAGCTTGTGTTGAGCTTCGTTGGAACAGTGTTGGAGTCATCCTACGTCTGAGTGTTGCAGTGGGAGCTCAGACTGCTCTCATGCAGGTTCAGCTTCGTTGCCACATAAGCTGAGACTGCTGCCATTGTGGTTGCGATTCCCAGTGTAGAAAGGGGCTTGCAGGGTCTCGCAGCAGCCCAGCAACCGGTCCTCCAACACAAGGCTAGGAATGCTGAGGCACCAGTGCCAGTGGTTCCGTGGAGCAAGAACCAGCTGTCCTCGCTCTGGCTGATGGCATTCGTACTCCCACCACTGCCACTCCGCCAGTGCCGTTGCCGTTGCCCGTCAGCCAGCCCAGACTGTTGCCGCCCAGGCCGTGGTGGGGCAGTCCGCAGCCGGGCCTTCTATGCCCAGAGCTGCTCGAGGTCCTCCTGCAAGGCCATCTGCAGTGTCCTCCACTGAAAATTCCACCAGCCGTGCTGCAGCCGCTGGGGCAGCACTGTGCAGGAGCACTAGGGCAGGCAAAGGCAGGCAGAAGATGGACACTGAGGGGATGCACTGGGGTGATTGGGTTGTTTCTTTTGTAGTGGCATTTATTTCAGCATTGTGGCAAAAGGACGCTGCAATGATTCATAACAGAGAGAAGGTAAGGGGTGAGACAATTGTTGAATGTGGAATTGGGGTAGCATTCACTCGTACTGAAGTCGATCATGGACAGCCCAGGATGAAAGGGGCTGCCTCCTCCCTTCCACTTCCTCCTCCTCCACTTCCTCCTCAGCTAGTGGCCGTATGCCTGGTGGCAATTGGTGTTCCCCCATGTTGGAGAGGTGGTGGAGCATGCAGCAGACCATGAGGAATCTTGAAACGCACGCTGGTGAACCAGGTGGTCAGTGGATAGCCCTTGTTGCCCACTAACCAGCCTCTGGTTTGTCATTGTGGCTCAAAGTCAGAGGGAACAGCGGACTGGCTCAGAATAAATTGTAACCAGGAATATTGAGCTGCCAAACCTGCCCCTCTTTCAGCCATATTTCTGTAATGGCTATAATGTCATACAACCTGTGCTCTCAGCTCATCTTTCTTATTCACTATACTCCTTGCATTAAAGTTGATACCATTTAGCACATGAAGACATCCTTGATTACTATTTACTAACTCTTGTTTCCTCTGTCTTACAGATTCAATTTCTACATTCTTGCTTTCCAATTTCAGCTTTACTTCCTTTCCTATTGAATTTGTTCTCCGGTTCCCATCCCTCTGTCAAGCTAGTTTAAACTCTCCCCAACAGGACTAGCAAAACTCCCCGCAAGGATATTGGTCCCGGCGCTGTTGAGATGCAACCCGTCCGGTTTGTACAGGTCCCATTTCCCCCAGAAGCGGTCCCAATGCCTCAGGAATTTAAAGCCCTCCCTCCTGCACCAACTCTCCAGCCACACGTTCGCCCTCTCTATCCTTTTTGTTATGCTCATAATAAATGGTCAGTCCGAGTACTGTGTGTAATGAGCAAGTGTGACCTTAGCTCCTTTATTGTATTCCAGAGTGTAGGTACCTCGTGGGTGGCCTGCTTATATACTGTACTCCCAAGGGATGCTGGGATCCCTTGGGACTCCAACAGGTAGGTCCTCTGGTGGGCAGGTGTGATGCAGGTTACAATGGGTTAAATACATAACACTTTTATTCTTATACTCATTAGCACGTGGCACCGATAGTAACCCAGAGATTACTACCTTTGAGGTCCTACCCTTTAATTTTTCACCTAGCTCCCTAAATTCTGCCTGCAGGACCTCATCCCTCTTTGTACCTCTCTCATTGGTCCTGATATGGACCACGACCTCTGGCTATTCACAATCTCCCCCCAGAGAATGCCCTGCGTCTGCTCTGTGAGATCGTTGACCCTGGCACCAGGGAGGCACCATACCATCCTGGAGTCACATCTACGGCCGCAGAAACGCCCGTCTGCTCCCCTGACTATCGAATCCCCTACCGCTACAGCTCTTTTATTCTGTGTCCCTTCCCCCTGTGCAGCTGAGCCATCCGTGGTGCCTTGGACTTGGCTCTGGCTGCACTCCCCAGAGGCACCATTGCCCTCACCGATGCTCAGAAGAAACATAGATGAGGGGGTTACCTTATGATGATAGATTGAGTAGACCTGGGTCTTTATTCGGAGTTACATAAGAACATAAGAATTAGGAACAGGAGTAGGCCATCTAGCCCCTCGAGCCTGCTCCGCCATTCAACAAGATCATGGCTGATCTGGCCGTGGACTCAGCTCCACTTACCCGCCCGCTCCCTGTAACCCTTAATTCCCTTATTGGTTAAAAATCTATCTATCCGTGATTTGAATACATTCAATGAGCTAGCCTCAACTGCTTCCTTGGGCAGAGAATTCCACAGATTCACAACCCTCTGGGAGAAGAAATTCCTTCTCAACTCAGTTTTAAATTGGCTCCCCCGTATTTTGAGGCTGTGCCCCCTAGTTCTAGTCTCCCCGACCAGTGGAAACAACCTCTCTGCCTCTATCTTGTCTATCCCTTTCGTTATTTAAAATGTTTCTATAAGATCACCCCTCATCCTTCTGAACTCCCATCGAGTAAAGACCCAGTCTACTCAATCTATCATCTCCGGAATCAGCCCAGTGAATCGTCTCTGTACCCCCTCCAAAGCTAGTATATCCTTCCTTAAGAAAGGTGACCAAAACTGCACGCAGTACTCCAGGTGCGGCCTAACCAATACCCTATACAGTTGCAGAAGGATCTCCCTGCTTTTGTACTCCATCCCTCTCGCAATGAAGGCCAACATTCCATTTGCCTTCCTGATTACCTGCTGCACCTGCAAACTAACTTTTTGCGGTTCATGCACAAGGAACCCCAGGTCCCTCTGCACCGCAGCATGTTGTAATTTCTCCCCATTCAAATAATATTCCCTTTTACTGTTTTTTTTTTCCAAGGTGGATGACCTCACATTTTCCGACATTGTATTCCATCTGCCAAACCTTAGGTTCAGCGAATGGGCTATCTAAATCTCTTTGCAGCCTCTCTGTGTCCTCTACACAACCCGCTTTTCCACTAATCTTTGTGTCATCTGCAAATTTTGTTACATTACACTCTGTCCCTTCTTCCAGTGTCATCTATGTATATTGTAAACAGTTGTGGTCCTGGCACCGATCCCTGTGGCACACCACTAACCACCGATTTCCACCCCAAAAAGGATCCATTTATCCCGACTCTCTGCTTTCTGTTAGCCAGCCAATTCTCTATCCATGCTAATACATTTCCTCTGACTCCGCGTACCTTTATCTTCTGCAGTAACCTTTTGTGTGGCACCTTATCGAATGCCTTTTGGAAATCTAAATACACCACATCCATCGGTACACCTCTATCCACCATGCTCGTTATATCCTCAAAGAATTCCAGTAAATTAGTTAAACATAATTTCCCCTTCATGAATCCATGTTGCTTTTGCTTGATTGTACTATTCCTATCTAGATGTCCCGCTATTTCTTCCTTAATGATAGCTTCAAGCATTTTCCCCACTACAGATGTTAAACTAACCGGCCTATAGTTACCTGCCTTTTGTCTGCCCCCTTTTTTAAACAGAGGCGTTACATTAGCTGCTTTCCAATCCGATGGTACCTCCCCAGAGTCCAGAGAATTTTGGTAGAGCATAACTAATGCATATGCTATAACTTCCGCCATCTCTTTTAATACCCTGGGATGCATTTCATCAGGACCAGGGGACTTGTCTACCTTGAGTCCCATTAGCCTGTCCAGCACTACCCGTTTTATATATCTGTAAAAGCTTTTATGTTTTACGCAAGTTTACTTTCGTAATCTATCTTTCCTTTCTTTATTGCTTTCTTCGTCATTCTTTGCTGTCGTTTAAAATTTTCCCAATCTTCTAGTTTCCCACTAACCTTGGCCACCTTATACGCATTGGTTTTTAATTTGATACTCTCCTTTATTTCCTTGGTTATCCACAGCTGGCTATCCTTTCTCTTAGCGCCCTTCTTTTTCACTGGAATATATTTTTGTTGAGCACTATGAAAGAGCTCCTTAAAAGTCCTCCACTGTTCCTCAATTGTGCCACCGTTTAGTCTGTGTTTCCAGTCTACTTTAGCCAACTCTGCCCTCATCCCACTGTAGTCCCCTTTGTTTAAGCATAGTACGCTCATTTGAGACACTACTTCCTCACCCACGATCTGTATTACAAATTCAACTATAATGTGATCACTCATTCCGAGAGGATCTTTTACTCGGAGATCGTTTATTATTCCTGTCTCATTACACAGGACCAGATCTAAGATAGCTTGCTCTCTTGTAGGTTCTGTAACATACTGTTCTCAGAAACAATCCCGTATGCATTCTATGAATTACTCCTCAAGACTACTCCGTGCGATTTGATTTGACCAATCGATATGTAGGTTAAAATCCCCCATGATTACTGCCGTTCCTTTTTCACATGCCTCCATTATTCCCTTGATTATTGTCCGCCACACCGTGAAGTTATTATTTGGAGGCCTCTAAACTACGCCCACCCCTTACTATCTCTAATCTCCACCCACGATGATGCAACATTTTGTTCATTAGAGCCAATATCTTTTCTCACAACTGCCCTGATATCATCCTTTATTAACAGAGCTACCCCACCTCCTTTCCCTTCTTGTCTATCTTTCTGAATTGTCAGATACCCCTGTATGTTTAATTCCCAGTCTTGGCCACCTTGCAACCAGGTTTCTGTAATGGCCACCAAATCATACCCATTTATAATGATTTGTGCTGTCAACTCATTTACTTTATTTTGAATGCTGCGTGCGTTTAGGTAGAGCGTTTTAATACTAGTTTTTAAACCATGATTTTTAGTTTTGATGCCTCCTGCAGCCCCTTTATATTCATACATATTGTCCCTTCCTATCACCTTGTGGTTTACACTTACCCCAGTGCTACTCTGCTCTGTTGCCTCCTGCCTTTTGCATTCTTTCTTGGGGTCCTGTTCATCTGAGCTCTCACCCACTCTAACTAGCTCAGAAGGATGAGGGATGATCTTATAGAAACATTCAAAATAATGAAAGGGATAGACAAGATAGAGGCAGAGATGTTGCTTCCACTGGTCGGGGAGACTAAAACTAGGGGGCACAGCCTCAAAATACAGGGGGGCCAATTTAAAACCGAGCTGAGAAGGAATTTCTTCTCCCAGAGGGTTGTGAATCTATGGAATTCTCTGCCCAAGGAAGCAGTTGAGGCTAGCTCATTGAATGTATTCAAATCACAGATAGATAGATTTTTAACCAATGAGGGAATTAAGGATTATGGGGAGCGGGCGGGTAAGTGGAGCTGAGTCCACGGCCAGATGAGCCGTGATCTTTTTGAATAGCGGAGCAGGCTTGAGGGGCTAGATGGCCTACTCCTGTTCCTAATTCTTATGTTCTTATGTTCCATTCACAACTCCTCAGATAATGAAGCAGTCCATGTCTACGTACAACAAGACTCGGACAGCGTCCAGTCTTGGGCGGATAAGTGCCGCACAAATGCCAGGCAATGACCATCTCCAATAAGAGAGAGTCTACCCAACTCCCTATGACATTTAATGGCATTACCATCCCCGCCATCATTATCTTGGAGCTCACCATTGACCAGAAATTATAAATGCTGTGGCTACTGGAGCAGGTCAGAAGCCGGGTATTATGCGGTGAGTGTCTCACCACCTGATTTCTCAAAGCTTCGCCTCCACCTATAAAGCACAATTCAGGAGTGTGTCTACTTGCCTCGGTGAATGTAGTAGCAACAACACTTAAAAAGCTCAATACCATCTAGGACAAAGCAGTCCACCACCAGCGCACCGTGGCTGCAGTGTGTACCACCAAGCTGCACTGCAGCATCTCACCAAGGCTTCTTCAACAGCACCTCCCAAACCCGTGACCTCCATCACCTAGAAGGTCAAGGGCAGCAGGTGCGAGGGAACACCATCACCTGCAAGTTCTCCTTCAAATTGCACACCATTCCTTCTTGGACATTTATCGTCATTCCTTCAGCGTTGCTGGATCACCATCCATCCTAACAGTACTGTGGGAGCACATTCACAGCATGGACTGCAGCGGTTCAAGAAGGAGGCTCACCACCACCTCCTCAAGGGGAATACAGGATATAAATCTCCGCCTTGCCAACGACGCACACATCCCGAGAATAAACAAAAAACACGGGGTTATTAACTTTAGATGTTAGTTTGTGTTTATAAGTGATCACACGATAATATACCCGGAGTTTCAAGCCTTGTCATGATTCTGAGGATCAGCATTCCGATTTTGGTGAGGAAATTATATTGACAGACATTTTTCATTCTTCCCTTCTACAAAACAGCTGGCTTGAAATGTCACGTATGTACTTTTGGGATCACTAGCCACTAGATGGCATCACTGTTGGAGGCCATTGGGCTGCACGCACGTGTGTGCAGCCCAAGTATAAAAGGCCAGCCATTTTGTATATTAGTCACTTTGGGTCTTAATAAAGCAGAGCCAAGGTTATACCTCTTGGAGTTAAACAGTACTCAGTCTGACAGTTATTGCATACACAACATTTGGTGACGAGGCAACAAGAACCTTTGCATGCAAAAATGAGCACAATTAGATGTTGGAGCGATTTGTGGAAGGAGAAGATTGGGCAGACTTTGTGAACCATTTGAGCCAGTTCTTCGTGGCCAACAAAATGGAGGAGGTCGGTGACGCGGATCGGCACCAGGTGGTATTCCTCACTGTTTGCAGTACAAAAATTCTGATAAAGAATCTACTCCTGCCTATGAGTCCAACAGAGAAGACGTATGAAGAATTGTGTACACTGGTACAGGACCACCTTAAGCCAAATGAAGACATCATCATCTCGAGATACAGATATTACACGCACGTTCGCTCAGAGGGCCAGAATGCGGCGGAATTCGTTGCCGACCTGAGACGTCTAGCAAGACCGTACAAGTTCGGGGCTGTGTTGGCAGACATGCTGCGGGACTTCTTTGCAATCGGCATCAACCACGAGGTGATCCTGTGTAAACTACTGGCAGTAGAGACGTTGGACTTGAACCGGGCCATCACGATCGCTCAGTCATGCATGACGACAGATAGAAGTCTAAAGCAGATATCAGTGAAAAATCAAAATTCGGCAAGTACAGTAAATGTGATTGATTCGGCGTTTGGCAGAGCGGCACATGACAGGGCCAACCGACTACATACGCGAAAGCTGTGGCTGCCCAAAGTCCACCAGTGGGAATGCATCCGATTTCTCCATGTTGGCATTGTGGGGGAAATTAACAGCGCCAGCAGTGCCGATTAAGCAATATAGTTGCAAAGGCTGTCTGAGAGTGGGGCATCTCCAGCGCAAGTGTCCGCAGATGAGCAAGCGTTCTGCGACACACCACGTGGAGGATGATGGTCAGACTAGCGCAGATCCGGATACGCAATCCGAGATACCAGAGGAGGAAGTGCATGGGCTGTTCTCATTCCTAACTAAGAGCAAACCGATAATGATCAACGTGAAATTTAATGGGGTGCTGGTATCAATGGAACTGGACACACGGGCGACTTAATCGATAATGAGCCAGACGGCATTCGAAAAGCTGTGGGATACTAAGGCTGTGAGGCCCAGGCTAGTCCTCGTACACCAAAGAACTCATAACAGTGATTGGCAGTGTCACAATTAAAGTGTCGAATGACGGTGCGGTTCATGAGTTACCGCTATGGATTGTCCCAGGCAATGGGCCAATGCTGTTCGGCAGGAACTGGCTTGAAAAAATCAGATGTAATTGGAACGACATCAAGGCGTTATTGTCGGAGAAAGATACATGTGCCCAAGTACTGAGCAAGTTCCCATCGCTGTTTGAACCAGGCATTGGCAACTTCACGGGAGCCAAGGGGCAGATCCACGTGGACTCGGATGCAAGACCCGTCCTTCATAAAGCTCGGGTAGTTCCGTATATGATGAGGGAGAAGGTCAAAATCGAACTGGACAAACTCCAGCGTGAAGGGATTATATCACCGGTTGAATTTAATGAATGGGCCAGCCCATTTGTTCTTGTGCTGAAAAGTGATGGCACAGTCAGAATCTATGGAGACTGCAAGCTTACGATCAACAGGGTTTCGAAACAGGATCAGTATCCATTATCGAAGGCTGATGACTTGTTTGCAATGCTAGCCAGGGAAAGTCATTCACCAAACTGGACTTGACGTCGGCCTACCTGACACAGGAGCTGGTCGAGAAGTCGAAGAGACTTACGTGCATTAACACGCATAAAGGACTGTTTATCACAGGTGCCCTTTTGGAATTCGCTCGGCTGCAGCAATATTTCAGAGAAACATGGAGAGTCTACTGATGTCCGTTCCCAGAACTGTCGTGTTCCAAGATGACATCCTGATTACAGGTCGTGACTCCGAGGAACAACTGAACAACCTGAAAGAGGTTCTACATTGTCTGGACATAGAAACATAGAAACATAGAAAATAGGTGCAGGAGCAGGCCATTCAGCCCATCTAGCCTGCACCGCCATTCAATGAGTTCATGGCTGAACATGAAACTTCAGCACCCCCTTCCTGCTTTCACGCCATACCCCTTGATCCCCCGAGCAGTAAGGACTTCATCTAACTCCCTTTTGAATATATTTAGTGAATTGGCCTCAACTACTTCCTGTGGTAGAGAATTCCACAGGTTCACCACTCTCTGGGTGAAGAAGTTTCTCCTTATCTCGGTCCTAAATGGCTTACCCCTTATCCTTAGACTGTGACCCCTGGTTCTGGACTTCCCCAACATTGGGAACATTCTTCCTGCATCCAACCTGTCCAAACCCGTCAGAATTTTAAACGTTTCTAAGTGGGACTCAGACTGAAACGCTCAAAGTGCATCTTCATGACACCAGAGGTCAAATTTCTGGGGAGGAAAATTGCTGCTGACAATATTAGGCCCACGGACGCAAAAACCAAGGCCAAGAATGCACCCAAACTGCAGAATGTGAAGGAGCTCCATTCGTTCCTGAGTCTACTCAACTACTTACCTAAATTGAGCACCTTATTAGAACCACTGCACATGCTGCTAAGAAAAAGCGACAACTGGATGTGGGGTGCATCTCAAGACAGAGCTCTTGAGAAAGCCACTAATCTGCTTTGCTCTAACAAGCTACTGGTACATTATGACCCATGTAAACGTTTAGTATTGGCCTGTGATGCTTCGTCATATGGAATTGGTTGCATACTCCAACAAGCTAATGAGTCAGATAAACTTCAACCAGTCGCATATGCTTCAAAAAGTTTGTCTAAAGCAGAAAGAGCCTACAGCATGGTAGAGAAAGAAGCACTAGCCTGTGTGTATGGGGTTAAAAAGATGCATCAGTACATGTTTGGTCTTCGGTTTGAACTGGAGACAGGTTACAAGCCGCTCATTTCACTGTTCTCTGAAAACAAAGGTATCAATACCAATGCTTCACCCCGCATCCAGAGTTGGGCGCTGACATTATCCGCTTATAATTATGTCAGTTGCCATAGACCTGGCACCAAGAATTGTGCCGATGCTTTGAGTTGTCTGTCGTTGCCCACAGCAGAGGTGGAAACGTCACAACCGGCTGACCTATTGTTAGTTATGGATGCTTTTGAGAGTGAAGGAACCCCTGTCACGGCTCAACAAGTTAAGACCTGGACCAGCCAGGACCCGACTTTATCGGTGGTGAAGAGTTGCATCCTCAAAGGTGATTGGTCAGCCATACCTAAGCAAATGTGCGAGGAGACCAAACCTTACATTCGTTGCAAAGACGAACTGTCTATTCAGTCGGATTGTATACTGTGGGGCAATCGTGTTGTTATGCCCAAGAAAGGAAGAGAGAAATTTGTACGTGAGCTACATAGCACACATCCCAGCATTGTAATGATGAAAGCCATCGCCAGGTCTCATGTATGGTGGCCGGGAATTGACTGAGCTGGAATCATGTGTGCATCAGTGCAACACTTGCATGCAGCTCAGCAAAGCACCAGCGGAATCACCGCTGAGTCTGTTGTTGTGGCTGTCCAAACCATGGTCCAGGATCCACATAGACTTTGCAGGTCCCTTCCTGGGGAAGATGTTTTTAGTTGTGGTGGATGCATATTCAAAGTGGATAGAGTGTATAATCATGTCATTCAGCACATCCACAGCTACCATTGAGAATCTCAGTGTCATGTTCACGACACATGGTCTGCCTGACATCATTGTTAGCGACAATGGATCGTGCTACGCCAGTCAGGTTTTTCAAGAGTTCATGAAACTCAATGGTATCAAACATGATCCTGTATATGTTTTGAATTATGGTCAGGGTCCCAAGTGGATCGCTGGTACTATCATGGCCAAGGAGGGCAACAGAGTATTTATTGTCAAACTCAAAAGTGGGCAAACATGCAGGAAACATATGCATCAGACAAAACTGTGACACACAGACGAACCGGAACAGTCGGAGGCAGAGACAATCGACGACCAACCAACCTACCCACAGTCATCAGAGGACTCAGTGGTCATCAGTGAATCAGGACTTTCAATCACTGACATGTTCGATGAAAATGGACTTTCAATCCCTGACATGGCCATTGCCACTCCCACCAGGTCAGCCACCCAGCCACCAGTCACAATAGACTCTGAATACTCATCGAAGGCTGAAGTTGAACTGAGACGATCAACCTGGGAGCGTAAAACACCGGACCGTCTCAATTTGTAAAATACTGTGTTAATATCTCAGAGGGGGTATTGTCATGTATGTACTTTTGGGATCACTAGCCACGAGATGGCATCACTGTTGGAGGCCATTGGGCTGCACGCATGTGTATGCAGACCAAGTATAAAAGGCCAGCCATTTGTATATTAGTCACTTTGGGCCTTAATAAAGCAGAGCCAAGGTTATACCTCTTGGAGTTAAACAGTACTCAGTCTAACAGTTATTGCATACACAACTTGAAATAAACCACATAGCACCATCCTGTGGACTGAATTTCTGGAGCCCCAGCCCCTGTACCGTGTAGCTCTAGCCCCGATTCTAACCTTCCCGCCCATGAGAACAGGGTTGAAGTTACAGGACGTCCCTCGCTCTGCGTCCCTGCTAATCCTGTGCCCGCCGCCCTTTATACTCCTGGGTTTCTGGTGATGCTTCTGTCCCCCTTTCTTGTTTCTTATGTCACATTAACGGAAATGAATGGGTCATCTGCGCTTTGCTTCTGGTGAATTGGATATTACGGGGCCGAAATTCAGCTCCCCAAAAAGGCCCCTTACCGCCAGAAAGCGGTGGTCAGGCATCAGAGTCGAGCGGCCACCGACTTCTAGTCCAATGGGCGCCGTCAGCGAAATTGGCCCCGGGGGTTTTTCTGGTGGTCCCCATTTCCGCCCCGCTGCTGCTGAGTGTCCTAAGTGCATCACCAAAGGACGCACCACTAATCTCCCACACCTCCAGCACACTTCCTGCGAAACTTAGCTGCAAAAATCTTTAAGTCGCAGCTTTTTCTAACGGTGCACCTTGCTTTCAGTGTGTGAGCCATGGCTGTGCGACGGTTATTCAAGGCGAGGGTGCACTTGCAGGTCGAACCAACAATTATGCCCAGCCTGGCATCCGTTCTTGGGTGCCACACCGCTGGCCCGGCTGAAATCCTCCCTGATGGCCCAGTGGGCCGAAGTTTTGAAATGGCACAGGCTCTCCCCTTGAAGTGAAGGGCAGAGCCGTGGTGACGCTGACTTATAGCGGCGGAGACTCCGTCCCTCCTCCACTTCCGACCCTCGAGAGTGCTCACTGCCTCCACTTCCGACCCTCGAGAGTGCTCACTGCCACACTTCCGACCCTCGAGAGTGCTCACTGCCTCCACTTCTGACCCTTGAGAGTGCTCACTGCCTCCACTTCCGACCCTCGAGTGCTCACTGCCTCCACTTCCGACCCTCGAGAGTGCTCACTGCCACACTTCCGACCCTCGAGAGTGCTCACTGCCTCCACTTCCGACCCTCGAGTGCTCACTGCCTCCACTTCCGACCCTGGAGAGTGTTCACTGCCTCCACTTCCGACCCTTGAGAGTGCTCACTGCCACACTTCCGACCCTCGAGAGTGCTCACTGCCTCCACTTCCGACCCTCGAGTGCGCTCACAGCCACACTTCCGACCCTCGAGTGCTCACTGCCTCCACTTCCGACCCTCGAGTGCTCACTGCCACACTTCCGACCCTCGAGAGTGCTCACTGCCTCCACTTCCGACCCTCGAGAGTGCTCACTGCCTCCACTTCCGACCCTCGAGAGTGCTCATTGCCTCCACTTCCGACCCTCGAGTGCTCACTGCCTCCACTTCCGACCCTCGAGAGTGCTCACTGCCTCCACTTCCGACCCTCGAGAGTGCTCACTGCCTCCACTTCCGACCCTCGAGAGTGCTCACTGCCTCCACTTCCGACCCTCGAGAGTGCTCACTGCCTCCACTTCCGACCCTCGAGAGTGCTCACTGCCACACTTCCGACCCTCGAGTGCTCACTGCCTCCACTTCCGACCCTTGAGAGTGCTCACTGCCTCCACTTCCGACCCTCGAGTGCTCACTGCCTCCACTTCCGACCCTCGAGAGTGCTCACTGCCTCCACTTCCGACCCTCGAGTGCTCACTGCCACACTTCCGACCCTCGAGTGCTCACTGCCACACTTCCGACCCTTGAGAGTGCTCACTGCCACACTTCCGACCCTCGAGTGCTCACTGCCTCCACTTCCGACCCTCGAGAGTGCTCACTGCCACACTTCCGACCCTCGAGAGTGCTCACTGCCTCCACTTCCGACCCTCGAGAGTGCTCACTGCCTCCACTTCCGACCCTCGAGAGTGCTCACTGCCTCCACTTCCGACCCTCGAGAGTGCTCACTGCCTCCACTTCCGACCCTCGAGAGTGCTCACTGCCTCCACTTCCGACCCTCGAGAGTGCTCACTGCCTCCACTTCCGACCCTCGAGAGTGCTCACTGCCTCCACTTCCGACCCTCGAGAGTGCTCACTGCCTCCACTTCCGACCCTCGAGAGTGCTCACTGCCTCCACTTCCGACCCTCGAGAGTGCTCACTGCCTCCACTTCCGACCCTCGAGAGTGCTCACTGCCTCCACTTCCGACCCTCGGGAGTGCTCACTGCCTCCACTTCCGACCCTCGGGAGTGCTCACTGCCTCCACTTCCGACCCTCGAGAGTGCTCACTGCCACACTTCCGACCCTCGAGAGTGCTCACTGCCTCCACTTCCGACCCTCGAGTGCTCACTGCCACACTTCCGACCCTCGAGAGTGCTCATGCCTCCACTTCCGACCCTTGAGAGTGCTCACTGCCACACTTCCGAACCTTGAGAGTGCTCACTGCCTCCACTTCCGACCCTCGAGAGTGCTCACTGCCTCCACTTCCGACCCTCGAGAGTGCTCACTGCCACACTTCCGACCCTCGAGTGCTCACTGCCTCCACTTCCGACCCTCGAGAGTGCTCACTGCCTCCACTTCCGACCCTCGTGAGTGCTCACTGCCACACTTCCGACCCTCGAGAGTGCTCACTGCCTCCACTTCCGACCCTCGAGAGTGCTCACTGCCTCCACTTCCGACCCTCGAGAGTGCTCACTGCCTCCACTTCCGACCCTCGAGAGTGCTCACTGCCACACTTCCGACCCTCGAGAGTGCTCACTGCCTCCATTTCCGACCCTCGAGAGTGCTCACTGCCTCCACTTCCGACCCTTGAGAGTGCTCACTGCCACACTTCCGACCCTCGAGAGTGCTCACTGCCTCCACTTCCGACCCTCGAGAGTGCTCACTGCCACACTTCCGACCCTCGAGAGTGCTCACTGCCACACTTCCGACCCTCGAGAGTGCTCACTGCCTCCACTTCCGACCCTCGAGAGTGCTCACTGCCTCCACTTCCGACCCTCGAGAGTGCTCACTGCCTCCACTTCCGACCCTCGAGAGTGCTCACTGCCACACTTCCGACCCTCGAGAGTGCTCACTGCCTCCATTTCCGACCCTCGAGAGTGCTCACTGCCTCCACTTCCGACCCTCATTATGGCCGACTTCCGGTCTGCTTCAAAAAAAACGACATAGAGTTAAATTTACCAAAAGAGGCGACCCCGTCAGACGCGGTGAAAGAAACACTCCAGGAGTGGAAGGTAAATTTCATCCCCTACGTGTTTTATAAAGGGAAATGTGTACATGGCATGGCGCATTATTCTGCTGCTGATGTAGAGCTGGTTTGCACTTGCACCTTTGAGGCCGCAATGTCTAACTGCACAAATGAGTCACATGTTGTTGGTGAAGGATGTTTAGATTGGCAGGTAAGCAGTCTAGGGCAGAAGAAACCAGCAGGAAATCTACATCTTGCTTTCTCCCTTTTTAAATGTGTTTAACTTTTGAGGTATGAACCGGAGTCTCAAGGCAGGATTTCTTTGATCTACACGAGCGATCCTCCTGTGGTGCTGCTTACAGTAATTGAGCGGAGGCACATTTTATAAAGAAGGGACATAACACCAATTGTAGTATATCCTTTTAAGGCTACAAAGTCTAATTGATGCTACATAAACATGGGTTTATTTATAGATTAGTCACTATTCAAGGTGGAGACCTTTTCGTGGGATGGTCAGATAAGAAGGTTCATACATTCTAGAAATGCTTTATTGCCTAATGTCAGCTGTAGCTCAATGGGTAGCACTGGCACCTGAGTCTGAAGGTTGTGGGTTCAAGTCCCACTCCAGAGATGTGAGCACATAATCCAGGCTGATGCTCCAGTGCATTATTGAGGGAGCGCTGCACTGTCTTTTGGATAGGCCTCTTCTGTACTCTCGGGTGGATGTAAAAGATCTCCTAGCACTATTTTGAATTATATAGGGCCCTGGTGAGACCACACCTGGAGTTTTGGTCTCCTTATCTAAGGAAGGATATACCTGCCATTGAGGGAGTGCCACGAAGGTTCACCAGACTGATTCCTGGGATGGGGGGATTGTCCTATGAGGAGAGATCGAGTAGACTAGGCCTATATTCTCTAGAGTTTAGAAGAATGAGAGGTAATCTCATTGAAACATACAAAATTCTTGCATGGCTTGACAGGGTAGATGCAAAAAACATTTCTATCAACTTTAATTTCTATAGTGTATTTATGTGAGTTTTTTAAAAATGTTTTATGTAGTGTTTGGGGGTGTTTCTCATTCATAGTGATAGGAGTTTCGGATTTCCCAAAGTCCTATTACTATGAATGAGAAAATACTTTACCGTGATTGGGTGTCCAGGCCCACATGACTCCTGCGGACGTCCCAACGTGAACGCACTCCGTGGCGCAAGAAGAGGAGGCCTCGAGTCCGGGATCTCTGGCGGCGTTCGCCCAAAAGGTAAGTGCACATCTTTTCTCTTACTTTTAGTCGAATGCCCGTGGGAAGAAGAAAACGGGATTTCTGGGCCACTATGATACAGTTTTGGTCTCCTAATCTGAGGAAGGACATTCTTGCCATTGAGGGAGTGCAGCGAAGGTTCACCAGACTGATTTCCGGGATGGCAGGACTGACATATGAAGAAAGACTGGATCGACTAGGCTTATATTTACTGGAGTTTAGAAGAATGAGAGGGGATCTTAGATAAACATATAAAATTCTGACGGGACTGGACAGGTTAGATGCAGGAAGAATGTTCTCGATGTTGGGGAAGTCCAGAACCAGGGGTCACAGTCTAAGGATAAGGGGTAGGCCATTTAGGACCGAGATGAGGAGAAACTTCTTCACTCAGAGAGTTGTTAACCTGTGGAATTCTCTAGCTGTTGAGGCCAGTTCATTAGATATATTCGAAAGGGAGTTAGATGTGGCCTTTACGGCTAAAGAGATCAGGGGGTATGGAGAAAAAGTAGGAAAGGGGTACTGACGTTGCATGATCAGCCATGATCTTATTGAATGGTGGTGCAGGCTCGAAGGGCTGAATGGCCTACTCCTGCACCTACTTTCGATGTTTCTATGTTTCTAAAAACTTAAGTAATTTTGATGTCTTAATGAGCCTTTGTGTGGGTGTGTGTTTCAGCACCTGATTATATGGGTGGTCTGCACCCTTTATCCAGTATCTCCTCAGAGTGAACAGAGAACATAACAAATAGGAGCAGCTGTAGGCGATTCAACCCTGCTCCGTCAGTCATCAAGATCATGGCTGATCTTCTATCTCAATTCTACTTTCCTGCCCTTTTCCTAAATCCCTTAATTCCCTTAGTATCCAAGAATCTCTGCGTTGAATATACTCAAAGACTGAGCATCCACAACTCTCCGGGGTAGAGAATTCCAAAGATTCACAATCCTTAGAGTGAAAAAATGTCTCCTTATCTTAGTCCTAAATGGCCGACCCCTTATTCTAAGACTGTGACTCCTACTTCTAGACACCCCAGCCAAGGGAAACACCCTCCCATCATCTACCCTGTCAAGCCCCTTAGGAATTGAATATTCTTCAATGAGATCACCTCTGATTCTTCTAAACTCTAGGGAATATAGGCTGAGTCCACTCAATCTCTCCTCATAGGACAATCTCCATATCCCAAGATTCAGTTGGGTGATCCATTTATTGCACTCCCTCTAAGGAAAGTATATCCTTCCTTAGGTAAGGAGAACAAAACTATACACAATACTCCAGGTGTGGTCTTGCCAAGGCCCTATATAATTGCAGTAAGATTTCCTTACTCATACGCCAATCCCTTTATAATAAAGGCTAACATACCATTTTTTTTCCTAATTGCTTGTTGTACCTGCATGTTAAGAGAATCCCAGATATACTGCGCACTCTATCTGAACTGAATCTGCCTCATCAACCTGTAATATATATAGTTCTACCCAGTGGCAATGCAGCCATTGCTGCTTACAACAATAAAGAGGGAACAGGTCACCTGACAGGCTCTAAACTTCTCAGCCACCTTAAAGCCTGTGTGTTTGTGAGGTCGTACAGAAGATATCACATTGGCAACAGAGGATAGGAATTCTGGATAACCTAGCTGAAATTTTTGTCAGTGGATGATTCAGCCAACCGAAAGAAAGACTTTGAGAGCTTCTTTGTTTCGGTTAACAGCTAAAAGTCCAAGGTAAATTACAAGCACACTTGTCTGAACTGCCAGAGTCCAGATGGCCATGCTGATGGAAATAATAAGGTGCTTGGGGAAATTCCATCGCGCCCGTGAAAGTTTCGGAGCGTATAGGGAGCGGCTAGAAATGTTTTTCATCACGAATAGTATAATTGAAGTCCCTGATGATGAAAACCGTAACTGGGTCGCGTTGGAAAGAAAACGGGCTATTTTCTTAATTGATGCAGGGCTCAAGATGTATGAAACTCTGAAAAATTTGCTTGTGCCTGTCAAGCCAAAGGACACATCTCTTAGGCAGATTCTAACTAAGTTAGAACAACACGACAGTTCTGAGCCCCTGGAAATTGCTGAAAGTTATCGTTTCAGAATACGAAATCAATTACCCGACAAAAGTATCAGTTAGTACATTGTCGCATTAAAGAAGCTATCTATTCACGGTCATTTCGGAAACTTTCAGGACCGAGCATTATGTGACCGCTTCATTTGTGGGATGAAAAATTACGTAATCAGAAGAAAGTTATTGACAACTCCTAACTTGACTTTTGATTTAGCTTGTCAGATATGGCCGACCAATATTACTGAGAATTTCGTACCATTTTCAGTCGTCAGACAACCGTGGTGACTCGCCTGCAGATTAAAAGTCATCATCATAGGCAGTCCCTCGAAATCGAGGAAGACTTGCTTCCGCTCTTAACATGAGTTCTTAGGTGGCTGAACAGTCCAATATTAGAGCCACAGTCTCTGTCACATGTGGGACAGATAGTGAGTGAAGGGGTGGGTGGTACTAGTTTGCCGCACACTCCTTCCGCTGCCTGCGCTTGATTTCTGCATGCTCTCGGCGACGAGACTCGAGGTGCTCAGCGCCCTCCGGGATGCACTTCCTCCACTTAGGGCGGTCTTTGGCCAGGGTCTCCTAGGTGTTAGTGGGGATGTTGTACTTTATCAGGGAGGCTTTGAAGGTGTCCTTGTAACATTTTCGCTACCCACCTTTGGCTCGTTTGCCATGAAGGAGCTCCGAGTAGAGCGTTTGCTTTGGGAGTCTCGTGTCTGGCATGCGTACTATGTGGCCTGCCCAGCGGAACTGATTAAGTGTGGTCAGTGCTTCGATGCTGAGGATGTTGGTGCGTCTGTCCTCCCAGGGGATTTGTAGGATCTTGTGGAGACATCGTTGGTGGTATTTCTCCAGCGACTTGAGGTGTCTACTGTACATGGTCCATGTTTGTGAGCCATACAGGAGGGCGGGTATTACTACAGTCCTGTTGACCATGAGCTTGGTGGCAGTTTTGAGGGCCTGGTCTTCAAACACTCTTTTCCTCAGGCAGCCGAAGGCTGCACTGGCATACTGGAGGCGGTGTTGGATCTCATAGTCAACGCCTGCTCTTGTTGAAAGAAGGCTTCCAAGATATGGGAAGTGGTCCATGTTGTACAGGGCCCGCCGTGGATCTTGATGACTGGGGGACAGTGCTGTGCGGCGAGGACAGGCTGGTGGAGGACCTTTGTCTTACTGATGTTTAGCGTAAGGCCCATGCTTTCGTGCACCTCAGTAAATACGCCGACCATGTCCTGGAGTTCAGCCTCTGTATGTGCGCAGACACAGGCGTCGTCCGCATACTGTAGCTCGACGACTGAGGTTGGGGTGGTCTTGAACCTGGCCTGGAGACGGCGAAGGTTGAACAGCTTCCCACTGGTTCTGTAGTCTAGTTCCACTCCAGCGGGGAGCTTGTCGACTGTGAGGTGGAGCACGGCGGCGAGAAAGATTGAGAAGAGGGTTGGCGCGATGATGCAGCCCTGTTTGACCCCGGTCCGGACGTGGATTGGGTCTGTGATGGATCCGTTGGTAAGGAGCAGGTGGAGGATGGTGCCGAACTTTTGGAGGAATCCGAAGCGGAGGAGGACGCTCCATAGACCCTCGCGGTTGACAGTGTCAAAGCCCTTTTTAAGGTCGAAGAAGGCCATGTATAAGGGCTGGTGCTGCTCCCTGTATTTTTCCTGCAGCTGTCGTGCTGCAAGTCATGTGCTTTGTGCCCCGTAGGGGATGAAATCTGCACTTTGACTCCGGGAGGAGCTCTTCAGCCACAGGGAGAAGACGGTTGGGGAGGACTCTAGCGACAACTTTCCCAGTGGCTGATAGCAGGGAGATTCCTCTGTAGTTGCCGCAGTTGGACTTGTGCCCATTTTTAAAGATGGTCACGATCACTGCATCTCTGCGATCTCCCGGCATGCTCTCCCCCCTCCAAATGAGAGAGGAAGTCATGTATTCGCGGCAGCAGTGCCTCTCCACCATGCTTCAGTGCCTCAGCAGGGATTCCATCCGCCGCTCCTGTAGCCTAGTTGTTTTTAAGCTGCCTTATGGTTTTTCCTACCTCGTGCAGTGTTGGGGTGGTGGCGAGTAGCATGCTGCGGGATGGATCGAGAACACTCGAGTCAAAGGCAGAATCTCGATTGAGGAGATCTTCGAAGTTCTCCTTCCAGCGGGCCCTGCCTGCCTCAGTGTCCTTATTGAGTGTTTCCCTGTTTTTGGCCAGCAGTGGGGTGGGGCCATGGGTGTTTGGGCCATATGTGGCCTTGACTGCGATGAAGAATACTCGCACATCATGGCTTTCGGCCAGCTGCTGTATCTCCATCCACCACCTGTTCCTTAGGTCCCGGGGTGTTTTGTTGGCCCTCAGCCTTGAGCCACCTGTAATGTTGCTTTGCTGCTCCAAAGTTGGGTTGTTGCTTAAGGCTCAGAAATGCCTTGCGTTTGTGATCTATTAGCTCTTGGATCTCCTGATCATTCTCATGAAACCAATCCTGGTGTTTCCTGGTCGAGTGACCAAGCGTCTCTTTGCAGGCACTGGTTATGGAGGCCTGGAGGGCAGACCAAGCGCTGTGGGCATTCAACTTCTCAGGGTCATCAAGGCATGCCAGGTTAGCTGTGAGGCGCTGATTGTATAGGGCTCTTTTAGCTGGGTTTTTAAGTGCCCCGGCATTGACTTTTTTGCGGCAATGCTTCTGCTGCCCCCTCCGCATTGGGACTACTTGATGTCAATGAAGCATCGGATTAGGTGGTGGTCCGTCCAGCAGTCGTCAGCTCCTGTCATGGCGCGGGTGATGCGCACATCCTTGTGATCCCTGGCTTGGACGATGACATAATCGAGCAGGTGCCAGTGTTTGGAGTGAGGGTGTTGCCACGATGCCTTGTATTTGTCCCTCTGGCAGAACAAGGTGTCGGTGATGACACATTCATGTTCTAGACATTTTGTCAGGAGGAGGGTACCGCTGGAGTTGACTTTCCCTGCCACCTCTCTGCCAATCATGCCTCCCCAGAGGTCTGTGTCCTTACCGACCCTGGCATTGAAGTCACCGAGGAGGATCAGTTTGTTGTACGCGGGGACGCACGACAGGGATTTTTCGAGGTTGGAGTAGAAACCCTCTTTGGTCTCATCCATTGCATCGAGTGTTGGGGCGTACGCACTGATGACTGTAGATTGATTCCGGAATAGGGTGAGTCGAAGAGTCATGAGGCGTTTGTTAACTCTGCAGGGGGAGCCTTTGAGGTGGTCGACCAGCTCATTTTTGATGGCGAAGCTGAATCCGTGGAGGCGCCGTTCTTCCTCTGGTTTCCCTTTCCAGAAGAAGGTGTAACCTCCACCATGTTCCTTGAGCTGGCTTTCCCCTGCCTGCTGGGTTTCACTTAGGGCGGCGATGTCAATATCAAAGCGTCTAAGTTCCCGGGCAACTATCGCGGTGCGGCGTTCCGGCCTGTCACTGTTGGGGTTGTCCATGAGGGTCCTGATGTTCCAGGTCCAGAACCTCATGTTAGAGGAGTGGAAGATGCCTGTGCGTGAGTTCTTTTAACGTGGGGTGGTCGTTGCACACCGGCTACCACTTAGTCCAGTGACAAGGGGGTCCACGACGGGAGACCAGACACAGCTGTATGAGCCTAATTGCCTACAGCGAGATGTTGGCCGTAAGCTCGGCACTGAGTAGCTCGCTTGATGGTAGGTGGTCCAAAGCTTGGCTGGGAGGGTCAGTGGCCCACCGTTGTTCAGAGTGGAGGTTCAGGGTGGTCACAGCCATGGTACTCACCACGTGCTGGAGGAGGAGAAGGAGAGCTCCAGTCATTGCTGAAGAAGGAGGTCACCTGTGGGGAAGGAGAGGCCCAGCCGACGTCGAGGAGTGAAGGCCCGCACCGCTGGAGGAGAAGGCCCGCACCGCTGGAGGAGAAGGCCCGCACCGCTGGAGGAGAAGGCCCGCACCGCTGGAGGAGAAGGCCCGCAGCTTAGGGGTTTAAGTGTTTAAGACCCACGACTAGGGTCTGTTAGGGCTAGGGGAAGTTTAGACAGCGGCAGGGAGGGGCTGAGGGTGCAAAGCTGCCGAATGGTAGCAAATGGTGGTTGTTCAGCACGGGAGCTCTCTAAGGAACTGTCACCCCAGCTGCCATCTTGCCATGTACTGTTAAAAGTAAAAGGCAGTTGGGCCCCAAGGTCTCGGCAACTGATAATGGCAACAGAGCATTGAAGTCCTGCTATCGGTGCCTGGGACAACACATTGCTCAAAGCTGTCCATATGTGAAGGCAGTGTGTTTCTTCTGCAGGAAAACTGGGCATCTTGCAAAGGCATGCCGACTGAAGAGTGAACCAACTTTCAAAGCTATAAGTAGAAATTCCCAGAGACTACATAGCATGGAAGAAAAGCAGCAGGATGAAGAGATACACATCAGGAGCATGAGGGTATATAACAACGAATCAAAAAGTATCATCTAAGTAGATGTTGCAGGAACCAAGGTACCCATAGAAATCGGCACTGGTGCATCCGTGAGTGTTGTACTATACCTCGACATGCAGCAGAGTAGTCTCCAGTCGTCCTGGTTAACCCTTGCCACTGGATAAAGGCCTAGCTCTGTCAAGCCCATGTGGTGGCTGATGTGCAACGGTCACCACACATTAAAAAAAATTCATGCACAGGCATCTTCCACCCCCTCAACTGGAGTTCAGGACTAGAACATCGGATCCTTCATTGAAACATCTGTGAACTCGTGGAAGCAAGTCATCTTCGTTCGAGGGATCGCCTATGATAATCGCGACAAGTTGCATGATTTTCCATTGGAAAAAGCCAAGAAAGAGCTGCAAGGCTACCCAGGAGAGAACATTCTTGTGGTAGGTCGGATCACTGTACCGGTGAAATACAAAGATCAATTTCAGAGTTTGCCCCTCTCAATAGTGGTAGGAGACAAGCCTGCCTTACTAGGAAGAAATTGGTTGGGATCACCGAAGCTGGATTGGAGTGACTTTTTTTGTGTTGAAACAAGATTTGCATTGAAGGATGATGTCATCAAGAAGTATCCGAAAGTGGTCTGCGAAACAGGCAGTCCGATCCAAGACTTCAAGGTGAGTGTCAGGGTACAGACGGACGCCAGACCAGTTTACTGCAAGCCATGTTCCCTTCCATATTCACTCAAGGAGAAAGTTGAGCAAGAACTCAAAAGACTAGAAACTGAGAACATTATCTCTACGATAGATCTATGTAATTGGGCTACACCCATTGTTGTACCTAAGTCCGATGGTAAAGTAAGGTTGTGTGGTGATTATTAAGTAACTGTAAACCAGGTTTTAGAGGGTAATGTCCCCAATACATTGCCAAATGTAGAAGATTTGTTCACAACACTGACAGGTGGTCAGATCTTCTCAAAGTTGGATCTTACAAATGCCTACTTACAGTTTGAACTAGATGAGGAGACCAAGTCATGCTTGACTATAAATACTCATCTAGGCCTGTATCAATTTAATAGGCTACCGTTTGGAGTATCTTCCGCCTCTTCCATATTTCAAGGGATGATGAACCAGATTTTGCAAGGCATTGAAGGCGTAGTATTGTCGGGAGTGGTGGGTCTGTCAGCTTGCCTTCCATGACCCAAAGCGGTTGCGAGTCGCTCCCACTCCCTGGTTCTAGGATTTTGGATTTATTAATCAGGGAGTGATAAAGTGCAGCAGACAACTGTTTTGTATAAAGAAATGTATGATTTTTATTCAAGAAGAATAAATACACCTTTTATTAAAACTGAGAAAACTTATCACTTTAGATGAGAGAAAACTTATCGCTTCAAATGAGAGAAAACTTAACACTCTAATGGGGAATCCTTTACTCAAATACAAGAGAATACACAGCAGTACAACACCTCCCACCTCCCAATTCCCCCAATTTAACTAGGTTAGGCTCTGGGGCTTCAGGGACTATGCTCACGAATCCTTCAGTCGGTAATGGGTCGCGGTTTCGGGGTGCATTGGATTTTGTCAATTCTGCTAGCCGTACCCCGAACGTAGGAGAGGACTTCTTGCTGCGTGTTCCTCAGTTGGGTGGTGTCCGCTGATGCGGTCGGGCGCGTATTGGATTTATGGGGCAAGTACCCACTTTCTTCTTTCAGTAGTAGGTTTTAAAGTTCTTTTAGGTAATGTTTTACCCGTTGGTAGCTCAGGCATAGCTTGTAGAGTGGAAACAGCTTGCGAATCTTCGGGCTTTTGTTGAGTTGACTTGGGTTTGGAAATCATTGGTCGTGGTGGCTCAATATTACCAATTTGGTTGCTGGTAATATCTTGATGGTTGTTTCGTGAACCTCTTGCTGCCGTGGCGTGCTTGGTGTCCTGGTTGTTTGCGATCCTGTCTTGGTTGATATTCTGAAGAACCAGGTTAGTGAAGTTGGTGTGCTGATCTTGAAGTCTGCCAGGTCTGAAGCATACGAAGCTGGTGTAGAAGCAAAATACAGTCCTGACTGTAAACACAGGCCTCAATTATACTTTGAGAGGCTTCCTTATCTGTGCCCCAAATCAACCCTGGTTCTTTGTTTAAGTTTTACAGCCCAGCTAACTGAAACTTGATTAAGTGGTTTTAATCTGGTGTTGATAGACTTTTCTGAGCTGACCAGCTCTTATCAATTGCTGGAATTATCTGTCGGTTTCGAGTCATAATTGTTAAAGTTAGTTTCTGGAGTCAAGTTGTCTGCCTGGGTCTGAACTTTCTATGCAGGCCGGAAAATGTGATTAGCATTATGCATGTGTTGAATGGGTTTTTGTGCTTGAGATAAAAACTACTTCCTTGGATTGATTGTTAAAATGTAACTGTCTTCTTGGGCAAGTTTGAGGGTAAACAGTTCCCCAGACAATTTGATTAACTCCAATCCAAACTGGCCTTTCAGAGGTTGAACCCACCCCTTTTCTTGCAGACTCAACATTCACCTTTTAAAAATCCTGAAATTGATTAAAACTCGTAGATTTCTTCCATAAGCATTTTAGGATCCCAAACTTTCTGCTTAATAGTCCCAAATCGAATGTCCTTTTCAATGAGTCCAAACACTGGGGGGTTTCCACGAATTTTGGAATCTTGCAGTATGTTATTTAGATGACATAATGACATAGATGACAATTTCAGCACCAAACAGGCAAATCCATAATAACATGTTGAATGAAGTCCTCAAATGGCTAGAGAAGCACAGAGTACGAGTGACTGCTCGCAAGTGTGAGTTATTTCAAAACTCAGTGGAGTACTTAGGATACAGAGTAGACAAAGATGGTTTACATCCAATCAAGGGAAAGCTGGATGCAATCAGAAATGCACCCACTCCCAAGAATGTCACTGAACTTCGATCTTTTTTTGGTCTATTATGGGAAGTTCCTACCAAATTTGGCTGCAGTATTACAGCCACTGAATGAGCTGTTGAAAAAACAGTTCCATTGGAAGTGGTCAGAAGAATGCATCGCAGCATTCAAGGAGTGTAAAAGCCAGTTGGTAGAGAACACCATGTTAGTTCACTATGACATATCTAAGGAGATCCAGCTAGCATGTGATGCCTCTCCATATGGATTTGGGGCAGTGATCGCTCATGTACTACGTAGTGGGGAGGAGAGACCAATTGCTTTTGCTTCACGCACTCTCAGTGCCAGTGAGTGTCATTTTGCGCAAATCGAATGGGAAGCTTTGGCATTAATTTTTGGGGTTCCACAAATACTTATATGGTCATAAGTTTACCATCATTATGGTCCATAAGCCCCTGACAGTAATCCTCCATCCAAAGTCCCCAGTTCCAACATCAGCTGCAGCCTGAATGCATGGAAGGGCTTTGATTTTGTGAACATATACATATGATATTGAATACAGACGATCAGCTGATCACAGTAATGCTGATGCTATGTCTAGATTGCCTTCCCCATTACAAGTTACACCTGATAGTGAAGAAGTGTTTTATTTTTCATACATTGATGAATTGCCAGTCACAGCTGAAGAGATTGGCAGTGCAACCAAACGTGACCCAGTGATGTCAAAGGTGTATGATTACATGGCTAGCCATACCAGGTATCAGTGAAATTCATCCATTCTTCATTCGTAGGAATGAATTATCAGTCGATAAAGATTGTATAATGTGGGTTGCAAGAGTGGTTATACCAAATAAATTCAGGTCCAAATTATTAGGAAACCTCCATGACCAGCACCTGGGAATGTGCTTGACCAAGAGTTTTACACGCAGTTACTTATGGTGGCCAAGTCTAGATAAAGATATAGAGTACGTCATTAGCCAATGTACAACATGTCAATCAGTAAGCAAGAAACCACCGTCAGTACCATTACCGCCATGGAAATAACCTCCGAGGGTGTGGCAAAGGTTACATATCGATTTTGCTGAGCTAGAAGGACAACAATAGTTCATTGTGATTGATAGCCATTCGAGTTGGGTAGAGCTGTTTCCAATGCGCAAAATAACAGCAAGTATAACATTCGACATTTTGGGAAGATTATTTTCTTCATATGGCCTCCCAGCAGAAATTGTGTCTGATACTGGACCACAATTTTGTTCAGAAGAATTTGCACAGCTCACAAGCAAAAATAGTGTGAAACATACCAAGGTTCCACCATACCACACTGCTTCAAATGGTGCAGCAAAGCACACAGTACAAATTGTAAAACGATATCACAACATCTGTCCTTTGAGTTCTTGTATTCACATCTTTAGAAATTGAGCATTCTCAACAAGCAGAAGGCTTGCCTTCCTGTCCTTTTATATCATGCAACTTTCCCTCTTTCAGATGCCAGTTTCTCCGTTCTAATGGTGCATCCATACTGTCATGTATGTAACCTTCATGTAACTGTAACCTTCATGTAACAACACTGCATACTGTATAAACCTAAGAAATGCACACCTTGACCACAGGGGGTGAACTTGTGGGAGACACTCCTCACCTGGTCATCCAGGTATATAAAGGGAGGTCCCACGCAGGGTCATCACTTCTTGGTCCTATGAATAAAGGTTCAGATCACAGAGTGACCTTGTCTGCAGAATGTGCCTCGTGTGAATTTATAGTAGTATGTAAAGACACTGCATTTGGTGACGAGAAACAGGAATCAACACTCACGAGAATGGCCATCTGCAGCACAGAGGAACGGTACTCTGTTGGCGAGGACTGGCATGATTTCGTTGCGAGGTTCCAGCAGAGCTTTGTCATGAAGGACTGGCTGGGAGATGCAGCAGCCGACAAGCGAAGGACGCATCTACTGACCAGCTGTGGACCTAAGACGTACGCGCTGATGAAAGACCTGCTCGCACCCGAGAAGCCGGCGGACAAATCCTTTGAAGAGCTCAGCAAACTGATCGGTGAGCACCTCAAACCTGTAAGCAGTATACACATGGCCCGACACAGATTCTATACACACCGACGTCGGGAAGGACAGAGCATACCGGACTTCGTTGCGAACCTCCGGCGCTTGGCCAGCCTCTAAGTTCACAGACGCCTGCAGGGGGGAGATGTTAAGGGATTTCTTTATCGAGGGCGTCAGTCATGCCGGGATTTTCAGAAAGTTAATTGAGACCAAGGACTTGACCTTGGAAGCGGCGGCGTTTATGGCTCAGACCTTCATGGCGGGGGAGGAGGAAACCAAGATAATATACGTGCGCAACTCTGCTTCCAACGTGGCGATGGATCAGGGAGTTAACATTGTAAACACGACTCAGAACCCTGCAGGCAGGCAAGGGCAATTCGATACCACCCAGATCGCAACAGACTTTAGAGTGGGTCCTCAACAGGAACAATGGCAGGTTGAATGGACATTTACGCCATCACAGTGGACAATGCGTCCCGGGATGGGGCCATTGACACCCACTAACAGAGTGCTCAAGAGTAATCAAAGAGACAATCAGAGAGGAATGCCTGGTAACAGCTCTTTTGTTCACAACAATCTCAGCTCATGCTGGAGGTGCGGGGGCAGACATGCTGCAAAAACCTGCAGGTTTCAACAATTTATCTGTAGAAATTGTAACTTCAGTGGACATTTAGCCAGAATGTGCAGGAAGCCCGCAGCGAAGCTAATTTACGAGGCAGGTGAACCAGAAGAGGGGTCTGCAAGGCAGGTTGATGCTTGGGATAAAGCAATGGACACTGAAGTTCATGTGGCAAACATCCACAGCTCATGTACCAAAACGCCATCTATGATGATGAAAGTCCTTTTAAATGGCATCCCGGTACGCATGGAGCTGGACACGGGCCAGCCAGTCACTTATGAGTGTCCAACAGTTCGAGAAATTATGGCCACTCACAGCTAGCAGACCCAAACTAGAATGCATTGACACGCAATTATGGATGTACACCAAAGAGATTATCCCAGTGCTAGGCAGTGCAATGTTGGTGGACACACATAATGGATCAGAGAACCGGCTGCCACTCTGGATTGTCCCAGGAAATGGTCCCGCACTTTTGGGGAGGAGCTGGCTAGCTGAGATGAACTAGAAATGGGGGGATATGCATGCCATTTCATTTGTGGAGCGAAGTTCATGCTCACAGGTCCTACAAAAATTTGAGTCACTATTTCAACCCGTGTCGGGACTTTCAAAGGTACCAAAGTAGTGATATGCATTACCCCGGATGCCAGACCAGTGCACCACAAAGCTAGAGCTGTGCCGTATGTGATGCGGGAGAAAATTGAGAGTGAGTTGGACAGGTTGCTAAGAGAGGGCATAATTTTGCCCGTTGAATTCAGCGACTGGGCAAGCCCCATCGTCCCTGTCCTAAAAACGGATGGCTTGGTCAGGATCTGTGGTGACTACAAGGTCACTATCAACCGAGTGTCACTACAAGACCAATACCCGCTTCCGAGAGCGGAGGATCTTTACTACGCTGGCAGGCGGCAAGCTGTGCACCAAGTTGGACTTCACTTCGGCCTAGGAACTGGCCGAAGAATTCAAGCTACTGACCACCATCACCACGTAAAAGGTGCTGTTTGTCTACAACAGGTGTCCGTTTGGCATTTGATCAGCGGCTGCTATCTTTCAAAGGAACTTGGAAAGCTTGCTCAAATCCATCCCTGGTACAATCGTATTTCAGGACGACATCTTTATCACGGGTCGAGACACCGAGGAACACCTCCACAACCTGGAGGAGGTGCTATGCTGACTGGACCAGGTAGGCCTGCGACTAAAGAAGTCCAAGTGTGTGTTTTTGGCCCCAGAGGTCGAGTTTTTGGGCAGGAGGGTTGCCGCAGACGGGATCCGGCCTACCGAATCCAAAACTGAGGCGATTCGTCGTGCACCCAGGCCCGGCAACACATCGGAGTTGCGTTCATTTCTGGGACTCTTGAACTATTTCGTGGACTTTCTGCTGAACTTAAGTACATTGTTGGAGCTGCTACACGTGCTCCTGTGTAAGGGTTGTGATTGGTTTTGGGGGGTCTGTCAGGAACGGGCTTTTAATCGAGCACGGAACCTGCTTTGTTCTAATAAGCTGTTGACCCTGTACAACCCCTGCAAGAAATTGGTTTTGACATTGATGCATCATCCTATGGGATTGGGTGCATGTTGCAGAAGAGTAATGATGAGGGCCAACTCCAACCTGTGGCTTATGCCTCCAGGTCGTGCTCTCAAGCAGAACGGAGATATGGGATGGTTGAAAAGGAAGCACTCGCATGTGTCTACGGGGTGAAAAAGATGCACCAGTACCTTTTTGGCAGAAGGTTAGAGTTAGAAACGGACCACAAGCCGTTAACATCCCTGTTGTCAGACAGCAAAGCTGTCAATGTCAATGTGTCAGCTCGCATAAAGCGATAGGCTCTCAGGCTGGTCGCGTATGACTACACCATACGGCACCGTCCAGGCACCGAAAATTGCGCTGACGCGCTCAGCAGGCTTCCACTGGCCACCACTGAGGGGGCAGCGGAACAAATCGCTGAGATGGTCATGGCTGTTGATGCCTTTGACAGCGCAGGCTCCCCCATCACAGCCCGCTAGATCAAAATCTGGACCAACAAAGATCCGCTCCTATCCTTGATTAAGAAATGTGTCCTGACTGGGGATTGGGCGCCCGCACACGGAGCATGCCCTGAGGAGGTCAGACCGTTTCACAGACGGATGAATGAACTCTCCATCCAAGCCAACTGCCTACTATGGGGCAGCCGGGTAGTCATGCCCCAGAAGGGAAGGGAAGCATTCATCAGAGAACTCCACAGCGAGCACCCAGGCATCGTGCTAATGAAGGCCATTGCATGGTCACATGTATGGTGGCCGGGAATTTATTCAGACCTGGAACTCTGTGTTCGCAGGTGCACGACGTGTGCCCAGCTTGGGTAATGCCCCCACGGAGACCCCACTCAGCCCGTGGCCCTGGCCCACCAGGCCATGGTCACATATTCACGTAGACTACGCGGGTCCGTTCATGGGAAAAATGTTCTTCATTGTGGTTGATGCGCACTCGAAATGGATCGAGTGCATCATATTGAATTCATTCACGACATCCACCACTGTGGAGAGTTTGCGTGCGGTCTTTGCGACCCACGGCCTGCCGGACATCCTGGTTAGTGACAACGGCCCGTGCTTCACTAGCTATGAATTCCGGGAGTTCAAGTCAGGTAATGGCATCAAACATGTCAGGACAGCACCGTTCAAGCCGGCTTCCAATGGCCAGGCGGAACGTGCGGTCCAAATCATAAAACAGGGCATGCTCTGGATTCAAGGACCCTCCCTTCAATGCCGCCTATTGCACTTCCTGCTGGCTTATAGGTCCCAACCTCATTTGCTCACGGGAGTCCCGCCCGCGGAACTACTCGTGAAACGTACACTTAAAACTCGGCTGTCCCTCATTCATCCAGTCCTGTCAGACATTGTTGAGGGCAAGCGCCAGTCCCATATTGAGTGCCATGACCGTAACTCAAAGGGGAGATGTATAGAAATCGATGACTCTGTATTTGTTCTTAATCACGCTTTAGGGCCCAAATAGCTTGAGGGTACTTTAATTGGCAAAGAGGGGAATAGGGTCATAGTGGTCAGACTTAACAATGGACAGATATGCCGCAAGCATCTGGACCAAGTAAAAAAAAAACAGTTCAGCATGAACCTGAGGAAGATCATGAGATGTTGCCCGCACCACCACCAGCGAACGAGGCACAAGAACTTTCAGCAGCATGCACAGTCCCTGCGGTCAGCCCGGACAAGCCGGAATCACCATAGGTGACAGACACGCATGCCAAGGCTCAACAACCAGAGCCCCAACTGCGGCACTCCACGAAAGAGCGCAGACCACCCGAGAGACTTAATCTTTGACCCCATAAGACATTGGGGGGTGGGGTGGGGGGGGGGCGTGAGGTGATGTCATGTATGTAATCTTCATGTAACTGTAACCTTCATGTAACAACACTGCATACTGTATACACCTAAGAAATGCACACCTTGACCATAAGGGGTGAACTTGTGGGAGACACTCCTCACCTGGTCATCCAGGTATATAAAGGGAGGTCCCACGCAGGGTCATCACTTCTTGGTCCTGTGAATAAAGGTTCGGGTCACAGAGTGACCTTGTCTGCAAAATGTGCCTCGTGTGAATTTATAGTAGTGTCTAAGGACACTATACATACTTTTACAGCGTGTGCTGGAAATACGGTCTTGTATCTTTCCAAAGTTCCCTAACAATTTTGTGGCTTTTCATATCCTTTGTTGTTACATGTTTTAATTTCCTTTCACATTGGGAAAATCCCTTTCCTCACTCGCACTTGGGTTAAGAGTGATATCTGTGTTTCCCTGACTTGATAATGATTTCTCCTGTGTTAGACAGGATAATTAGCTTTTCATTTTGGCGCCATTGGTGGAAGCTTAGTTGCTTGTTATTTGATTCACTCTATCCCTTTACAGAGAGTCTGTGTACGACGATTCCCAATGTGCTCGATTCATGGAGAGATCTAAAGATTCATGTGTGGCTCTCTGCTTTAGAAGTACAGGTGCCTTGGGACAGAGGCCATTCCGGATTTCACGTTTTTCCGGACTTTGGAACGTCTTTCTGACCAGGTTTGGGTATTTCCGGATTTTGAAATGTCGGAAGCGGGGTGGGGGGTACCTGCCGAGGAGCAGGTCGGGCCGTCTGGGGCCCGTTGAGGAGGTCGTCGTCGGGCCGGCCCTGCCAAGGATATTGTCAGGCGGGGCCCCACCGAGGAGGTGTTTGGGCGGGCCGCCGAGGAGGCCTCGAGGTAACGGTAGCGACGGTGGGGCAAGGTCGTGCAGGGGCCCGGAATCGGCAGAGTCAGCGGGTCCGGATTCCGGAACATTTTACGGATTCTGGACGACCCTGTCACCGATCGGTCCGGAACTCCGGATTCTGGACACTGTACTTGTACTTCGACAAACTTTAATTTTCTTTCTCAGCATTAAGCACTTCTTTCACACCATTCCTAAGTATATCAAAAATACACTTCACTCATTTTCGTACTGATAATCCAAATTTCAGGTCAAATCGTTTCACAACAGAACCACGAGTTTAAACTGGTCTGAACTTGATTTTGGTGGGAGGACGTGCCATCTGTTACTTTAAATGTTTTGCCATGTTTGGAACGTTGCCTGTTTCTTTTTAAATTTCTGCTCGAGTGTAGGAGGAGGGAAAGTAATGCTGGCTGTGATCCTGACCAGTACCCATTATTGTAGAGCAAAGAGAAAGGTTTGTTACAAGAAACGGTTTTTGAGATTAGGGAGCAGAAGCCTATAGAGAATTGGTTCCCAATGACATCTTCTACCTGAATATCTCCACCCACCCATGGTCATAAGTAAACAGAGTGGGCTGATGGCTCACCCATTCTGGAACCTGCCTGATTTTTGTCCCATTGTAATCAGGTGGTAAAATTGATAATGACTCTCCTTAGACTGTGTGAACTGACATTGTCGAGTGAATTAACGGAATACACAAACGCAGTGCAGTGGCTACAGATACCCATGCCCATCACTTTTCCAATCTACACCATAGATAATGGATGTTGCAGCTGTATTACAAGCCCTAACTCTAAGGGGGAGAAATTCGGTCGTGCCTCATTTGGGGCGGTAACCCAGGCAGAGCGGTAATTTTAGCACCTTGAAAAAGTTTGCTCCCAGAAATTCGGCAGAATCAGTCGAAGAGCTGACGGGGGCGATAAATCAGCCGTTGTACACCAGAACTGGGGGGATGCTAACGAAAATGCCAGCGCTAAATTTAACTGAGCCATTGCACATGTGCCGAACTCCCATTCCGGTCCCGGGAAAAACCGAATCTTAAAGGCACAGCACAGTAATGCATTAAAGTTTTCAAAATCACTTTTTCTCAAGCTGACCTCTTAGGTCTGTCTGCCGCTGCAAACTGGGAGGCTCATGCACCGTGCTGTGTAAATGTTGCACTGACTGTGACCTCCGAGGGAAGCGCTTCCTCATCCCTTTAAGTAGTCGCCAGTTAACGACTCTGCAAGCCCGGACCGACTGTTTTTCCAGACGTTGTTATTGGCGGGCGCTCAATGAGGCGGCACCCAATTTACCGACCGGGGCGCAAGAGTCAGGATCGGAGCGATCATCAGCAGTCGGGCACTACTGGTTTGCACCCCCGGTGAGCCTGTAATGAATTTTTGGTTGGAGCACTAAACGCTACGTGTCCGGTCGCTAAGCTCTAACGCTCACATTAATGCCCCTCTGGCCGCTAACTCAGGCGTTAGACAACCGAAAATCCAGCCCTAAATGTTTCAGTTATAACTGATCTTGTAGCTACAGCGCTAAAGCAGTGGACTCCTAACTTGAAGATCCAAATCCCAATTAATATTTCGCTGTGTGTGTGGTGGGAAATATCCCCAGTCCAGGCAAGTCCACTGAGAGACAAGGGAAGCTATGTCTGGGTAGAGATAAATTCGGAGCGGCCGCCTCATTGTGCGCCCACCAATAACTCACTTTCTGTGTTACTGAAGTGCCCTTCCTCATATGTTAATTAATACAATTGCCCATAAAATGGACCATCCTGCCTTCCCATAAAACCAAGAAAGCGCCATAGAAATATGGTTGGTGTTTTATAAAAATATGGGGTTGGGGCAGAAATTGAAACATTTCAGAACAAACTTGAAATGTTCTTATCAAATATGTTCTACCCTGAACCTTAAATTTAACAACCCTTAGTATGAATTGCATAAATCCTCATTTCCACATTTTTATTTTATTTGTGTGAAATTCAGTACGAGGTAGAATGTACCTGTCTGCTCTCACTCTGAACCCCTCCCTAAAAAGTACACATTCCTGCAAACAAGCAGCATTTATCAATTGAGCTCTCAGCTTACAGATCAAAAACAGTAGCGTGATCGTTTTTTATTCGTTCATGGGATGTGGGCGTCGCTGGCAAGGCTGGCATTTATTGCCCATCCCTAATTGCCTTTGAGAAGATGGTGGTGAGCTGCCTTCTTGAACTGCTGCAGTCCGTGTGGTGTGGGTACTCCCACAGTGCTGTTAGGGGGGGAGTTCCAGGATTTTGACTCAGTGACAATGAAGGAACGGCGATATAATTCCAAGTCAGGATGGTGTGTGACTTGGAGGGGAACTTGCAGGTGATGGTGTTCCCATGTGCCTGCTGCCCTTGTCCTTCTAGATGGTAGAAGTTGCAGTTTTGGGAGGTACTTTAAAGAAGTATTGGTGAATTGCTACAGTGCATCTTGTAGATGGTACACACTGCAGCCACGGTATGCTGGTGACGGAATGATTGACTGTTTAAGATGGTGGATGGGGTGCCAATCAAGTGGGCTGCTATGTCCTTGATGGTGTCGAGCTTCTTGAGTATTGTTGGAGCTGCACTCATCCAGGCAAGTGGAGAGTATTCCATCACACTCCATACTTGTGCCCTGTAGATGGTAGAAAGGTTTTGGGGAGTCAGGATGTGAGACACTCGCCGCAGAATACCGAGCCTCTGACCCGTTCTTGTTGCCACATTATTTATGTGGCCGGTCCAGTTATTAAGTCTCAGTATTTATGTTTCTGGTCAATGGTGACCCCAGGATGTTGATGGTGGGGGATTTGGCGATGTTAATGCCATTGAATATCAAGGGGCGGTGGTTAGACTCTCGTTTGTTGGAGAAAGTCATTGCCTGACACTTGCGTTATTTGCCACTTATCAGCCAAGCCTGAATGTTGCCCAGGACTTGCTGCATGCGGGCACAGACTGCTTCATTATCTGAGGAGTTTTGAATGGAACTGGAGATTGTGCAATTATCAGTGAACATCCCCACTTCTGACCTTATGTTGGAGGAAAGGTCTGGAGGTTGGATGAAGCAGCTGTAGATGGTTAGGCTTAAGACACTGCCCCGAGGAACTCCTGCAGCGTTGTCCTGAACCTGAGATGATTGGACTCCAACAACCACAACCATCTTCCTTTATGCTAACTATGGCTCCAGCCAGTGGAGAGTTTTCCCCCTGATTCCCACAGACTTCAATTTTACTTGGGCTCCTTGATGCCCACTCTGTCAAATGCTGCCTTGATGTCAAGGACAGTCACTCCCACCTCACCTCTGGAATTCAGCTCCTTTGTCCTGTAATGAGGTCTGGAGCTGAATGGTTCTGGCGGAAGCCAAACTCAGTATTGGTGAGCAGGTTATTGGTGAGTAGTTGCTGCTTAATAGTACCATCGATGACACCTTCCATCACTTTGCTGATGATTGAGAGTAGACTGATGGGGCGCTAATTGGCCGGATTGGATTTGTCCTGCTTTTTATGGACAGGACATACCTGGGCAGTTTTCCACATTGTCTGTGTTGTAGCTGTATTGGAACAGCTTGGCTAGAGGCGCGGCTATTTCTGGAGCACAAATATTCAGTACGACAGCCGGGATGTTGTTGGGACCCATAGCCTTTGTTGTATCCAGTGCATTCAGCAGTTTCTTGAATTGAATTGGCTGAAGACCGGCTTGGTGGGGACCTCAGGAGGAGGCCGATATGGATCATCCACTCGGTATTTCTGGCTGAAGATGGTTGTGAACACTTCAGAATTGTCTTTTGCACTTGCGTGCTGGGCTCTGCCATCATTGAGGATGGGGATATTCATGGAGCCTCCTCCTCCCGCTGGTTGTTTAATGGTCCACCACCATTCACGACAGGATGTGGCCGGACTGCAGAGCTTTGATCAGATCCTTTGGTTGTGGGATCGCATAGTCTATTGTGTGCTATTTCTTCTGTTCAGCATGCATGTAGTCCTATGTTGCAGCTTCATTTTTAGGCACGCCTGATGCTGCTCCTGGCATGCTCTTCGGCACTCCTCATTGAACCAGGGTTGGTCCCCTGGCTTGATGGTAATGGTAGAGTGAGGGATATGCCAGGCCATGTGGTTACAGATTGTGGTGGAACATAATTCTGCTGCTGCTGATGGCCCACTTCGCCTCATTGATGCCCAGTTTTGAGCTAATAAATCTGTTCTGAATCTATCCCATTTAGCACGATGGTAGTGCCATACAACACGATGGAGGGTATCCTCAGTCTGAAGATGGGACTTTGTCTCCACAATGAGCGATGGTCACTGCTACCAATGCTGTCATGGACAGATGCATCAATGACAGATACATTGGTGAGGAGAGGTCAAGTAGGTTTTTCCCTCACCGTTCTCTCACCATCTGCAATAGGCCCAGTCTGGCAGCTACATCCTTCAGGACTCAGTCAGTAGTGGTGCTACCGAGCTACTCTTGGTGATGGACATTGAAGTCCCCCACCCAGAGTACATTCTGTGCCCGTGCTACTCTCAGTGCTTCTTCCAAATGGTGTTCACCATGGAGGAGTACTGATTCATCAGCTGAGGGAGGGCGGTAGGTGGTAATCAGCAGGAGGTTTTCTTATCAATGTTTGACATGATGCCATGAGACTCCATGAGGTTCTGAGTCAATGTTGAGGACTCCCTGGGTCACTCTCTCCTGACTGTATACCACTCGGCCACCACCTCTCATGCGACTGTCCTTCCAATGGGATTGGACATACCCAGGGATGGTGATTTGGGAGTCTGGGTTGTTGCCTGAAAGGTATGATTCTCTCAGTATGACAATGTCAGGCTGTTGCTTGACTAATCTGTGGGACAGCTCTCCCAATTTTGGCACAAGTCCCCAGATGTTAGTGATGGGGATTTTGCAGGGTTGATGGGGCTAGGTGTGTCATTGTTGTGTCCATAGCCGGTGCCGGTGCCGAGGTCGATGCCAGGTGGTCCGTCTGGTTTTATTCTTTGTCTACTACTTTGTTGTGGTTTGGTATAACTGAGTGTCTCGCTAGATCATTTCAGAGGGAAGTTAAGAGTCAACCACACTGCTGTGGGTCTGGAGTCACATGTAGGCCAGACCGGGTAAGCATGCTGAATTTTCTTCCCTAAAGGACATTAGTGGAACAGATGGGTTTTTATGACAATATGGTAGTTTCATGTTCATCATTACTGATACATGGTTTTATTCCGGATTTATTTAATTTGCTGAATTTAAATTCCCCAGCTCCCATGGTGGGATTTGAACTCGTGTCTCTGGATGATTAATCCAGCCCTCTAGATTACCAGTCCAATAATATAACCTCTCTGCTACTGTACCCGGCATTAGTACCATGAATTGGAGTCTGTTCAGTTGATTGGCCCAGTATGCTGTCATGCAGTTGTTCACTTGAACAGTTCAATGGAGGAAAAGCCAGCAGTGGATATTGTAACTGTTGGATTTCGTTCCATTGGGTGGGATCAATCCTCACTAAATGAACATCCCGAGAATAGTATTTTCAGAAGAGCTGTGATAAGACATGACTGCAGCTGTCTGGCTGAGTTAGGAGCCTACGTGTCTGATCCCAGTACAATTAACCACAAGATTACCGGACGTGGAGGGTTCGACCAAGAAATTTGCATATGCTGTGAACTTGATGCAAACATTTCATTCTTTGAGGATAATAGTAGTGCTCGCAACCTAAAGAAAATCCATCTATATCAATTTTGCTTTTGTGAGACCCCTGAAGGTCACATTATTTCAAGGGAGAAGTTTTCCCTATAATTGTTTCAATGCTTTTTAGTGATGAATGCCACCATTGAACAATATTCCACGCCTCAATTGTTGACAGGGGCCTTTGGCTCATGGTTTTCAAGCCATACAATGGATGTGCACAATTCCAACTGCAAGACTTTAATGCTATTATCATAAAATGATGGAGCATTACCGGACATTGCATGTGGATGAATATCGATGGGGCCATGTCTGTGCTAACTCTTTACTAGGGCAACCCACAAACTAATCCCACTGCCCCACTCTCTCCCCATAGCCCTGTATCAATCCCAAACTAATCCCACTGCTCCGTGCTCTCCCCATAGTCCCGTATCAATCCCAAACTAATCCCACTGCCCCGCGCTCTCCCCATAGTCCCGTATCAATCCTAAACTAATCCCGCTGCCCCGCGCTCTCCCCATAGTCCCGTATCAATCCTAATCTAATCTCACTGCCCCGCTCTCTCCCCATAGCCCTGTATCAATCCAAAACTAATCCCATTGCCTCGTTTTCCCCCCATAGTCCTGTATCAATCCCAAATTAATCCCACTGCACCATTCTCTCCCCGTAGCCCTGTATCAATCCCAAACTAATCCCACTGCCCCACCCTCTCCCCATAGCCCTCTATCAATCCCAAACTAATCCCCGTGCTCTCCCCATAGTCCCGTATCAATCCCAAACTAATCCCACTGCCCCACGCTCTCCCCATAGTCCCGTATCAATCCTAAACTAATCCCACTGCATCACTCTCTCCCCATAGCCCTGTATCAATCCTAATCTAATCTCACTGCCCCGCGCTCTCCCCATAGCCCTGTATCAATCCTAAACTAATGCCAATGTCTCGCTCTCTCCCCATAGCCCTGTATGAATCCCAACCTAATCCCACTGCCCTGTTCTCTCCCCATAGCCCTGTATCAATCCCAAACTAATCCCACTGCCCCACTCTCTCACAATAGCCCCATATCAATCCTAAACTAATCTCACTGCCCCGCTCTCTCCCCATAGCGCTGTATCAATCCCAAACTAATCCCATTACCCCGTTTTCCCCTCATAGTCCTGTATCAATTCAAAACTAATCCCACTGCCCCGCCCTCTCCCCATAGCCCTGTATCAATCCCAAACTAATCCCACTTCCCCACTCTCTCACAATAGTCCTGTATCAATCCCAAACTAATCCCACTGCCCCGCTCTCTCCACAATAGCCCTGTATCAATCCCAAACTAATCGCACTGCCCCGCTCTCTCCCCATAGCACCGTATTAATCCTAAACTAATCTCACTGACCCGCGCTCTCCCCATAACCCTGTATCAATCCCAAACTAGCCCAACTAGCGTATAGTTTTGGTCTCTGTATTTAAGGAAGGATCTACTTGAAGGCTGTTCAGAGGAGGTTCACTAGGTTGATTCCGGAGATGAATGGATTGGCTTATGAGGATAGGTTGAGTAGATTGGGTCTATACACATTGGAGTTCAGAAGAATGAGAGGTGATCTTATTGAAAGTTATGAGATAATGAGGGGGCTCGACAAGGTGGATGCAGAGAGATTATTTCCACTCATAGGGTGAACTAAAACTAGGGGGCATAGTCTTAGAATAAGGGGCCGCCCATTTAAAACTGAGACGAGGAGGAATTTCTTCTCTCAGAGGGTTGTAAATCTATGGAATTCTCAGCCTCAGAGAGTTGTGGAGTCTGGATCATTGAATATATTTAAGGCGGAGATAGACAGATATTTGAGCGAAAAGGGAGTAAAGGGTTATGGGGAGTGGGCAGGGAAGTGGAGCTGAGTCCATGATCAGATCAGTCATAATCTTATTGAATGGTGGAGCAGGCTCGAGGGGCCAAATGGCCTACTCCTGCTCCTATTTCTTATGTTCTTACGTTCTTAACTGCCCCGCTCTCTCCCCATAATCCTGTATCAATCCCAAACTAATCTCACTGCCCTACTCTCTCCCCATAGTCCTGTATCAAACACAAACTCATCCCACTTCCCCGCGCTCTCCCCATAACCCTGTATTAATCCCAAACTAATCCCACTGCCCTACTCTCTCCCCTCAGTCCTGTATCAATCCCAGACTGATTCCACTGCCTCGCGCTCTCCCTATAGCCCTGTATCAATCCCAAACTAATCCCACTGCCCTGCGCTCTTCCCATAGCCCTGTATGAATCCCAAACTAATCCCACTACCCCGCTCTCTCCCCATAGTCCTGTATCGAACCACAAACTGATCTCACTTCCCACTCTATTGCCATAAGGATTAGGATGGCAAAATCTTGCAGCAGGGAAGGAGGCCATTCAGCCCATCTTGCCTGTGCCGGCTCTTTGAAAGAGCTTGCAACGTATTATCACATGGTTTGTCATATGGTTTGGTATGAGATGCTCAGTTCACTCTAAACGTGTAATTCATCGTGGCTCCATCCTTCATTTGTTCTAAACACATATATTACATTGTGGCGACGAGGATGGGGTCCCAAAGCCATTTTTAGGGATATTGGAAGGACACCGTGTTCAACCTTTGCGTGGACAAGTTTAAGGTGAATTTGTGACACCTAAACAGAATTTGTGCGATGTTTTACCGTTAATGCTGATGCAGAATGATCTGTGTTTTACCTTCGTGTGTCTGTATACACAGTAACAGTGGCATTGATTCTCACAGGTACACGGGTAGTGTGCGGAGTCACTGTCCGACGGGATTGAGACAATCATGGCCGCGTCTGCGGGACTCATCAGCAGCCTTGGCATGTCTGACCGAGCTCGCCAACCATTCCGTTCTTTCATTGAGCGGATGGAGATGTTTTTAGGGCCAATAACATTACTGAGACCGAAGGTGCAGGTGAGAATGTTTAAGCTCAAAATAAAGAAATTTGTGAACAGAAAAAAACAATTCTTCCAATAGAGAGCAGGCCAGTCGTCTACGGAACATTGACAAACTTACTCGTGCCAGGAAAAGCGAATGTTGCGTCGTTTGAAGACATTGTCGAGAAACTCAAAGACCATTGTGACCCAAAGCCATTAGAAATAGCAGAGAGCTATAAGTTTGGTACCAGAAACCAAAAACATAGTGAAACCATCAGTGAGTACATTGTGGCTCTTAAGAACCTGTCTTTGCATTGCAACTGTGCTGGTCTCGGACACACTTTGAGGCACCTCAAAAACACCGTATTGTGTTTTCACTGTTTCCCGCCACAGGGTGGCGCTCTTTTGGATTCGGGAGAGAGATAAAGAAGAAGCCAGAAGTGTGGAGACAGTCAGATGTATTGCTGTTAAAGTTTAACTTATTGTTAGTTAGGAATTAGACCTCTGTTAATGTGACCCTTCCAGAACCACAGTTAAGTAAGTCATTTCTCTTTATTGCTGCTTTATCGGGTTGTTCTCAGATTATTGTATTGTTCCCTGATGGTGTACTGCAAGAAATCTAGAGTGTGTTTCTTGTTTTATATTTCTACAGTTCACCGCGCAAAATAAAGGATTTGGAATACGAAGCCCTGATCTTTGGCCATATTTCTTGGTGCTGCGGTTGACACTAGCTGAAGAAATCAGAGTTATCGCTTGCCTCATGCTACATTCTTACAGAACCCAGTACAGTAACTTCGGCACATTTTTGGATCATGTGATGTGAGATAGGTTTGTGTCAGGACTGGTGGATGAGCGCACACAGTCCAAGTTACTGAACACTCCGAACCTAACATTTGACATAGCGTGCAACATTGTCCTATCTATGGAGGTGGCATCCAGGAATGCTAGGGAGCTCCGTCCAACTCAAGTGACTAGTGCAGCTGAGGTCTAAAGTCACAAAGCCACACCTAAAGCTGTGAGCCCGAGTCAAAAGCATGTCAGTGAGAGCAGTTCAGTGAATTGTTATCACTGCAATGGAAATCACTCAACACAGTCCTGCCAATACAGAAACGTGAAATGTTTTCACACCAGAAGCAAGGCCATATTTCAACAGCTTGCAGAGCTCGATCTAAAGCAGGAAGTAAGAACCATTCGAGTGACAATGCAAAGCAGCAACAACAAAAGTGAGGAGTTCACAATATTGAAGTGAACACACTTGATGTTGAAGATCTCAGCATCGACAGTATCTGTGTCACTAGCGGCAACACTAGCATCTGTGGGAAAGGCTTCCGTACAAAACATTTGATCAATGAGCAACACATTGATACGTGTATCGACACGGCAGCGGACTGCTCTAGCATGAGTAAGGACACATATGAGAATAAGTTTAATCAAGTATCACTTACAAAGAGTACTGTAGAGTTAAAAGCCTACTCAGGAGAAATCCTAGAGACATGGACAAAAGGAATGTACATTTGGACACAATGGCCAGTCAGTAAAGCTGATGATTATTGCAGGGAGCTACAACAGGCCAACTCTCATGGGCAAAGACTGGTTGAGAAAGTTAAAACTAGACTGGAAAACATCTTCAATGTACATGCTTCAAAAAAGCGACTCGACACAATGCGGAACAAGTACGAATGCGGTCTGCACCTGGACAGGACCGTAACCAATGTCCTACGGGGAGTGTTTGCTAGTGCTGTTGGGGAGGCGTTAAACTAATACGGCAGGGGGATGGGAATCTATGTAGGGAAGTGGAATGGGGGCAGAAGCAAAAGATAGAAAGAAGAAAAGTAAAAGGGTAGGGCAGAGAAACCTAAAGCAAAAAGGGCCACATTACAGCAAAATTCTAAAGGGGCAAAGTGTGTTAGAAAGACAAGCCTGAAGGCTCTGTGCCTCAATGCGAGGAGTATTCGGAATAAGGTGGATGAATTAACTGTGCAGATAGCAGTTAACAGGTATGATGTAATTGGCATCATGGAGACATGGCTCCAGGGTGACCAAGGCTGGGAACTCAACATCCAGGGGTATTCAACATTCAGGAAGGATAGACAGAAAGGAAAAGAAGGCGGGGTGGCATTGCTGGTCAAAGAGGAAATTAATGCAATAGTAAGAAAGGACATTAGCTTGGATGATGTGGAATCGGTATGGGTGGAGCTACGGAGTACCAAGGGAGAGAAAGCGCTAGTGGGAGTTGTGTACAGACCACCAAACAGTAGTAGTAAGGTTGGGGACAGCATCAAACAAGAAATTAGGGATGCATGCAATAAAGGTACAGCAGTTATCATGGTGACTTTAATCTACATATTGATTGGACTAACCAAACTGGTTGCAATGCGGTGCAGGAAGATTTCCTGGAGTGTATAAAGGATAGTTTTCTAGACCAATATGTCGAGGAACCAACTAGGGAGCTGGCCATCCTCGACTGGGTGATGTGTATTGAGAAAGGACTAATTAACAATCTTGTGCGAGGCCCCTTGGGGAAGAGTGACCATAACATGGTAAAATTCTTTATTAAGATGGAGAGTGACACAGTTAATTCAAAAACTAGCGTCCTGAACTTAAGGAAAGGTAACTTCAATAGTTTGAGGCATGAATTGGCTAGAATAGACTGGCAAATGATACTTAAAGGGTTGATGGTGGATAGGCAATGGCAAACATTTAAAGATCACATGGATGAACTTCAACAATTGTACATCCCTGTCTGGAGTAAAAATAAAACGGGGAAGGTGGCTCAACCATGGCTAACAAGGGAAATTAAAGATAGTGTTAAATCCAAAGACGAGGCATATAAATTGGCCAGAAAAAGCAACAAACCTGAGGACTGGGAGAAATTTAGAATTCAGCAGAGGAGGACAAGGGGTTTAATTAAGAGGGGGAAAATAGAGTACGAGAAGAAGCTTGCCGGGAACATAAAAACTGACTGCAAAAGCTTCTATAGATATGTGATGAGAAAAAGATTAGTGAAGACAAATGTAGGTCCCTTGCAGTCAGAATCAGGTGAATTTATAATGGGGAACAAAGAAATGGCAGACCAATTGAATAAATACTTTGGTTCTGTCTTCATGAAAGAAGACACAAATAACCTTCCGGATGTACTAGGGGACCGAGGGTCTAGCGAGAAGGAGGAACTGAAGGATATCCTTATTAGGTGGGAAATTGTTTTGGGAAATTGATGGGATTGAAAGCCGATAAATCCCCGGGGCCTGATAGTCTGCATCCCAGAGTACTTAAGGAAGTGGCCCTAGAAATAGTGGATGCATTGGTGATCATTTTCCAACAGTCTATCAACTCTGGATCAGTTCCTATGGGCTGGAGGATAGCTAATGCAACACCACTTTTTAAAAAGGGAGGAATAGAGAAAGTGGGTAATTATAGACCGGTTAGCCTGACATCGGTAGTGGGGAAAATGTTGGAATCAATTATTAAGGATGAAATAGCAGCGCATTTGGAAAGCAGTGACAGGATTGGTCCAAGTCAGCATGGATTTATGAAAGGGAAATCATGCTTGACAAATCTTCTGGAATTTTTTGAGGATGTAACTAGTAGAGTGGACAAAGGAAAACCAGTGGATGTGGTCTATATGGACTTTCAAAAGGCTTTTGACAACGTCCCACACACGAGATTGGTGTGCAAAATCAAAGCGCATGGTATTGGGGATAATGTACTGACATGGATAGAGAACTGGTTGGCAGACAGGAAGCAGAGAGTCGGGATAAACGGTCCTTTTCAGAATGGCAGGCAGTGACTAGTGGAGTGCCGCAGGGCTCCGTGCTGGGACTCCAGCTCTTTACAACATACATTAACGATTTGGATGAAGGAATTGAGTGTAATATCTCCAAGTTTGCAGATGACACTAAACTGGGTGGCGGTGTGAGCTGTGAGGGAGACGCTAGGAAGCTGCAGGGTGACTTGGACAGGTTAGGTGAGTGGGCAAATGCATGGCAGATGCAGTATAATGTGGATAAATGTGAGGTTATCCACTTTGGGGGCAAAAACGCGAAGACAGAATATTATCTGAATGGCGGCAGATTAGGAAAAGGGGAGGTGCAACGAGACCTGGGTGTCATGGTTCATCAGTCATTGAAAGTTGGCATACAGGTAGAGCAGGCGGTGAAGAAGGCAAATGGTATGTTGGCCTTCGTAGCTAGAGGATTTGAGTACAGGAGCAGGGAGGTCTTACTGCAGTTGTACAGGGCCTTTGTTAGGCCTCACCTGGAATATTGTGTTCAGTTTTGGTCTCCTAATCTGAGGAAGGACGTTCTTGCTATTGAGGGAGTGCAGGGAAGGTTCACCAGACTGATTCCTGGGATGGCAGGACTGACATATGAGGAGAGACTGGATCAACTGGGCCTTTATACATTGGAGTTTAGAAGGATGAGAGGGGATCTCATAGAAACATATAAGATTCTGACGGGACTGGACAGGTTAGATGCGGGTAGAATGTTCCCGATGTTGGGGAAGTCCAGAACCAGGGACACAGTCTTAGGATAAGGGGTAAGCTATTTAGCTCTGAGACGAGGTGAAACTTCTTCACTCAGAGTTGTTAACGTGTGGAATTCCCTGCCGCAGAGAGTTGTTGATGCCAGGTCATTGGATATATTCAAGAGGGAGTTAGATATGGCCCTTACAGCTAAGGGGATCAAGGGGTATGGAGAGAAAGCAGCAAAGGGGTACTGAGGGAATGATCAGCCATAATCTTATTGAATGGTGGTGCAGGCTCGAAGGGCCGAATGGCCTACTCTTGCACCTATTTTCTATGTTTCTATGAAAGTATGTTCACAGACAGTATGAGGGCATCACTGGGTACGACGTGTATATCCGCATCAAGTCCAACACGAAGCCTGTCTATTGTAAGGCAAGGCCAGACTCCTATACATTGAAAAGTCAGGTGGAGGACGAGGTAGCAGAGAGAACGGAATGCGAGTAAAAACTGACAGGAGTTGTCATGTATGTATGCTTGGGTTTACAAGCCACCAGGTGGCGCCACTGTTGAAGGTCATTGGGCTGTGTGCACGTGTACAGCCCAGGTATAAAAGACCAGCCATCTTGTAATGTAATCACTTTGGGCCCTAATAAAGTAGAGGCAGGTTTGTACCTGTTCTGAGTTTACAGTATTCACTCTATTGAGTTATTACATACACAACATTTGGCGACGAGGTAACAAGAATCTTCGCATGCAAAAATGAGCACAATTGGAATTCTGGAGCGATTCGTGGAGGGAGAAGATTGAGCAGACTTTGTAGCCACTTGAACCAGTACTTCGTGGCCAACAAAATGGAGGAAGAGGCAGACGCAGTTTGCCGTCGGGTGGTCCTCCTCACGGTTTGCGGTCCGAAAATCTATGGACTCATAAAGAATCTCCTCTCGCCCTTAAGTCCAACGGACAAGGACTATGAAACATTGTGTGATCTGGTACGTGAGCATCTCAAACCAGATGAAGACATCATCATCTCAAGATATCGATTCTATACGCACGTTTGTTCTGAGAACCAGGATGTATCGGAATTCGTTGCCGACCTAAGACGTCTAGCTGGACCGTGTAAGTTCGAAACTGCATTGGCAGACATGCTGCGGGACTTCTTTGTAACCGGCATCAACCATGAGGTGATCCTGCGTAAGCTACCAGCGTCGGAGATGCTGGATTTGAGCAAGGCCATCACAATTGCCCAATCATGCATGACAGCGGACAAAAGCTTAAAGCAGATATCATTGAAAAATCGGAACTTGGCAAGTACTGTAAACAAGATAATATCGTCGTTGGGCAGAGCTGCATATGGCAGGGCCTACCCAACTGCGTACGCGAAACCTGTGGCTGCTTAAAGTCTGCCAACGGGAATGAATCCGATATCACCATGTTGGCGCTGTGGGGGAAATCATCAGTGTCGGTTTAAACAGTATATTTGTAAAGGCTGTTCGAGACTGGGGCATCTCCAGCGCATGTGTCTGCAACTGATCAAGCTTGCTGCGACACATCACGTAGAGGACCACCAGTCTAGCGCGGATCCGGATATGCAATCCGAGATACCAGAGGAGGAAATTTATGGACTGTATTCGTTCCTAACAAAGAGCCAACCGATAATGATTAATGTAAAACTTAATGGTGTGCCGGTAGCAATGGAATTGGACACGGGTGCGAGTCAATCAATAATGAGCCAGAGGACATTCAACAGGCTGTGGGATACTAAGGCTGTGAGGCCTAAGCTGAGTCCAGTCAATGCCAAGTTGCGTACGTACACTAAAGAACTCATAACGGTGATTGGCAGTGCAGTAATCAAGATGTCGTATGATGGTGCAGTTTATGATTTACCGTTATGGATTGTTCCAGGCAATGGTCCAACGCTGTTCAGCAGGAACTGGTTAGAAAAAATCATATGGAACTGGAACGAGACCAAAGTGCTGTCGTCATCGGAGGATACTCCATGTGTTCAAGTGCTGAGCAAGTTCCCCTCGTTGTTTGAACCAGGCATTGGCAACTTCACGGGAACCAAGGTGCAGATCCACGTGGACTTGGATGCAAGCCCTGTCCATCATAAAGCTCGGGCAGTTCCGTACATCAGTACGAAATCAGTTGCAAGAAGCTTGGTTTCCTGGCCTGGATTGGACAGTGATCTTGAATGACTTGTCAACAAATGCAGCGCCTGCCAAAATTGCAGAAACAAACCACTCCAAACTCCACTATAATCCTGGTCATGGCCATGTGGACCTTTTCAGTGAGTGCACATAGCCCTCTGTGAGAGAGCAAAAGATTATTTCCTGGTACTTGTAGATAGACACTCAAAGTGGATTGAAGTGAAACACATGGGTACATGTACTATAACTGAACGCACCATGGATGAGTTGAGGACTATCCTTGCATGTCATGGATTGTTTCTGACAATGGCCTCAGTTCCATTCTGCTCGATTCCAAGAGTTCATGGAATGGAACGGTTCCAAACACACTCTCATTCCACCGGATCATCCAGCTTCAAACGGAGCAGCCGAACGGTCGGTCAGAATACTGAACATATCTCTCATACAGCGAGTGCCACCGGGTTGTTCGAGATGCAGCATGAAGCAATGTTTGACTAAAGTACAGAACCACTCCACACATTACAATTGGATACTCCCCAGCACAACTCCTGGTGCAGAGGAGATTGAAAACAGGATAAGGGGACGAAATTTCCCTGCACTCTCACCATGGAATTGACCTTACTGCCCCTGAAAGGAAGCGGAGCGTGATCTCCTGCGCTGCACTTCCTTTGGGGGCAGCTACTGGGGTGGAGAATCAAGCGCTACGCGGATGATCCACATAATGCTGACATGCTACAACACTCCTCCTCTTCGCTTAAAGGGGAGGGCCGCTGCGCACTCTACATGGTCTCATAACCTCCACTGGGCCCCCAGGGCAGCGTGGGATTGGACCAGCAGCCCAGCACCCAAAGTGGAGTGCCGCGCTGCACGATGGTGGCCCGGACCATGCTAGGGCTGCCATTGTCGACCACAACACTCGGGAGTGAAATTGCCCCCTTTTATAGCCCCATTAGTGCCTCTTTTCAACGAACCTCACCTTACAGCGCAAACTCCTCGTTTACCGGAGCTTTGACAAAGTCTTTCTTGGTAAACACTGATGCAAAGTACTCATTTAGTTCCTCAGCCATGCCTTCTGTCTCCACCAATAGGTCTCGATTTTGGTCCCTAATTAGCACCACCTGACAACCCTTTTACTGTTAATATGCCGATAGATCCATTGAAACGTATAAAATTCTGACTGGGTTGGATAGACTGGATGCGGGGAGGATGTTTCCCCTGGCTGGGAAGTCTAGAACAAGGGGTCACAGTCTCAGGATACGGGGTAGGAAATGTAGGACTGAGATGAGAAGAAATGTTTTCACTACCGCAGAAGGCTGTGGAGGCCAAGACACTGAATATATTTAAGAGGGTGATATAGATTTCTAGACAAAAAAGACATCAAGGGGTATGGGGAAAAGCAGGAATATGGTGTTGAGATAGAGGATCAGCCATGATCATATTGAATGGTGGTGCAGACTCGAAGGGCTGAATGACCTACTACTGCTCCTATTTTCTATGTAGAAGACCTTTGGTTCCCTTTTATGTCAGCCGCCGATCTATTCTCGTGCTGTCTCTTTGTCCCCCTTATTTCCTTTTTCACTTCTTCTCCGTGCTTTCTTTATTCAGCCTGATTCTCCCTTGTATTATCGAGCTGTCACACGCCCCCTTTTTCTGCTTCATCCTGCTCTCTAACTCGTTTGTCATTCAGGGAGCTCTGGCTTTAGTTGTGTGAATGTATCTAGACTGTACCCGAACCATCTTCTCTTTGAAGGCCACCCATTGCTCCGTTGCATTCTGCCTGCCAGTCTTTGACTCCAATTTACCTGGGCCAGATCCCTCCTCAATTTGCTGAAATTAGCCCTGCCCCAGTTAAGTATTTTTATTTTACATCGCTTCTTGCTCTTCTCCATACCTAATCTAAACCTTACAATACTATGATCACTATTCCCAATATACTCTCCCCATTGTGACACTCTCCACTTGACCCACTTCATTCCCCAGGACCAGATCCAGCAATGCCTCCTGTCTCGTTGAGCAGGAAACATACTGATCAAGAAAAGTCTCCTGCGCACACTTCATAAATTCCTCCCTTTTTCTACCCATAACACAATCACTGCCCCTTCCAATAATAGGACAGTTAAAGTCACCCATTATTACTACTCTATAGTTTTTGCACCTCTCAGTAACTTCATGGCAAATCTGCTCCTCTATCTCCTTCCAACTATTTGGTGGCCTATAAAATACACCAAATAGCATAATAGCTCATTTATTGTTTCTTAACTCCAACCAAATAGATTATGTCTTTGATCCCTCAAGGACATTCTATCTTTCTAGCACTGTAATATTTTCCTTCATCAGAACTGCTACCCCTCCTCCTGTTTTTCCTTCCTGATCAGCTGCCTCTGCGCGTTCCCTTCCTTCACCTAACCCACCGAGCCAAACTTCATCTGATGCCCCCACCTGCCCCAGCCCTAAACTCATATCTTTCTCTTGTTTCTCTTTGATCTCCCCTCTTGATTACTCCAAGTTCATCCTGTCCATGAGACCCACCTCCTGCTCCCTTGACCCTATTCCCCCTAAACTGCTGACCACCCAACTTCCTTTTTTGGCTCCCATGTTAGCCGACATTGTTAATGGTTCTCTCTCCTCAGGTACTGTTCCCCACTCCTTCGAAGCTGCTGTCATCACCCCTCCCCTCAAAAAAACAACCCTTGACCCTACTTTGCTTGCTAGCTATCGCCCCATTTCCATCTCTCTTTCTTGTCCAAAGTACTTGAACGTGTTGTTGCCTCCCAAATCCGTGACCATCTTTCCATGAATTCAATGTTTGGATCCCTTCAATCTGGCTTTCGCCCCTGCCACAGTACCGAAACTGCTCTCATCAAACTCACAAATTACATCCTATCCCTCCTCGTCCTTCTGGACCTGTCTGCAATCTTTGACACGGTTGACCACTCCATCCTCCTCCAACACCTCTCCACCATCGTCCAGCTGGGTGGGTCTGCACTCGCCTGGTTCCATTCTTATCTATCTAATCGTAGCCAGAAAATCTCCAGCAGTGGCTTCTCTTCCCACTTCCACATCGTTACCTCTGGTGTCCCCCAAAGATCTGTCCTTGGTCCCCTCCTATTTCTCATCTACATGCTGCCCTTTGGCGATATCATCTGAATACAGAGAGTCAGTTTCCACATGTACGCAGGCGACATCCAGCTCTACCTCACCACCACTTTTGTCGACTCCTGCCTAGTATCTAAATTGTCAGGTTGCTTGTCCGGTCTGGATGAGCAGAAATTTTCTCCAATTAAATATTGGGAAGACCAAAGCCATTGTTTTTGGTCCCCGCCACAAACTGCGTTCCCTAGCCACCGACTCCATCCCTCTCCCTAGCATCTGTCTGAGGGTGAACAAGACTGTTTGCAACCTTGAAATGAGCTTCCGGCCACATATCCATGGGACTAAAACCGCCTTTTTCCACCTCCGTTATATCGCCCACCTCCGCCCCTGCCTCAGCTCTTCTGCTGCTGAAACCTTCATTCATGCCTTTGTTACCTCTAGACTGGACTACTCCAACTCACTCCTGGCCGGCCTTCCACATTCTACCCTACATAAACTTGAGGTCATCCAAAACTCAGCAGCCCGTGTCCTAACTCGCACCAAGTCCCGATCACCCATCACTCCTGTGCTTTCTGACCTACAATGCCTCGATTTCAAAATTCACATCCTTGTTTACAAATCACTCAATGACCTTACCCCTCCCTTTCTCTGTAATCTTTTTCAGCCTCACAACCCCACAAGATATCTGTGCTCCTTTAATTCTGGCCTCTTGAGCATCCCTGATTATAATCGCTCCACCATTGGTGGTTGTACCTTCTGTTGCCTGGGCCCCAAGCATTGGAACTCCCTCCCTAAACCTCTCCGCCTCTCTACCTCTCTTTCCTCCTTTAAGACGTTCCTTCAAATATACCATTTTAACCAAGCTTTTGGCCACCTGCTTTTATGGTTTGGTGTCAAATTTATCCATTTTGCCCTGTGACACTTGGGAAGCACCTTGGGATGTTTTATTACGTTAAAAGCGCTATATAAATAAAAGTTATTGTTATTATCTTTCCTGTACTCAGGAATATTAATCATGCAATTCTCCACGTCTTTGCTCCCGATCTCAGTTATCGATGCTGCATCATATTCACACGTGGCTATTCGTGCCTGCAGCTCACCAACCTTATTAACCATATTTCATGTATTCATTCACATGCACTCCAAACCTAGTTGTATTTCTATGATCAGTATTATTTCTAACTCTGTCTCTCCCTGCTCTCTGTGCAGCTTGTTCCTACTTTGTAATACAACATCTTGGTGCATACGTTGCTGACTCTGCAACAGATAAAGGCACTGACCTGGCCCACCGGTTACCGCCCCCGAACAAGGCGTAACCCAATTTCTCCCCCATTGAATCTGTCAGCAGAGAGAGAGAGAGGCCATTCGGCTCATCATGCCTGTGCAGGCTCGTTGAAAGAGTTACCAATTAGTTCCACTCCCCTGCTCTTTTGCAATAGCCCTGCAAATTTCCCCACTTCAAGTGTTTATCCAATTCCCTTTAGAAAGTCACTATTGAATCTGCTTCCACCGTCCTTTCAGGCAGCGCTTTCCAGATCACAACAATTCACTGCGTGAAGAAATTCTCCTCTGTCCAATTATCTTGAATCGGTGTCCTCTGGTTCCCGACACTCTGTAAGCACTGACCCGCCTCCCCCCGCCCCCCCCATGGTTCCTGACACTGTGGTAAGTGTCATGTATCCTACATGGCTACTGTTTGTACTATCACAAGGGCACAGCAGTGGGAGACTCGTAGGTTACCTGTACAGGTGTGTCTGGCCTAGTATAAAAGGCAGGCCACCAGCTGTGATCCTCACTCTGGAGTTAACTAATAAAGGACTAAGGTCACTACAGTTCAAGGACAACATATTGCCTCGTGTAGTCATTATTAGAGCATTCAAGGACACAACAATTGGCGATGAGATTACGAACTTTCAGGCAAAAATAGCTACCCTTGGTACGTTGCAGCAGTTCACCGATGGTGATGATTGGGACGCCTTTGTGAAGAGGCTAGAACATTTCTTCACAGCAAACAACCTGGCAGGAAACAACCCGGCCATGCTGGCTGCTAAGCGCAGAGCTATCCTGCTAACCAGTTGTGGACCCACCGTCTATGGCCTAGTCAGGGACTTGCTGGCACCAGCGAAGACAACGACCAAGACGCATGAGGAGCTTGTAACACTGATCCATGAGCAACTAAAACCCAAGGTGAGCACCGTCACAGTCAGACACCGGTTCTACACCCACCGACGGCCCAAAGGCCAGGAAATCGCGAAATGCACCGCAGACCTCAGGAGGCTGGCGGCACCGTGCAAGTTCGACGACCACCTCAAAGAAGCGCTGCGGGACATTTTTGCCATTGGAATTGGCCATGAGGGCCTTCTTCACAAACTACTGTTGGCGGATACCACAGTGACACTGCAGAAGGCCATCTCCGTGAACCAGGCATTCATGACCTCAACCTGCAGTTCTAGGCAGGTGATTCACCTTCAGGACTCAAACCCGACAGGTCTGTGCACAGAGTGGCGCCGTTTAGAAGTTGGACTGTAGAGTGTGATCCCTCTCAGGGAAGAGAGAACCGGCCACTGAGTCCCTTAACTTAGAGTCCGCCGAGGGGAGCTAATCGAGTAGCTCCATGCTGACGTTGTGGAGGGAATCACAGGGCTCACCAGTGCCGCTTTAAAGACTATGTATGCAAGGACTGCAGCGCAAAGGGCCACCTCCAGTGTATGTATAAGAGAAATATGACTCACTGTGTCGATGAAGAGTCTGCAGATGGCCTGAATCTAGCATGGATTATGAAACGATAGGCAGAGAGGCAGCTCAGCCCCATGATGAGGTATATAGCATGTTTACCTGCACCACCGAGTGTTCCCCGTTGAGGATGGAAGTGGAGATAGATGGTGTTCCAGTCTTCATGGAAGTGGACATGGGGGCGAGCCAGTCACTAATGAATCAAGACGCCTTTGAGAGGCTATGGGACAATCAAGCTGAACGACCCAAGTTGGTCCTGGTTCAGGCAAAGCTGCTCACCTACACCGATGAACTTATCCCAGTCATTGGTAATGCGGTGCACAAGTTACCTCTGTGGATTGTTGCAGTTGATGGACTAATGCTACTCGGAAGAAGGTGGATGGAGAAGATCCATTGGAAGTGGGAAAACTTTACCCCTCCAGCGATTGACGTCCTCCTCGTTCGGAGGCACAGCAAGTCCTCACTTGAGGGTGGACCCGGCACCAGAGAGCAGACCAGCACAGCACCTGAGGCACAGACTGCGTGGAGATGATCCAGCTGAGACGACCCGAACACGCCTTCCAAGCTCCAGTGGCACGACTCTGGAGGAAGAAAATCGGATCCAAAGGCGACTTCCCAGCAAAACCCGGGGAGAAGAGGATCACTGCAGTCGACATCATGGATGGAGAAAAGATGGCGTCTAAATAACGAGGTGATGCGCTGAAGGAAAAGATGGTCGCGGCCAGACCATGAGGTGCAGCGCTGATGGAGCAACATGCGGCACCAACGGAGAAGCGGATTGGGGTAAAGCAAGCAAGGCTCTCTTAAAGGAGGCCTGCAACCCACCACAATTAAAGGGGCAGTTCCACACACTCAAGCAATGTAATAGCAATTATAAGTTAGAGACAAAATGTGTAACTGATGATCAGAGTTGTGTACATGCAACCAGCGAGGAAAAGTTGCACGATCGCGATCGGAGCTACAGAGTTACCACCATAACTAATGAAAAGTTGTGCGATGTAGGATTTCAACTGCACGCAGCCAGTGCAGCGGGCATCCACCCATCGGGTGCACACAGGTCCAGCGAGCCCAGAGTTATGCACCATAGAGTGTGGCCACAAGCAGCCAATGCATACGAGCTGCAGAGCAAGCGACCTCAGGAGGTCAACGGCACCAGTATCGATACCCTGCCCCTGATCGGGTGCCTGATCGGCTCCACCTCTCAGGCACCTGATGGTACCAACCGCCATGAGTCTGAAAGAGCAGACCTGTGCTAAGGCGCAGCCACCAAGGCCATATCCGGAAACGAAGGGTCACTCGCTACAGTCCTCCCAAACCAAACAACGCCCAGGCTAGCGAGTCACCAGTTCCCTGCTAGACGATAGCCCCTCAGGAAGCAGCAGCGACCCAGTGCTCAAAGAAAGGACAGGGAGGTCACAGGCATCTGTGAACCTGCTCGACGCTATGAGCCACGGCAACAGCCCCAAGAGCAGGCAACTTGAGCCAACTGGGTTCCCACTGCCAGCACTGGGCACCGCGCCACCACTAGACTGCCGGGACACCATCCAGCAGTTCTGGAACTAGCTTGTCCTTATGCACCGGTCACTGAACCCCAGTATGCATCGATAATGTATCTCACCAGTCGAATGTACCGGTCTCACAACTGAACCACAAACGAATGCAAACTTGTTTTTCTGAACTTGAATGTATATGAATGCAATGAGCCGTCGGCATAATCTATATGTGGGAGGGGGAGAATGGAGTGGCCAGAGACACACACAAACAGCAACCACCAGCACGCTACTGCACCAACCACTCACCCAAGATTGAAACGACCCACCAAGGGTCAACCAGATAGAGCTAAACCCAGAGCACAGTCAATGCAGAGGTGATTTGCACTAAAGGCTTGGGGGAGAGTGATATCATGTATCCTACATGGTTACTGTTGGTTCTGTTGGTAGTGTTACAAGGTGTGCCACCAGAGAGCACAGCAGTGGGAGACTTGTAGGTTACCTGTACAGGTTTGCCTGGCCTAGTATAAAAGGCAGGCCACCAGGTGTGATCCTCACTCAGGAGTTAACAAATAAAGGACTAAGGTCACTACAGTTTAAGTACAACATATTGCCTTGTCATTATTAGAGCATCCAAGGACACAACAGTAAGCACTGTTCCCCCAACTCCCCCACCCCAAGCTGCGTGGGTGCATGGCCGAGCAGCAGTTGTTGCAGAGTGCACAGTCCCACCGGGGCTCGCTCAATCGCGCAGACACCCTCTTTAATTGCATCCCACAGGATAGTTCTGTGCCCTATTGTTATGCGCATCACCTAACATTTGCAGCCTGACCTCAGCTCCGGGGGAGAAGTGGCACGGGGTGGGTCAGGGAGGAAGGAGAGGATCGAAAGGGGAGAGTGAGTGACTGGGACAGAGAGAGAGAGAGAGACGGGGGGAGAGAGAGAGAGAGAGACTGGGGCAGAGAGAGAGAGAGACGGGGGGGTGGGGAGTGAGAGAGACTAGGTGAGAGAGAGAGACTGGGGAAGAGAGAGAGGCAAGGGGAGAGAGAGAGACTGCGGCAGAGAGAGAGACAGGGGGGGAGAGAGAGAGAGACTGGGGGAAAGAGCGAGAGAGAGAGACAGGAGAGAGAGAGAGAGACTGGGGCAGAGAGAGAGACAGCGGGGGAGAGAGAGAGAGACTGGGGGGAAAAGCAAGAGAGAGAGACAGGAGAGAGAGAGAGAGACTGGGGCAGAGAGAAAGAGAGACAAGGAGAGAGAGAGACTGGGGCAGAGAGAGAGAGACAAGGGGAGAGAGAGAGACAAGGGGAGAGAGAGAGACAAGGGGGGAGAGAGAGAGAGAGACAAGGGGGGAGAGAGAGAGAGAGACAAGGGGAGAGGGAGAGAGAGAGAGAGAGACAAGGGGGGAGAGAGAGAGAGAGAGAGAGAGAGACTGGGGAAGAGAGAGAGAGAGAGAGAGAGAGACAGGGGAGAGAGTGAGAGAGAGACTTGGGAGGAGAAAGAGAGAGACTGGGGGAGACAGGGGGAAAGAGACTGGGGGAGAGAGCGACTGGGGCAGAGAGAAAGAGAGAGACTGGGCCAGAGGGAGAGAGAGAGAAACTGGGGCAGAGAGAGAGAGAGAGAGACTCGGGCAGAGAGAGAGAGAGAGACTGGGGCAGAGAGAGAGAGAGAGACTGGGGCAGAGAGAGAGAGAGAGAGAGACTGGGGCAGAGAGAGAGAGAGAGAGAGACTGGGGTAGAGAGAGAGAGAGAGAGAGACGAGGAGAGAGAGAGAGACTGGGGCAGAGAGGGAGAGACGGGGGGGTGGGGCAGAGAGAGAGAGACTGGGGCAGAGAGAGAGAGACTGGGGCAGAGAGAAAGACAAGGGGAGAGAGCGAGAGAGACTGGGGGAGAGAGAGAGAGAGAGAGACTGGGGCAGAGAGAGAGACTGGGGCAGAGAGAGAGACAAGGGGAGAGAGAGAGAGAGAGAGAGAGACTGGGGCAGAGAGAGAGAGAAAGAGACAAGGGAAGAAAGGGAGAGAGAGAGACAAGGGGAGAGAGAGAGAGAGCGACAAGGGGACAGAGGGAGAGAGAGAGACAGAGGGAGAGAGAGAGACAGGGGGAGAGGGAGAGAGAGAGATGGGGAGAGAGAGAGAGAGAGAGAGACAGGGGAGAGACAGCGAGAGAGAAATTTGGGAGGAGAAAGAGAGAGACTGGGGGAGACAGGGGGAAAGAGACTGGGGGAGAGAGCAACTGGGGCAGAGAGAGAGAGACAGAGAGAGACTGGGGCAGAGAGAGAAAGTGGGGCAGAGAGAGAGAGAGAGACTCGGGCAGAGAGAGAGAGAGAGACTGGGGCAGAGAGAAAGAGAGAGACTGGGGCAGAGAGAGAGAGAGAGACTCGGGCAGAGAGAGAGAGAGAGTCAAGGGGAGAGAGAAAGAGAGAGAGACTGGGGCAGAGAGAGAGAGAGAGACAAGGGGAGACTGGGAGAGAGAGAGAGACTGAGGGAGAGAGAGAGACTGGGGCAGAGAGAGAGACAAGGGGAGAGAGAGAGAGACTGGGGGAGAGAGAGAGAGAGACTGGGGCAGAGAGAGAGACAAGGGGAGAGAGAGAGAGAGACTGGGGCAGAGAGAAAGAGAGAGACTGGGGCAGGGAGAGAGAGAGAGAAACTGGGGCAGAGAGAGAGAGAGAGAGAGAGAGAGACTGGGGCAGAGAGAAAGAGAGAGACTGGGGCAGAGAGAAAGAGAGAGACTGGGGCAGAGAGAAAGAGAGAGACTGGGCCAGAGGGAGAGAGAGAGAAACTGGGGCAGAGAGAGAGAGAGAGACTCGGGCAGAGAGAGAGAGAGAGACTGGGGCAGAGAGAGAGAGAGAGAGAGACTGGGGCAGAGAGAGAGAGAGAGAGAGAGACTGGGGCAGAGAGAGAGAGAGAGACTGGAGCAGAGAGAGAGAGAGAGACTGGAGCAGAGAGAGAGAGAGAGAGACTGGAGCAGAGAGAGAGAGAGAGAGACGAGGAGAGAGAGAGAGACTGGGGCAGAGAGGGAGAGACGGGGGGGGGGGTGGGGGAGAGAGAGAGAGAGACTGGGGCAGAGAGAGAGAGACTGGGGCAGAGAGAGAGACAAGGGGAGAGAGAGAGAGAGAGACTGGGGCAGAGAGAGAGAGCGAGAGAGACAAGGGAAGAAAGATAGAGAGAGAGAGACTGGGGGGGAGAGAGAGAGACTGGGGCAGAGAGAGAGACAAGGGGAGAGAGAGAGAGAGAGACTGGGGCAGAGAGAGAGAGAGAGAGAGACAAGGGAAGAAAGAGAGAGAGAGAGAGACTGGGGGAGAGAGAGAGACTGGGGCAGAGAGAGAGACTGGGGGAGAGAGAGAGAGAGCGACAAGGGGACAGAGGATAGAGAGAGACAGAGGGAGAGAGAGAGACAGGTGGAGAGAGAGAGACTGGGGCAGAGAGAGAGACAAGGGGAGAGAGAGAGAGAGCGACAAGGGGACAGAGGGAGAGAGAGAGACAGAGGGAGAGAGAGAGACAGGGGGAGAGGGAGAGAGAGAGACGGGGAGAGAGAGAGAGAGAGACAGGGGAGAGACAGCGAGAGAGAAATTTGGGAGGAGAAAGAGAGAGACTGGGGGAGACAGGGGGAAAGAGACTGGGGCAGAGAGAGAGAGAGAGACTGGGGCAGAGAGAAAGAGAGAGAGAGAGACTGGGGCAGAGAGAGAAATTGGGGCAGAGAGAGAGAGAGAGACTCGGGCAGAGAGAGAGAGAGAGAGACTGGGGCAGAGAGAGAGAGAGAGAGACTGGGGCAGAGAGAAAGAGAGAGACTGGGGCAGAGAGAGAGAGAGAGACTCGGGCAGAGAGAGAGAGTCAAGGGGAGAGAGAAAGAGAGAGAGACTGGGGCAGAGAGAGAGAGAGACAAGGGGAGACTGGGAGAGAGAGTGAGACTGGGGGAGAGAGAGAGACTGGGGCAGAGAGAGAGACAAGGGGAGAGAGAGAGAGAGACTGGGGGAGAGAGAGAGAGAGAGAGAGAGACTGGGGCAGAAAGAGAGAGCGAGAGAGACAAGGGAAGAAAGATAGAGAGAGAGAGACTGGGGGGGAGAGAGAGAGAGACTGGGGCAGAGAGAGAGACAAGGGGAGAGAGAGAGAGAGAGACTGGGGCAGAGAGAGAGAGAGAGAGAGACAAGGGAAGAAAGAGAGAGAGAGAGAGACTGGGGGAGAGAGAGAGACTGGGGCAGAGAGAGAGACTGGGGGAGAGAGAGAGAGAGCGACAAGGGGACAGAGGATAGAGAGAGACAGAGGGAGAGAGAGAGACAGGTGGAGAGAGAGAGACTGGGGCAGAGAGAGAGACAAGGGGAGAGAGAGAGAGAGCGACAAGGGGACAGAGGGAGAGAGAGAGACAGAGGGAGAGAGAGAGACAGGGGGAGAGGGAGAGAGAGAGACGGGGAGAGAGAGAGAGAGAGACAGGGGAGAGACAGCGAGAGAGAAATTTGGGAGGAGAAAGAGAGAGACTGGGGGAGACAGGGGGAAAGAGACTGGGGCAGAGAGAGAGAGAGAGACTGGGGCAGAGAGAAAGAGAGAGAGAGAGACTGGGGCAGAGAGAGAAATTGGGGCAGAGAGAGAGAGAGAGACTCGGGCAGAGAGAGAGAGAGAGAGACTGGGGCAGAGAGAAAGAGAGAGACTGGGGCAGAGAGAGAGAGAGAGACTCGGGCAGAGAGAGAGAGAGAGTCAAGGGGAGAGAGAAAGAGAGAGAGACTGGGGCAGAGAGAGAGAGAGACAAGGGGAGACTGGGAGAGAGAGAGAGACTGGGGGAGAGAGAGAGACTGGGGCAGAGAGAGAGACAAGGGGAGAGAGAGAGAGACTGGGGGAGAGAGAGAGAGAGAGAGAGACTGGGGCAGAGAGAGAGACAAGGGGAGAGAGAGAGAGACTGGGGGAGAGAGAGACTGGGGCAGAGAGAGAGACTGGGGCAGAGAGAGAGACAAGGGGAGAGAGAGAGAGAGACTGGGACAGAGAGAGAGACAAGGGGACAGAGACAGAGGGAGAGAGAGAGACAGGGGGAGAGAGAGAGAGAGAGACAGGGGGAGAGAGAGAGAGAGAGAGACAGGGGAGAGACAGCGAGAGAGAGATTTGGGAGGAGAAAGAGAGAGACTGGGGGAGACAGGGGGAAAGAGACTGGGGGAGAGAGAGAGAGCAACTGGGGCAGAGAGAGAGAGAGAGAGAGAGACTGGGGCAGAGAGAGAAATTGGGGCAGGGAGAGAGAGAGAGACTCGGGCAGAGAGAGAGAGAGAGAGACTGGGGCAGAGAGAGAGAGACTGGGGCAGAGAGAAAGAGAGAGACTGGGGCAGGGAGAGAGAGAGAGACTGGGACAGAGAGAGAGACAAGGGGGGGAGAGAGAGAGAGAGAGACTGGGGCAGAGAGAGAGACAAGGGGAGAGAGAGAGTGGGGGAAGAGAGAGACAAGGGGGAAGACAGAGAGAGAGAGAGAGACAAGGGGAGGGAGAGAGAGAGAGACTGGGGAAGAGAGAGAGAGAGACTGGGGGAGAGAGTGAGAGAGAGACAAGGGGGGAGAGAGAGAGAGACTGCGGCAGAGAGAGAGATGGGGGAGAGAGAGAGAGAGAGAGAGACTGGGGCAGAGAGAAAGCGAGAGACTGGGGCAGAAAGAGAAAGAGAGAGACTGAGGCAGAGAGAAAGAGAGAGACTGGGGTAGAGAGAGAGAGACTGGGGGAGAGAGAGAGAGAGAGAGTGAGATAGACTGGGGCAGAGAGAGTGAGAGAGACTGCGGCAGAGAGAGAGAGAGACTGGAGCAGATTGACACGGGGGAGAGAGAGAGAGACTGGGGGAGAGAGAGAGACAAGTGGGGGAGAGAGAGAGAGAGAGAGAGACACTGGCAGAGAGAGAGATGGGGGAGAGAGCGAGAGAGAGACTGGGGGAGACAGGGGGAAAGAGACTGGGGGAGAGAGCAACTGGGGTAGAGAGAGAGAGAGAGACTGGGGCAGAGAGAAAGAGAGAGACTGGGGCAGAAAGAGAGAGAGAGACTGGGGCAGAGAGAAAGACAAGGAGAGAGAGAGAGAGAGAGAGAGAGGGAGACTGGGGGAGAGAGAGAGACTGGAGCAGAGAGAGAGAGAGTGGGAGAGAGAGAAACTGGGGCAGAGAGAGAGAGAAACTGGGGCAGAGAGAGAGAGAGACTCGGGCAGAGAGAGAGAGAGAGAGAGAGAGACTGGGGAAGAGAGAGAGAGACTGGGGCAGAGAGAGAGAGACGGGCAGAGAGAGAGTGACTGAGGCAGAGAGAGAGACTGGGGCAGAGAGAGAGAGAGAGAGAGAGAGACTGGGGCAGAGAGAGAGAGAGAGAGACTGTGGCAGAGAGAGAGAGCGAGAGAGAGACTGGGGCAGAGAGAGAGAGAGACTGGAGAGAGAGAGAGAGTGACGAGGAGAGAGAGAGAGAGACTGGGGCAGAGAGAGAGAGAGACGGTGGGGGTGGGGGGCAGAGAGGGAGTGAGAGAGAGACTGGGGGAGAGAGAGACTGGGGCAGAGAGAGAGAGAGAAGGGGAGAGAGAGAGAGAAGGGGAGAGAGAGAGAGAGAGAGAGAGAGAAGGGGAGAGAGAGAGAGACTGGGGCAGAGAGAAAGAGAGACTGGGGCAGAGAGAGAGAGACAAAGGGAGAGGGAGAGACAAGGGGAGAGAGAGAGACAAGGGGGGAGAGAGAGAGACAAGGGGGGAGAGAGAGAGACAAGGTGAGAGAGAGAGAGACAAGGGGGGAGAGAGAGACAGAGACAAGGGGAGAGAGAGAGAGACTGGGGCAGAGAGAGACAAGGGGAGAGAGAGAGAGAGAGACTGGGGCAGAGAGAGAGAGAGAGAGAAGGGGAGAGAGTGAGAGAGACAGGAGAGAGAGAGAGAGACTGGGGCAGAGAGAAAGAGAGACAAGGAGAGAGAGAGACTGGGGCAGAGAGAGAGAGATAAGGGGAGAGAGAGAGAAAAGGGGAGAGAGAGAGAGACAAGGGGGGAGAGAGAGAGACAAGGGGGGAGAGAGAGACAAGGGGGGAGAGAGAGAGAGAGACAAGGGGTGAGAGAGAAAGAGAGAGAGACAAGGGGGGAGAGAGAGAGAGAGAGAGACAAGGGGGAGAGAGAGAGAGAGACAAGGGGAGAGAGAGAGAGAGAGAGAGAGACTGGGGCAGAGAGAGAGACAAGGGGAGAGAGAGAGACTGGGGAAGAGAGAGAGAGAGACAGGGGAGAGAGCGAGAGAGAGACTTTGGAGGAGAAAGAGAGAGACTGGGGGAGACAGGGGGAAAGAGACTGGGGGAGAGAGCGACTGGGGCAGAGAGAAAGAGAGAGACTGGGGCAGAGAGAAAGAGAGAGACTAGGGCAGAGAGAAAGAGAGAGACTGGGGCAGAGAGAAAGAGAGAGTCTGGGGCAGAGAGAAAGAGAGAGACTGGGCCAGAGGGAGAGAGAGAGAAACTGGGGCAGAGAGAGAGAGAGAGACTCGGGCAGAGAGAGAGAGAGAGAGACTGAGAGAGAGAGAGAGAGAGAGAGAGACTGGGGAAGAGAGAGAGAGAGACTGAGGCAGAGAGAGAGAGAGACTGGGGCAGAGAGAGAGAGGGAGAGAGAGAGAGAGAGAGAGAGAGAAGGGGAGAGAGAGAGAGACTGGGGCAGAGAGAAAGAGAGACTGGGGCAGAGAGAGAGAGACAAAGGGAGAGGGAGAGACAAGGGGAGAGAGAGAGACAAGGGGGGAGAGAGAGAGACAAGGGGGGAGAGAGAGAGACAAGGGGGGAGAGAGAGAGAGAGAGAGACAAGGGGGGAGAGAGAGACAGAGACACAAGGGGAGAGAAAGAGAGACAAGGGGAGAGAGAGAGAGACTGGGGGAGAGAGAGACTGGGGCAGAGAGAGACAAGGGGAGAAGAGAGAGAGAGAGAGAGAGACTGGGGCAGAGAGAGAGAGAGAGAGAGAAGGGGGGAGAGAGAGAGAGAGACAGGAGAGAGAGAGAGACTGGGGCAGAGAGAAAGAGAGACAAGGAGAGAGAGTGACTGGGGCAGAGAGAGAGAGACAAGGGGAGAGAGAGAGACAAGGGGGAGAGAGAGAGACAAGGGGGGAGAGAGGGAGACAAGGGGGGAGAGAGAGAGACAAGGGGGGAGAGAGAGACAAGGGGGGAGAGAGAGAGAGAGACAAGGGGAGAGAGAGAGAGAGAGAGAGACAAGGGGGGAGAGAGAGAGAGAGAGACAAGGGGAGAGAGAGAGAGAGAGAGACTGGGGCAGAGAGAGAGACAAGGGGAGAGAGAGAGACAAGGGTAGAGAGAGAGACAGGGGAGAGAGCGAGAGAGAGACTTGGGAGGAGAAAGAGAGAGACTGGGGGAGACAGGGGGAAAGAGACTGGGGGAGAGAGCGACTGGGGCAGAGAGAAAGAGAGAGAGAGACTGGGGCAGAGAGAAAGAGAGAGACTGGGCCAGAGGGAGAGAGAGAGAAACTGGGGCAGAGAGAGAGAGAGAGACTTGGGCAGAGAGAGAGAGAGAGAGAGAGAGAGAGAGAGACTGGGGAAGAGAGAGAGAGACTGAGGCAGAGAGAGAGAGAGACTGGGGCAGAGAGAGAGAGGGAGAGAGAGACTGGGGCAGAGAGAGAAATTGGGTCAGAGGGAGAGAGAGAGACTCGGGGAGAGAGAGAGAGAGAGAGACTGGGGCAGAGAGAAAGAGAGAGACTGGGGTAGGGAGAGAGAGAGAGACTGGGGCAGAGAGAAAGAGAGAGACTGGGGCAGAGAGAGAGAGAGAGACTCGGGCAGAGAGAGAGAGAGTGTCAAGGGGAGAGAGAGAGAGAGAGAGAGAGAGAGAAGGGGAGAGAGAGAGAGACTGGGGCAGAGAGAAAGAGAGACAAGGAGAGAGAGAGACTGGGGCAGAGAGAAAGAGAGAGACTGGGGCAGAGAGAAAGAGAGAGACTGGGCCAGAGGGAGAGAGAGAGAAACTGGGGCAGAGAGAGAGAGAGAGACTTGGGCAGAGAGAGAGAGAGAGAGACTGAGAGAGAGAGAGAGAGAGACTGGGGAAGAGAGAGAGAGAGACTGAGGCAGAGAGAGAGAGAGACTGGGGCAGAGAGAGAGAGGGAGAGAGAGACTGGGGCAGAGAGAGAAATTGGGTCAGAGAGAGAGAGAGAGACTCGGGGAGAGAGAGAGAGAGAGAGACTGGGGCAGAGAGAAAGAGAGAGACTGGGGTAGGGAGAGAGAGAGAGACTGGGGCAGAGAGAAAGAGAGAGACTGGGGCAGAGAGAGAGAGAGAGACTCGGGCAGAGAGAGAGAGAGTGTCAAGGGGAGAGAAAGAGAGACAAGGAGAGAGAGAGACTGGGGCAGAGAGAGAGAGACAAAGGGAGAGGGAGAGACAAGGGGAGAGAGAGAGACAAGGGGGGAGAGAGAGAGACAAGGGGGGAGAGAGAGAGACAAGGGGGGAGAGAGAGAGAGAGAGACAAGGGGGGGAGAGAGAGAGAGAGACAAGGGGAGAGAGAGAGAGAGAGACTGGGGCAGAGAGAGAGAGAGACTGCGGCAGTGAGAGAGAGAGACTGGGGGAGAGAGAGAGAGACTGCGGCAGAGAGAGAGATGAGGGAGAGAGAGAGAGAGAGACTGGGGCAGAGAGAAAGCGAGAGACTGGGGCAGAAAGAGAAAGAGAGAGACTGGGGCAGAGAGAAAGAGAGAGACTGGGGTAGAGAGAGAGTGACTGGGGCAGAGAGAGAGAGAGAGAGAGTGAGAGAGACTGGGGCAGAGAGAGTGAGAGACTGGAGCAGATTGACACGGGGGAGAGAGAGAGAGACTGGGGGAGAGAGAGAGACAAGGGGGGAGAGAGAGAGAGAGAGAGAGAGAGAGACTGTGGCAGAGAGAGAGATGTGGGAGAGAGCGAGAGAGAGACTGGGGGAGACAGGGGGAGAGAACAACTGGGGTAGAGAGAGAGAGAGAGACTGGGGCAGAGAGAAAGAGAGAGACTGGGGCAGAAAGAGAGAGAGAGACTGGGGCAGATAGAAAGACAAGGGGAGAGAGAGAGAGAGAGAGAGAGAGAGGGAGACTGGGGGAGTGAGAGAGACTGGGGCAGAGAGAGAGAGAGTGGGAGAGAGAGAGACTCGGGCAGAGAGAGAGAGAGAGAGACAGAGAGACTGGGGCCGAGAGAGAGAGACGGGCAGAGAGAGAGAGACGGGCAGAGAGAGAGAGACTGAGGCAGAGAGAGAGAGAGACTGGGGCAGAGAGAGAGAGGGAGAGAGAGAGACTGGGGCAGAGAGAGAGAGAGAGACTGGGGCAGAGAGAGAGAGAGAGACTGGGGCAGAGAGAGAGAGAGACTGGGGCAGAGAGTGAAAGCGAGAGAGAGACTGGGGCAGAGAGAGAGAGAGACTGGGGCAGAGAGAGAGACTGGAGCAGAGAGAGAGAGAGAGACTGGGGCAGAGAGAGAGAGAGACGGTGGGGGTGGGGGGCAGAGAGACAAGGGGAGAGAGAGAGAGACAAGGGGAGAGAGAGAGAGACAAGGGGAGAGAGAGAGAGACAAGGGGGGAGAGAGAGAGAGAGAGAGAGAGAGAGACAGACTGGGGCAGAGAGAGAGACAAGGTGAGAGAGAGAGACTGGGGAAGAGAGAGGGAGAGAGAGAGAGAGAGAGACAGGGGAGAGAGCGAGAGAGAGACTTGGGAGGAGAAAGAGAGAGACTGGGGGAGACAGGGGGAAAGAGACTGGGGGAGAGAGCGACTGGGGCAGAGAGAGAGAGAGAGACTGGGCCAGAGGGAGAGAGAGAGAAACTGGGGCAGAGAGAGAGAGAGACTCGGGCAGAGAGAGAGAGAGAGAAACTGGGGCAGAGAGAGAGAGAGAGACTCGGGCAGAGAGAGAGAGAGAGAGACTGGGGCAGAGAGAGAGGGAGACTGAGGCAGAGGGAGAGAGAGACTGGGGCAGAGAGAGAGAGGGAGAGAGAGAGTGGGGCAGAGAGAGAAATTGGGTCAGAGAGAGAGAGAGAGACTCGGGCTGAGAGAGAGAGAGAGAGAGACTGGGGCAGAGAGAGAGAGAGAGACTCGGGCAGAGAGAGAGAGAGAGAGACTGGGGCAGAGAGAGAGAGAGACTGAGGCAGAGAGAGAGAGAGACTGGGGCAGAGAGAGAGAGGGAGAGAGAGAGTGGGGCAGAGAGAGAAATTGGGTCAGAGAGAGAGAGAGAGACTCGGGCTGAGAGAGAGAGAGAGACTGGGGCAGAGAGAGAGAGAGAGAGACTGGGGCAGAGAGAGAGAGAGAGACTGGGGCAGAGAGAAAGAGAGAGACTGGGGCAGGGAGAGAGAGAGAGACTGGGGCAGAGAGAAAGAGAGAGACTGGGGCAGAGAGAGAGAGAGAGACTCGGGCAGAGAGAGAGAGAGTGTCAAGGGGAGAGAGAGAGAGAGAGAGAGAGAGAGAGAAGGGGAGAGAGAGAGAGAGACTGGGGCAGAGAGAAAGAGAGACAAGGAGAGAGAGAGACTGGGGCAGAGAGAAAGAGAGAGACTGGGGCAGAGAGAAAGAGAGAGACTGGGCCAGAGGGAGAGAGAGAGAAACTGGGGCAGAGAGAGAGAGAGAGACTTGGGCAGAGAGAGAGAGAGAGAGACTGAGAGAGAGAGAGAGAGAGAGAGACTGGGGAAGAGAGAGAGAGAGACTGAGGCAGAGAGAGAGAGAGACTGGGGCAGAGAGAGAGAGGGAGAGAGAGACTGGGGCAGAGAGAGAAATTGGGTCAGAGAGAGAGAGAGAGACTCGGGGAGAGAGAGAGAGAGAGAGAGAGACTGGGGCAGAGAGAAAGAGAGAGACTGGGGTAGGGAGAGAAAGAGAGAGACTGGGGCAGAGAGAGAGAGAGAGACTCGGGCAGAGAGAGAGAGAGTGTCAAGGGGAGAGAGAGAGAGAGAGAGAGAAGGGGAGAGAGAGAGAGACTGGGGCAGAGAGAAAGAGAGACAAGGAGAGAGAGAGACTGGTGCAGAGAGAGAGAGACAAAGGGAGAGAGAGAGACAAGGGGGGAGAGAGAGAGACAAGGGGGGGGAGAGAGAGACAAGGGGGGAGAGAGAGAGACAAGGGGGGAGAGAGAGAGACAAGGGGGGAGAGAGAGAGAGAGAGACAAGGGGGGGAGAGAGAGAGAGAGACAAGGGGAGAGAGAGAGAGAGAGACTGGGGCAGAGAGAGAGAGAGACTGGGGCAGTGAGAGAGAGAGACTGGGGGAGAGAGAGAGAGACTGCGGCAGAGAGAGAGATGAGGGAGAGAGAGAGAGAGAGACTGGGGCAGAGAGAAAGCGAGAGACTGGGGCAGAAAGAGAAAGAGAGAGACTGGGGCAGAGAGAAAGAGAGAGACTGGGGTAGAGAGAGAGTGACTGGGGCAGAGAGAGAGAGAGAGAGAGTGAGAGAGACTGGGGCAGAGAGAGTGAGAGAGACTGCGGCAGAGAGAGAGAGAGACTGGAGCAGATTGACACGGGGGAGAGAGAGAGAGACTGGGGGAGAGAGAGAGACAAGGGGGGGAGAGAGAGAGAGAGAGAGAGACTGTGGCAGAGAGAGAGATGTGGGAGAGAGCGAGAGAGAGACTGGGGGAGACGGGGAGAGAGCAACTGGGGTAGAGAGAGAGAGAGAGACTGGGGCAGAGAGAAAGAGAGAGACTGGGGCAGAAAGAGAGAGAGAGACTGGGGCAGAGAGAAAGACAAGGGGAGAGAGAGAGAGAGAGAGAGAGAGAGAGGGAGACTGGGGGAGGGAGAGAGACTGGGGCAGAGAGAGAGAGAGTGGGAGAGAGAGAAACTGGGGCAGAGAGAGAGAGAAACTGGGGCAGAGAGAGAGAGAGACTCGGGCAGAGAGAGAGAGAGAGAGACAGAGAGACTGGGGCCGAGAGAGAGAGACGGGCAGAGAGAGAGAGACGGGCAGAGAGAGAGAGACTGAGGCAGAGAGAGAGAGAGACTGGGGCAGAGAGAGAGAGGGAGAGAGAGAGAGACTGGGGCAGAGAGAGAGATAGAGACTGGGGCAGAGAGAGAGAGAGAGACTGGGGCAGAGAGAGAGAGAGACTGTGGCAGAGAGAGAAAGCGAGAGAGAGACTGGGGCAGAGAGAGAGAGAGACTGGGGCAGAGAGAGAGACTGGGGAAGAGAGAGGGAGAGAGAGAGAGAGAGACAGGGGAGAGAGCGAGAGAGAGACTTGGGAGGAGAAAGAGAGAGACTGGGGGAGACAGGGGGAAAGAGACTGGGGGAGAGAGCGACTGGGGCAGAGAGAGAGAGAGAGACTGGGACAGAGAGAGAGAGTGAGACTGGGGCAGAGAGAAAGAGAGAGACTGGGCCAGAGGGAGAGAGAGAGAAACTGGGGCAGAGAGAGAGAGAGAGACTCGGGCAGAGAGAGAGAGAGAGAGACTGGGGCAGAGAGAGAGAGAGAGACTGAGGCAGAGAGAGAGAGAGAGACTGGGGCAGAGAGAGAGAGAGAGACTGGGGCAGAGAGAGAGAGAGAGACTGGGGCAGAGAGAAAGAGAGAGACTGGGGCTGAGAGAGAGAGAGACTGGGGCAGAGAGAAAGAGAGAGACTGGGGCAGGGAGAGAGAGAGAGACTGGGGCAGAGAGAAAGAGAGACAAGGAGAGAGAGAGACTGGGGCAGAGAGAGAGAGACAAAGGGAGAGGGAGAGACAAGGGGAGAGAGAGAGACAAGGGGGGAGAGAGAGTGACAAGGGGGAGAGAGAGAGAGAGAGACAAGGGGGGAGAGAGAGAGAGAGACAAGAGGAGAGAGAGAGAGAGACTGGGGCAGAGAGAGAGAGAGACTGCGGCAGTGAGAGAGAGAGACTGGGGGAGAGAGAGAGAGACTGGGGCAGAGAGAGAGAGAGAGAGAGTGAGAGAGACTGGGGCAGAGAGAGAGAGACTGGAGCAGATTGACACGGGGGAGAGAGAGAGAGACTGGGGGAGAGAGAGAGACAAGGGGGGAGAGAGAGAGAGAGAGAGAGAGACTGTGGCAGAGAGAGAGATGGGGGAGAGAGCGAGAGAGAGACTGGGGGAGACAGGGGGAGAGAGCAACTGGGGTAGAGAGAGACTGGGGCAGAGAGAGAGAGAGAGACTTGGGCAGAGAGAGAGAGAGTCAAGGGGAGAGAGAGAGAGGAGAGAGAAGGGAGGGAGAGAGAGAGAGACTGGGGCAGAGAGAAAGAGAGACAAGGAGAGAGAGAGACTGGGGCAGAGAGAGAGAGACAAAGGGAGAGGGAGAGACAAGGGGAGAGAGAGAGACAAGGGGGGAGAGAGAGAGACAAGGGGGGAGAGAGAGAGAGAGAGACAAGGGGGGCAAGAGGAGAGAGAGAGAGAGAGAGAGACTGGGGCAGAGAGAGAGAGAGACTGCGGCAGTGAGAGAGAGAGACTGGGGAGAGAGAGAGACTGCGGCAGAGAGAGAGATGAGGGAGAGAGAGAGAGAGAGAGAGACTGGGGCAGAGAGAAAGCGAGAGACTGGGGGTAGAGAGAGAGAGAGAGAGAGAGTGAGAGAGACTGGGGCAGAGAGAGAGAGAGACTGGAGCAGATTGACACGGGGGAGAGAGAGAGACTGGGGGAGAGAGAGAGACAAGGGGGGAGAGAGAGAGAGAGAGAGCGAGACTGTGGTAGAGAGAAAGATGGGGGAGAGAGCGAGAGAGAGACTGGGGGAGACAGGGGAGAGAGCAACTGGGGTAGAGAGAGAGAGAGAGACTGGGGCAGAGAGAAAGCGAGAGACTGGGGCAGAAAGAGAAAGAGAGAGAGTGAGAGAGACTGGGCAGAGAAAGTGAGAGAGACTGCAGCAGAGAGAGAGAGAGACTGGAGCAGATTGACACGGGGGAGAGAGAGAGAGACTGGGGGAGAGAGAGAGACAAGGGGGGGAGAGAGAGAGAGAGAGAGAGAGAGACTGGGGCAGAGAGAGAGAGACGCGCACAGAGAGAGAGACGGGAGAGAGAGAGAGAGACTGAGGCAGAGAGAGAGAGAGAGAGACTGGGGCAGAGAGAGAGAGGGAGAGACTGTGGCAGAGAGAGAGAGAGAGAGAGAGAGAATGGGGCAGAGAGAGAGAGAGACTGGGTCAGAGAGAGAGAATTGGAGCAGAGAGAGAGAGAGAGACTGGGGCAGAGAGAGAGAGAGAGTCGGTGGGGGTGGGGGGCAGAGAGACAAGGGGAGAGAGAGAGAGACAAGGGGAGAGAGAGAGAGACAAGGGAGAGAGAGAGAGACAAGGGGAGAGAGAGAGAGACAAGGGGGGAGAGAGAGAGAGAGACTGGGGAGGAGAAAGAGAGAGACTGGGGGAGACAGGGGGAAAGAGACTGGGGGAGAGAGCGACTGGGGCAGAGAGAAAGAGAGAGACTGGGGCAGAGAGAAAGAGAGAGACTGGGCCAGAGGGAGAGAGAGAGAAACTGGGGCAGAGAGAGAGAGAGACTCGGGCAGAGAGAGAGAGAGAGAGACTGGGGAAGATAGAGAGAGAGACTGAGGCAGAGAGAGAGAGAGACTGGGGCAGAGAGAGAGAGGGAGAGAGAGAGTGGGGCAGAGAGAGAAATTGGGTCAGAGAGAGAGAGAGAGACTCGGGCAGAGAGAGAGAGAGAGACTGGGGCAGAGAGAAAGAGAGAGACTGGGGCAGGGAGAGAGAGAGAGACTGGGCAGAGAGAAAGAGAGAC